>NC_141699.1:879423941-879794980 GCF_964263255.1 Lissotriton vulgaris | reverse complement strand
GTGGTGAGTTGAAGTTGCTGTCCTGGAACGTTAATGGTATGGGGGATAAGATAAAACGTGGAGTTGTTTCTCAGTTCCTTCGACGCCAGTCCCCTGACATTGCCTTGGTACAGGAGACCCATCTGATAGGGAATGCTTGCCGGGCTTTGGATAGACGAGGGTATAGGCTGGTTGCTCATGCTGGCTTCACCTCCGGTTCTAGAGGGGTGGGCATTCTGATTAGATCCTCTCTGCCCCTTGAAATAGACAAGATAATACTTGATGATAGGGGTCAATATGCTGCTATTTCGGGGAGATGGGAGGGTAAGATCCTCTCTATAGTTAATATATACGTCCCCCCTGGTCTCCAGGCCACTACTTATGCTGACCTTGGTCGGCTTTTGTTGGGGCTTCCTGATTGTCTCCTTATTCTTGGGGGGATTTTAATTCTGTGGTCTCTGGTAACTCTGATCGCTACCCGCCCAGAGATTTGCCTAATTTCCAGATGTGGCTTTCTGAACTGCTGGAAACCTTTGGGTTAGTGGATGCTTGGAGGATGCTACACCCCACACAACTGCAATATACGTTCCATTCTGGGGCCCACAGTAGTCTCTCTAGAATTGATTATTTCCTACTGCCGTCGGCCCACTCTTCCTCCGTGCGAGAGGTCCGTCACCTCCCCAGGGGCATCTCTGATCATTCTCCCCTGTGGCTGAGGGTTGCGGTTGGGGTGGGTAGCGAGGGGAGAGTTGCTCCTATTAACCCTTGGTATTTGCGAAACCCCAAGACGCGCTCTGAGCTGGTCAAGGCCATTGATTTCTACTTTAATGAAAATGTGGAGTCTGTCTCCTCTTCTGTTTTGCTATGGGAGGCTTTCAAAACTGTTATTCGGGGTTATTCATTGTCATTGATTGCTGCAGCTAAGAAGGCTAAACATGAAGAATTATTGCGTCTCGAGGATGAGATAACAGTACTTGAGAGTGAACTGGGTGGGAATGATAGCCCTGCAACTTTACACTCCCTAGCTCTGAAGCAGGCTGATTACAGAGCCCTGGTGACAGACGCGGCCAAAGTCATGAATAGAGAACAGCAGGGTAGACTCTAAGATGTGGGTGATAAGGCGGGTAAGCTTATTGCGTGGTTGGACAAGTCTGAGAGAGCGAATCGAGTTGTGCCGGTGATTGCGAAGTCGAATGGGGATCGTGTGTCTGACCCGATTGGGATTGTTGATTGCTTTGTGGACCATTTCCAGACGGTCTATGCCTCAGTGAGCGATAGGGATGAGTATGACTCCCGTTTGCTGTTTCGCGATATCGCGCTACCCTGCCTCTCTGATGAGGATAGGGACATGATGGATGTGCCTATAACAGTGGATGAGGTCGCTGGTGCCATTTGTGCCCTTCGATCTGGTAAGGCCATGGGGCCCAATGGCTTGCCTATGGAGCTCTACAAATTACGGCCCGACAAAATGGCACCCTATCTGAGGAATATGTTTCTCGAGGCCTTCGATACTGGTCTCCTTCCTATTGACCAGCGCCTGGCTACCATCGTTGTTATTCACAAGGAAGGTAAGCCGCGTGATTGTTGCTCTTCCTACAGGCCTATTTCACTGCTTAATGCTGAGCCCAAGATACTTGCTAAATTACTGGCTAATCGTCTGATTAAGGTGGTCGGCGACTTGATCCATCCGGATCAATCCGGTTTCATCCCGCACGGAAATACCGCCCTTAACCTTAGGAGACTCCACGGAGTTCTCGCGAGAGCTGGAACTCTGACTGAGTCGGCCATTTTGGCTTCCCTTGATGCCACTATGGCTTTCGATACGATTGAATGGCCTTATCTCTGGGCAGCTCTCACCAAGTTTGGGTTCGGCTCGAAATTTATCGCCTGGGTGAAGCTCCTTTGTGAACGACCACTAGCCCAGGTGGTGGTGAATGGCAGGGTTTCCGGTTCTTTCGCACTTGGACGTGGCACCCGTCAGGGTTGTCCGCTGTCTCCGTTGCTTTTTGCCCTCGCTCTGGAACCGTTGGCTGAGTGGCTTCGCTGGGAACCCTCGATCAAGGGTATCCAGTGGACCCCTGATTTTGAAGATCGTGTCTCGCTATACGCAGATGACATTCTTCTTTATCTCACCTCCCCCCGGAAGTCTCTTAATGTGCTTTTCGATGTTCTTACCTCCTTTGGGAAGAACTTGGGTCTTGTTATCAACTGGACCAAGTCCTGCGTCTATATTCTGGCTGGGGATCTACCCCCGTTGCCCCGTAGATTTCCGATTCAGGTGGTCGAGACTGGTTTTAGGTACCTGGGGATACATGTCTCTCTGAATTCCGCCGTCCGTTACGAGCGTAACCTTCATGCTCCCCTTCAGCGGCTTAAGCTTGACGTCTCTTGGTGGCGACGACTGCCCCTTTCCCCATTGGGACGTGCGGCTCTCTTTAAGATGATGTCGCTCCCCAGGTTCCTATATGCACTTCAGAACTTCTTTGATCCTATACCTCCTCAGTATTTTCGTGAGGTTGAGAGCCTTCAGAGGCAACTGCTTTGGGACGGGCGTGCTCGTATCTCCTTACCCAAACTCACTTTGCCGTGGTATGACGGTGGCATCGCCCTCCCTGACATCAGACGCTACTACTGGGCCTCGCAGCTATGCGCAGTTAATCATGTAACTTACGCCCCTGGTCGTACTCCTGCCTTTGCGATGGATAAACATCTTCTGCCAGGCGGGAATTTTAACAGGGCACTATATTCTAAGAAACCATTTAACGCCCTGACTGGCCCCACAAGAAGTGCTGTGCGAGTGTGGAGGGACTCAAATGCGGCTATGGGGTGGAGTGATAGGTTAACCTGAGTGACACCGTTGTATGATTCTGACCGTCTGGGCAATTTGTGGAGAATGAAAGGATTTGATAAATGGGACATGATTGGTATAAGCAAGGTGGAGGATCTCTGGTCCAAAGGTAGTATTAAGACTTTTGGGGCGTCAAAATTGAATATGAGCTTGATGACAAGGAGTATTTCAGGTACATTCAAGTGCCACATGCCTTGACCTCCATTTTCCCCCCAGAGACGGAGATTCCCCAGTCCTCGCCGCTGGAGGACCGTATCCTTGATGGCCATGTGCCGGACAGTACCATATCCCTGATTTTAAAAAAACTCATCAATAACAGGGCTGATTTGCTTGAGCGCCTCAGGGCCTCGTGGATCGCTGACGGCCTGGAACTAGATGACGTGGATTGGCAAACGGCTGTCTCCTCCCCTAAGGAGGTGGCCATACCCGCCCGCCTCCGTTTCGTACAGTTGAAGATCCTCCATTGTGTATATGTAACTGCCACGCGTCTGGTGCGAATGGGTTACTCTCTTGATGGGCTATGTAAGAACGGCTGCGGTATGAGTGGTACATTCCTGCATATTATTTGGGAGTGTCCTGAGGTGGCTGCCTTCTGGTCTAGAGTGCATGCGATTATGGAAAGAGTCACAGGGGTCTCTCTATTGCCTGAGGTCAGACGATGCCTTCTTAATGTCTGGGAACCTACGGACTACAACACGGCCCAGACTTTTGGGCGACTCTTGGTAACATGGTTGCCAAGAGGGATATTGCACAACTCTGGGGTTCCCACAGACCACCCACGGTAGCGGCTTGGAAGGAGAACATGGACTGGTGTATGTTCAGAGAAAAGACGGTCTATGTGGCCCGGGGCCGACCTAAGAAATGGGGTAGAATTTGGGCCCAATGGAACACTTACCGTGGAAATGTTTGCACTCCCCCACAGGACTACACCATTGATATATCGCTGTCCCCTTAGTTGGTGTTCCGGACTTATGTTTGTAATAGTATGTATTCATCGATCTCCTCACCGCCCTTTATCTCGAGACATATGCTCCATTATCGTATGCTAGTCTGCCCTCACCCCCTCTCCCTTTGATTCCCTGTCATTAATTACTGCCATGTGTCTGTGTTTTATGTTGTTAGTTCAATTCATCAAAATTTCAAAATTAAACCTACAATGCTTGTCTTTTGATTCTATGTCATGTACATGAATATATTGCGGGTCGCTTAACCCCCACCCAAGGTACTGGGGAGCCTCATTGTGAGATGTCATACTGTTTCAATGTCATAGCGGCCGGCCCGCTGGGTTGTAGGCTGACAGCTGTGTACTGTGCATAAATATAATAAAGGTTTAAAAAAAAAACAAAAAAAACTCTGTCCACCTTCTTCCGCCCCACATCCTTCCAATGAGGAGAGACTCCACCATCCCGATCCAAAACGTGCGTTATCATTCTATCTGAATTGCAGGAAACCATTCCGGGTGGATGATCAACTCTTTGTTGGCTATGTGGGCGCCAAAAAAGGTCAGGCTGTGCATAAACGGACCATCTCTTGATGGGTCGTTCTTTGCATTGAAATCTGTTATTCCTTGGAGAAAAAGGAACCTCCGGTAGGGCTGTGCGCCCATTCTGCCAGATCGACTGCAGCTACTACTGCTTTGGGACGTGGAGTCCCCCCTCAATTACATCTGCCAGGCAGCTACGTGGCCATCACTTCACACGTTCACTAAACATTATTGCCTGGATAGTCCGGTCCGGAGAGACTGCTTCTTTGGCTGTTCGGTTCTCCAGGACTTTCTGGTGTGAACTTAGTTCACCACTCACCTCCGGTGTTGGTATTGGTGGGGTATCTATTCTAAGGTAAGGAATCTATAACTAATAGCCTCTTTCAGATAAACAAGTTACTTACCTTCGGTTATGATATATCTGTAAGAGACATAGATTAGTTATAGATTCCTTACCGCCCCGCCCATCCTCCCTGTTCTGCAAACTGACTTCTAGAGTAACATAGTTTTCTGCACCAGTGGTCAGTGTCTTGCATGGCTCTGCGCATCTGTCATACAAAGTTGTGTAAAAGAACTGACGTCCACGTACAGGGGCGGCGTCTAAGTAGATACCGTGATGTCACCACGGCGATGACGACAGCGACCACAACGCCAACCAATGCCACCTATCAACGTGCAGTGGTACTGCTGAGAAAAGATTCTCCAGATCTAGTCTGTTGCCTGGGGGTAATTCTAAGGTAGGGAATCTATAACTAATGTATGTCTCTTACAGATAAATTGTTACCGATGGTATGTAACGTGTTAGTCAATGACGGCCATTTAAGGAGAGGGTACGAATCCAAGTACAGCAATTGTCCTGCTGTGCTAATCTCGAACCTAAATCCTCTTGCCAGGCACAGCAGGCCTTTGGGACTTCAGACTACCGAGCCTCTTGCAAAAATGAATATAGCTTCGCAGTTATCCGCAATGGCAAAGTCACCTGCAATAGATAAGTTAGAGCCCCAGTGGTTTTGCAAGGCTATCATCCAGTAAGGCATGCATCGCATGGTGTGCCTTGATAGTGAAATCGTGTCAGTGCTGACGGTGCCTCACTCTTTGCGCAAACCTGCTCCCAGTTACAGAGAACACAGTCTCAAATAAGTCATTAATATATTGTATGCTGAAATCATGCAATGCCGTCATTGCTGTCTTCTGTCCCAGCCGAAACCATCTACACCACTTTGTTGGGAGGCATTGAGAGTATAGTAAGAGGTCCCTTTAGCAAGTTCATTGACTTCTTCCAAACTCTGTGTATGGTACATGTGGGATCAATCATATGAAACAGAAGTGACAGCCTATCAAATAAATATTGGGGCAACGAAAGCGAGGATGCATTATCACACTCCAAGCTAAGATGTGGAAAGTCCGGTGGCCCATGGAGCCAATGATCGAACATACATTGTGCCACCCTATGATAGGATTCAAGATCTGGGCCTAGATGTAGGTAAATGTGATTTACCGATTCATAAATACCGAATTTTACCGATTCGGTATTCATGAATCGGTAAATCATATGTAGGTAGAAATTCGGTAAAAAATACCGTATCGGTATGATTCGGTATTTACCGATTCGGTAATTACCGAATCGGTATTTGCCATTGATTCCTATGGGCCTTGAAGCCCATAGGAATCAATAGAAATACCGATTTGGTAATTACCGAATCGGTAAAAATACCGAATTGCCAAGGGGGACAGGGTGTCACTTTGACACCCTATTGCACCCCTGTTTCTGGCTTGTGTGCCATACATACATGCCCTTAGGGCATGTCTGTGTGCCACACGGCACAGGTGTACATGCACAGATGTGCACGTACACTGGAATTCGTTATTTACCATGTAATTGTATTACATGGTAAATACCGAATCGGTAATGGCCTGTGGCACTGTTTTCAGTGCCACCTACATATTGATTTACCAATTCGGTAAATTTACAGAATCGGTATTTGACCGAATCGGTAACTTTTCCGATTCGGTAAATATACCGATTCTGTAAATTTTCAGGCCCCTACATCTCCATTTGTAAATACCGGTCGGTAACAGCCGAAATCGGCCGTTACCGACTGGTATTTGCCGACCTACATCTGGCCCTTAGAGCGTTTAAATCCACACCATTTCATATGGGAGCGTGAGCGTATCCCAGTATTTGTGTGGCTGTTTACTAGCCCATGGCAATAGCACCAATCTGCTGCGTAGTGTTTGAAAAAATGCATTATAATTCTGACTTAGAAGAGTATTAGGATAGTTGCAAAAAGAAACCAGAATCCCTGGAGTATTATCATCTTCATAGGAGGTACGAGGTATGAGTATCCAACGGCCTACCACTTCTGAGAGGTGATGTACTGTCTTCCCATAGTTATTACACAGCACAACTTCCTGATCACAGTGAATTTGAATACCCAAATAATGAACAGGTTCAGTTGTCCAAGTAAGCGGAAACTTCAGTGGTATCAATAGTAATGGTAAGTGGAAACAGAAGGGACTTGTCCCAGTTAATATTCCTGAATGGCCACCAAAGAATACAACCTTTCTAAGTACTGAAGAGAGATTTTGTTCACGGTCCCAAACTTATAAGAGTGTGTCATCAGCACATGCTGAAATAAGTTTGTAATGTGGAACGCGAATCCCCTGGTGAGAGTGATATTCCCACAATGCATAAGCCAAGGGCTCCAGGGCCAACTTGTAAAGCAATGGGGATAAGAGGCAACCTTGGTGCTTGCCCCTCGTGATGGTTAAAGGTGTCGTCACCCCACCATTTAGAGTTAAACATGCCATTGGTTCTGTGCAAAGAACCCAAACAAGTTGTAGGAAGGTCCCGCCTACTTCCACGCAACGCAACACAGAAAACATAAATCCCCACTCAACAGAATCAAAAGATTATTCTGCATCTAGAAAAACTGCAGCAGCATGAATGTCCGAGTTAATGCACGAAATAACATCAAAAATAGTATGGAGGTTATATATTAGACAGGCCAGGTATAAAACTGGATTGCTCAGGACCCACAATATTGGGGAACAAAGGAACCAATCGATTCGTTTAGACCTTTGGAAAGAGCTTAGTACCTGTATTTAGGAGAGAAAGCAGCCGATGGGAGGAACACTGATTGTGAGGTTAACCTGGCTTGAGTAGAGTAACCAATAATGCCTCTTGCATTGTCAAGGGCATATGAACTCTGCATACCATCTCTTCGAAAAGGTTAACCAAATAGTGGTATAAGTTTATCCTAGTAAGTCTTATAGAAGGCCACCATCAAGCTGTCAGAGCCTGGCGCTGCCCCATTTGGCATATCTTAAAGCAGCAGCCATTTCTGTGGGTCAAAGAGGGGCCATTAACCCCTCCCTGTGATCATCAGTCAGCCATCTCTTGGTTATGTGCATTAAGTAATCAGTTATAGTTTGCTCATAGTAGGTGGTGTGTGAAGTGTAAAGGTCAATGTAATATCTGCAGAACCGATCTCTCACCTGCCCAGCCACATACAGAGGCATGCCCTGTTCATTCTGATCAATTAACACTGTGCTTTTTTTGTGACTAGGCCAAATGAGTGACCAGAGTAGTGCTCGAACACTCACCCTAAATTCTAGCTGTAGTACACCTGCCTCAATGCGTATTCTCATCCTGAGCCTACTCACTATATTCCACCAGTTTAGCTTGGATGTTAATCAAAAGTGTCTGCTCTGCCATCTCACTGTATGCATGCTCCAATGTGGCCAAGTCCCTTTCTAACCTTGCAAGGTGATCCTGAATTGAGAGGAGCACTTGAGCATGCTTTGTGATAGTAACCCCACGGATCTAGACCTTAAAGGTCTCCCAAATAGTGTTGAATTTAGTCACCGAGCTCAAATTGGTACGAAAGTAAACATCAATATTTTGTGCCAGCTCTTGACGAAAAACAGGGTCTAGCAAGGAGTACTGTGGGAAGCCCAGAAAAACACTCATTGTCAGGAATCCTCTAGCTCGAGCACTAATAGCACCTAGTAGTGGTCTGAGTATGTTCCGGAGAGATGTTCTCTACCTGCGGCCATGGACATTAGACTGCGCAAGATAAGCCAATAGTCATTTCAGCCGTCGTCGGCCCGGCTTGCTTGAATCCTGATGGTGCAGTGAGCAAGGGACTCATGTCTGAGTATACCCTGCCACACCTATAGTGGCCAAAAATGATTCAGAAAAGGGGGTGGTGATGAACAGAGTGTCTGAATTAAGCAGACCACTCTTACCCAGTCCAAAGATCAGGGCTTGATCCATCACCGTTATTTAGCTCACTGCACCATCCCAGCTCAGAACCTGGCTATATGCAAATCAGTCTGTCCCTGGCCCAGTGCATCATGGGAACAGGGCAGACTAAACTACCAAGCCAATTCTTCACCAGAAAGGAGACAAGCTTCCGGGGACCGGTTTCTGGCATTTCAGCCGTCGTCGGCCCGGCTTGCTTGAATCCTGATGGTGCAGTGAGCAAGGGACTCATGTCTGAGTATACCCTGCCACACCTATAGTGGCCAAAAACGATTCAGAAAAGGGGGTGGTGATGAACAGAGTGTCTGAATTAAGCAGACCACTCTTACCCAGTCCAAAGATCAGGGCTTGATCCATCACTGTTATTTAGCTCACTGCACCATCCCAGCTCAGAACCTGGCTATATGCAAATCAGTGTGTCCCTGGCCCAGTGCATCATGGGAACAGGGCAAACTAAACTACCAAGCCAATTCTTCACCAGAAAGGAGACAAGCTTCCGGGGACCGGTTTCTGGCATTTTAGCCGTCGTCGGCCCGGCTTGCTTGAATCCTGATGGTGCAGTGAGCAAGGGACTCATGTCTGAGTATACCCTGCCACACCTATAGTGGCCAAAAACGATTCAGAAAAGGGGGTGGTGATGAACAGAGTGTCTGAATTAAGCAGACCACTCTTACCCAGTCCAAAGATCAGGGCTTGATCCATCACCGTTATTTAGCTCACTGCACCATCCCAGCTCAGAACCTGGCTATATGCAAATCAGTCTGTCCCTGGCCCAGTGCATCATGGGAACAGGGCAGACTCACTCACACGCAAACACCTATGTGGCCCAGACCCTCCCAATCATTAAAACAACGAACTCTTATAAGAATAATGTGGTGCACACATGGAGGCAGAGGATGTCCCACTAAGCACATCCGTAATATAGTCACAGAGGGGCTGCTTATATAATAAACAATATGCCAATTGTGCAGCTAAAATTCAGGAACAAGTTACCCTACCCCACTACTTCACATATAATTCAGAAGTCATATCTGTTATGACAAATCATTGAATCTACATAGTGAAATCCAATTATCTTCAAATAGACAACAACTATGCAAATAATGTGATTAGAAAATAAGCAAACCCATAGAATTCCTGACATGCAAAGGATCAAGAATAAGTCGTTGTCAACTAGGGTCATCTAAATTAGTCGAGATCCCCAACACTCCGCCCTCGGGGATCTCAGTCTATTGCCTGCCAGCTCATGTTCTTGAGAAATTAATGCAAATTCTTAGGCTCACCAAAGATTTTTGTTTTGCCATCAAGTCACCCTCAGGCGAGCTGGATAAAGCAGAGCATAGTCAGTTTTTTCAGTTCCTGTAGATTCCTCTTAATTGGAAGCAACTGCCTCTGTGCTTCCTGGACCTGTAGTGTAACACCCGGGAAATTAGAAGGTTCTGCATCTTTATTGGAAGGGTTTGAAATTCTCTGGAGCGGCGTAGTGCTGCATCTCGATTTCTGTAATTTCACAATCGTGCTATAACAGGATGTGGTCTGGCCTCATGTATCTGCCTGGGGCCAACGAATGGCGAGCCTGCTCCACCACAAACATTGGAAAATATCTCTCGCCCCAGAAGGTCTACAAGGAGCTTTTCCACGAAGGTCTACATATTGCCCACAATGGAGGATTCAATAAGCATAGTAATGCGGAGGTTATTTAGCTTAGAACAGGCCTCCAAATCCTCTGCCTTGGCCTGCAGCACTAAAACAGTCTTCAACTGTCTCCGGGCTCCCATTGCTGGGATTTGCTCAGCCTCTAACACACATCACTTGACCATATCAAGATGCTTCACATGCTTGTCAATATGCTCTGACAATCTATCCATGTTGTATGTGAGGGTGTTGATTTTCCCATCAATCTTTGAAAGGTTTGAGTTGCATAGCTGACTATATTTGGCACAGCCCCCCCCCCCAAACTCAGGCCCCAAGTATCCACGTCGGCCCCCAGTGCTGCCACCCCATCCTCATGCTGCCTGAAGGACTTGGGCTGCTCAAATTGGAGTTTGAGTTGGGTCTTGTCGGTCTTACTCAAAGCCTTGTGTTCAGTTGAAAAGCCGTAGAGGTGCGTAACTGAGGGTATGACCCAATCTGAATAGAAGAATGTCTGGGGAAACAACCAGAAGATCCACACAACGTACCACAATCTGGATGTCAATGTGAGTTGTATCCTGAAGGCACTATGGACGGAAGGTCACTATCCCTGGCGCCACTACCCCAGCTGTGAGGACAGTAAAAGTAGTCTCAACCAGGGGGCTAGCACCCCCAACAGCCACTGCTGCCCCTGCCGTTGTTCGCCCGCAGTGTCACAACAACGGGACTCCACACCTGGAGGCAGACCCTCACGCCACAGCACTGCAGAGAGGGCTAGAACAGAGAAACAAGTTAAATAGCAGGCGAGGAACAGGACCCCCCCGTTCCAGACCAGGTCAGCAGATATTGGAGTCCAGGTTTGCCACAAACCGCAAGGACATGAGGGTAGAATCACACATGCACGCTCCACGAAAAGGCAAATCAGCGAAGGGAGGGGTCCCCCCCCGGGCAGTTTGGGAGGGGCGGGGGGGAGGGGGCTGAGAGGACAAGCGGGCATTTTGTCTTGGGCTTCCTTTCATATAGCCCAAAAGTAGCCCAACGTATAAATACGTTTGGCTACTGCTCCCAGCCACCATTTTGTCCTTGGTGACCTGGTGGCTGGGAGCGTTAGTTAGGGAATTTTTTGTAGTATAGGTTTTTGTCAAGAAAATGGTTTGGGAGGGCGTTTTGGTTCGCGTTTTCTTTTTTTTTTTTTTTTTTTTTTTTTGTCCTCATCTGCCTTCCCCTCTGACGGAAGATACCAACCACCTTGCACGGCCTTACTGGCGTGATATGTGTTAATGGCGGGAGATATGTGTCGAGAAAGAAAAAGCCAGTTAGGGGAGCATTCTTTTGACTCCATCTAGGTATATTTCAACCTGCCGGACCTTATACGAAACTGTCCTAGCCCTTGGTCCAAAAGAGTAAAGATAGCATAATCATCGGACCCGGGAAAAAAAAAAAAAAAAAAAAACCCGGATCATCTCCAGTTGGTCAGGAGATCCCAAAATGCTAGCTTTCTCTTATTTACAGATCTCATTAGGTCTCTTTTGGATATCTCATATAATGAAGTAAGCCATGAACAGTGTAGAGGAGGTGTCTTCTCTACCCATTGAATGCAAATCTGTCTTCTCGCCATCAAAATTGCATAGAAAAGAAATGATTTTTCCTTGCCTGTGATATTGTCTTCTGTTCCAAAGATGACAAGTGGGAGAGTTATTGACAAGGAAGTGTTTAGTATGGAATTTAAAGTGTTTTTCACGTCTTCCCAGAATTTGGTTATATTCGGGCATTCTAGGAACATATGTATGTCACATGCGTCTGCTAAGTTGCATTTATTACATTTTTTGTCTGTTTGATATTTAGACAATTTCCGCGGTGTTAAATATGCCCTATGTACAGAGAAAATGTGATTTCGTACAAGCCAAGAGGGCTTTACGATGTTGCGTAAAATCTCAAAAGAGTTTATCCACCTCTCCTCGCATGGAATCCCAATTTCGGTCCCCCATAACTCATCCGGGAGTTTAAACTCCCCTTCGCTTTCTTCCAACAGAAGCCAGTACCATCTAGCTACTTCTTTTCCTCCAGTTGGACGTTCTACCAATTGTTGTTCCGTTTCGCTTGTTTTTCCAATGTTACTGTCTTTACGGATTTCAGATCTTGCCCAACTATCCATTTGAATATATTTGAATCTGGAAAGCCCTTGGCCAACTTGCTCATATAACTCATCCCAAGTTATAAGTTTTTTTATCTTTAAATAGGTGGCCCCATTTACAGATGCCTGCTTGTTCAATTATATTGGACAAGTTATCTTTCAGGCATAGTGGTAACCCGGGAGAGTCCCAAATTGGTGCATAGTTTGAATAGTAAGATAGTCTCAGTTTTTTCCTGATGTTAAACCAATTTTTGGCCCATGATTGTAGTATTTTCAGTTTTATATTTTTGAAGAATGTTTGACTACCAAATGTAAACATAAAGCCATCTGCTGCAAGATTTGTCTCCTTTAGCATGGCTCCATACATGGATGTACTAGGTAGATTAGATGGCATTTTGAGAAGCATTCTAGAATAGGACATCTGAAAGGCCCATGAATAGAACATTAGGTCCGGTAGTGCAAGGCCCCCTTTTTCTCTTCTTCTTCTGAGCTTCTTCCATGATATTCTTGTAGTCTTGTAATTCCATATAAATGAGTTGATTTCTCTTTGACATTTTTCCAACACTTTGGTGTTCATAGTTATTGGGATAGTGTTAAAAATAAAGGTGAATTTTGGGAGAATACACATTTTGACTAAGTTAACCCTTCCTGTTATAGAGAGAGGCAGGTGAGTCCAAGATTTCATAAGTCTTTTGCTTTCACTGTGTATTCTTTCCAAATTAGTTTGTGCAAGGGTACCGACATCTTGAGTTATTTTGATTCCCAAATACCGCATTGAGGATGAGATATTAATCCCGAGATCTAAATTGGGTAGGTTCCATGCCATGATCTCACTCTTGCTCGAATTTATGTCGTACCCTGAGACATGGCCAAATTCTACAGCACGTTGTATAACCACTGGGTATGCCTTGACTGGATCAGCTGTAAACACTAGTATGTCGTCTGCATACAGTGCTACCCGTCTTTCCCAGTCTCCGAAACAGAAGGGTGAAATGTCCACCTCTTCCCTTAACACCTGGGCAAAAGGCTCGATGTATAAGTCGAATAGGAGAGGGGAAAGCGGGCAGCCCTGCCTTGTACCTCTTGTAATATTAAATGCTTCAGTCAAGGACCCGTTAACCAGCAACCTAGCTGACGGTGAGTTATATAGCTGTTTAATCATTCTACAGAACACTTCGCCACAGTTCAATTTTTTTAGGACATCATTTAGATAGAGCCAGTTAACTCTGTCAAACGCCTTAGTTGCGTCTAGAGTCAGGGTAGCCAAAGGGAGAGAAAAAGCGGTGGCAATATCTATAGCACCTATTAGCTCACGGGTTAGCTCAGCTAATTGTCGCCCCTTAATAAATCCTTTCTGATCTTGATGGATTACAGTACCAATAACGCTAGCCAGTCTTGTGGCGATTATAGTTGTAAAAATTTTATAGTCGTTGTTAAGTAACGATATTGGTCTGTATGACCCACACTCTAATGGGGATTTCCCTGGTTTGGGAATGAGGACAATTGTGGCCTCACCCCAAGATTTAGGCATAGGCTGTTCTTCCAATAGAATACCATTAAAGAGTTGAATTAATATTGGTATAATGGCGTTCTCAAGTGTTTTGTATATCTCTCCCGGCAACCCATCCGGGCCTGCCGCTTTGCCTTTCTTGATTTGACTGATAGCTTTTTTCACCTCCTCTTGTGTGATGACTGATTCTAATGATTTGCTCTGGGTCGTTGAGAAATTTGGTAATGTAATGGGTTCCAACCAGCTATCTCTTGCGTTTGAATCATTGGGGAGATCCTCTTTGTAGATGACCTGAAAAAATTCAAGAAATGCTCTTCCTATCTCAGGACTGGTAGTTCTTGTCTCAGACTCACCTTCTATCTTAATTTCCCTGATGTAGTTTAGGGCTTTATCAGATTTGATTTTCCAAGCCAGAATTTTTCCAGCACTTTCTCCAAACTCAAATTGGGAAGATTTACTCGCTTCCTACCTTCTATTTATTCTCTCCTGCAGTATTTGTTCTAATTCTGCTTTCAACTCAGCCATTTGTTCTTGTTCTTCAGCTGTACTTGATGGTGAGGATGTTTTTGACTCTAAGGTTTTCATGCCTTTTTCTATTCTATTTATCTTGTCAAAGTATAGCTTTCGTCTATAGGAAGCTCTGTTAGTAATTTGTCCTCTTATAAACGCTTTGAATGTCTCCCAGATGATTGTTGGGGTGGCTGAGTTTCTATTTAAATCGAAGAAGGTTATAGACTCCTTAATTAGGAAGTTGATTTCCTCTTCTTCAAGTAGGAGTGTCCTATCAAAGGACCATGAAGGGTGTTTGATAGAGGTTTCAGCCTTAAGAGTAAACTCTAATGCCGAATGATCTGACAGATGAGATGGAAGGTATTCTATTGATTCTAGAGAATCTTTTAGACAATAACTGAAAAAGGCATAGTCTATTCTAGATTTTTTTATTTATTTTTTTTAAATTTTTGGAAGACCTTTATTGACAGGAAGACATATACACAACCATATGCGCAGCCCGAAGGCTCAAGAGTGCAATACAAATCAATAAGGCGAGTCCATCAGGATCAAAAAACAGGAGCATTGTGGTCTAATTTTCAATTTAAATCTGAAGGATATTTAGCATCAGGAGATCAATAAACAGTACATTGGTTCCGTTCTCATGAAACAGGATTAATCAGAGTACTATGCAAAATATCGCCAGAACCATACCTAGCCGCAGATAGTAACCGTCTTGGAAGGGGCACGGATCAGGAGGTACATTGAACCACAAATGATACTCAAAAAACAATAATCCACAGTCAGGAGGCCAAAAATACAATCAGTCCGCAGTAAGACACAGTGGATAAGACTTCCCGATCACACTAGACCCAATCCCACTAAAGAAGACATATTAAGGAAGGAAGAAAAGAGAGAGGAGAAAAAGACAGAGGGCCATAGAACTAAGGTAACCTAAAGCATTCCCATCCCCGAAACCCACCCTGCATACCAGCGGAAGGCCACAGCCCACCCCCCCCCCCAATAGGCATGCCTGTCGCCCCGAAAAGAACCCCACAAAAGGGAAAGCGGAGGAGGGCCATAGCACCGGCCCCTTGTACACCCCCAGCCCAGAAGCGGAGGCCCACTCAAAAGAAACGTGGGCCCCAACCCACGGTCACCCCAACCATAAACAGTCACCAGTATGAACGACAATCCACTTCGGCACCAAAGTCACAGGAAGGTAGTCCAGGTAAGCAGAAATCAGCCCTGGCCAGTACGAAGAAAGGGTAGCGATCGGTCCCACCAGCTTCCAGGTAGCAGCATCAAGACAGCAGTGGCAGGCTGGGCCATCCCGGGTCGAGACAAAGACCAAAGCGAAGTTGCAGGAGCAATGTCCCAGGGCACGTACACGTTCCACAAAGAGGCAAGGCGAAGGTAGTACGGCCATCTACCCGCCGGCGGGTAGGCAGTCTTGGGAGCACAGTCACAGTTCGTATCAGCTCGCTCCACGGCGCCAGCTCCAAGTGTCCAGCACATGCGGGGGGTGACCAGTGCAGCTATCGGGACAAAGGCAGAGTCCCGTTCTGTAGTGCACTCTGCTGCGTCCTGTGGCGCCTCGGCAGTGGAGGAGGGCTGCTGTAAGATGGGTGCAGCCGCCTGCAAACCCTGCATTTCAGCGCGCAAATCCAGAAGAGCCAGCCAGATTTCCTTTATTGTGGGCTCCATCATCGCACTGCCAGCGCCTACGGACCCCGGGGCTCACACGGCGAGGAATCTGTCACAGCAGCTATTCAGCGACAGTAAGTAACACGCTGCAGGAATCGGAGCCCGGGGGACACAGCACTCTCTTACCGAGTTGCGGCGCGATGTCTGCCGAGGCGAGCGACTCCTCCGTCCGGGCCCCTTTCCGATCACAGACGCCAGCAGGGTGTCATTTCACGGTGATCTATGTCGCACTGCAGCGAGGAATCTAGGGAGCGACGTCGGGGGCCGTTTCGGTTTCGCTTCACGGGCACCGGCACCTGGCAGCCGGGTGAGGCCGTTGTTGACGCGTTGCTGGGCGGCTATCGTGCTACCCGAGGTCCCGGCGTGGCCAGCTGGGAGGGCCAGAAATTTGCAGGCGGCAGTGCACGGCCATCTGAGGCGGTAGGATCATCGGAGGAACGCGGCCGGGATCGACCACGATTCCGCTGCAATAATCCGTGGCTGGGGTGCAGGATATTTATCAGGAGATCGCCGCAGCTGAGGGCGAGCTGCGGAGCCGGGCGTCTATGCGGCCATTTTGGCCGCCGTCTTGGCTCCTCCCCGTCTATTCTAGATTTGTGTTTAAACCTGCTGTTCTTATAGGACACCCCAATCTTCTTACCCGCTTTTTCTCTCCAAAGATCGCCAGACCCATCTGTGCCATAATTGCTTTTAGTGTTTCTCTAGATTTGATCGAACCAATATTTTTCGATCTTATTGATTTATCTAATTTGGGATCGAGCACAATATTAAAATCACCCATCCAGATTATTGGGTCTTGCACTGTTAGTAATTGAATCCTTATTGCATCTAGATGTGATGGGTCGTCCGAGTTTGGACCATAATAACCCACCAAAACTCTAGTATGACCATCAAGCGAAACTCTTATCATTAGCCATCTCCCTGTTTGATTTTCCTTGCTCTCTAATATTTCTGCCTTTGCAGATTTTTTAAAGATGAACACTACCCCTCTTACGTTGGCGTTATGGTTTGTGGAGCAAAATTTATCGATCCATCTATGTTTTTTTAATATAATATTTGCTTCTGTTTTGAGAAGGTGTGTTTCCTGCAACACTATGACCTGCGCCGGTGAGTCTCTCAGATATTGTAGTATTCGCTCACATCTACCTCTCACGCGCAGGCCATTTACGTTCCAGGACAAGAATTTAGTGCATGTCATAGTTTGCATCTTCTCCTGACACCCTTCGTTTTTTTGTATTTATATAGAATTTCCTTAGACCTAGCATGAAAATAGCCTGTTTTAGTAAAAAGTCGTAATACTGAATATTTAAGCGAACAGTTGAGGAGCACAAATGAGGATTTTTTTTTTCCCTTCTACCACCCCCCCACCCTCCCCTTGCCCCGGGAAACCCCCCCATACTTACTCTGGCTTGGTCTTTAGCCAGATTAACGCCCGTCTGCAGCCCATCCATGGACTACTACTGCTACCTATTATTACAGGAGTATGTTAGTCTGTGAGCAAGTAGGGATAGAAAAAAAAGAGCTTAAAAAAAAAAAAAAAGAAAGAAAATGTTCTTCTTTTTTTTCTTCTCCTCTCTCCTCTCTCTCTCTCTCTTCCCTCTCTTCCTTCCCTTCCTCTACGTCATTAAAGTAATCGTAAGCGTGAATTGATTGGGAGTTTCAAGTGCTGTTTGCATAGATATATACATATACGTATACACGTGTATACGTGCACACCTATATGAACACACATACACAAATATATCTAATTATTGATTCATTCCTACCTTCCCCTATGCATAGTTTCCCGTGATTATATATATACATTTATTGTGGGTATTTTATATATATATTTTTTTCTTTCTCTTTTTCCCTTTCCTTCCCCTACTTCCCCCTTCTTCCCATTTTTTTTCTTTTTTCCTCGTTTTCCCTGCTTTTTTTTTTCCCCTCTTCCCCTTCTTTTTCTTTCATTACTTTCCCCCTTTTTTTTTTTTTCCCCCAACCTTTTTTTTTTTTTCTTTTTACTCTCCCTATTTGAAAATTCCTTTTCTGTATATAAACTGCTTTCTAAGCCTTATGAGAGTGAGTCTGGTCGTGGGCTTGGGCTTGGGCATGATCTCGGATGGATTCTAGCAGCTCATCTGCGTCTTGAGTAGTGCGAACGTTATGCATTTTATTATTATACATGATGCGCAAAAATGCAGGAAATCTCATCTGCACCGTAGCCCCGTAGGATCTAGATTTATCCATGCGCTGCCCCAATTCCCACTGTCTGTCCAGTGTAGTTTTTGAAAGATCATAGCGAATTTCAAATGAAAAATCCGGGCCTTTTATTGTACCGGCTTTCAAAGCTAGGTTTAGTATTTTCTCCTTAAGAGTGTACGTCTGGAAATTAATTAAGACTTTCCTAGGTTTAGAATCTATGAGGCTATTCACCGGGGGGAAACATGGCGGCCACAGGCTAGAGCGGCGCGCACGCCCAGGGGAGCAGCTGATCCAAGTCTACACTGCTACCATTAACACCAGGATGCAGTAATGAGAGAAAGCGGGAGGAAAATCGGACCCGTTTGAAAATTACACGCTGACCAGAGATTTTGTGTTTGCTCTACGGCGTTTTCTCTCTTCCAAGCACAGGCTCAATAGTGAAGTGTGGTGAGGAAAAGGCGATACCGCTAACACCAGAATGCAGTAAAGCGGGAGGAAAAATCGGACCCGTTTAAAAAATTACACGCTGACCGGAGATTCTGTTTTTGCTCCACGGCATTTTCTCTCTTCCAAGCACAGGCGCAAGAGTGAAGCGTGGAGAGGAAAAGGCGGCACCCTCGGGTCTCCAGACATTCGACTCCCCCGCCATAGGGACCGGTGTTTCTTTGGCAGTTCCTGAGAGCCGAGAGGAGGGAGGTGGAACCCGGGTTGCAACTTTCACTGCAGACTCTCGGTTGCAGTGTCAGCCGGTGTGCTTTGGATCTGTGGATGTGCCCACCGGCAGTGTTATCTCTGCCGGTCTCCGCTCCTCGACTGTGTTGGTGGCGGGCGGCAGCGGAGATAAGGCGCAGCCGGGTGGCTGCTGCACGGAGACTCCACACAGTGGCAGAGAATGATCATGGGAGCAAGGAAAGGCACCACAAGGCAGTAGTTGCAGCAGATGCTGAGTTAGCTGGAAAAAACAGGAAAACAGGAGAAGTGCAAAGAAAACCGGCCGAACTGGAGGATCAAACTAAAACCAACACTTGCCCAAGTAAGGTGGGGTTAACTAATTTAAGGGGGACCATAAGTAGCGAATGCATAAGAGGCTGTAGTGAGGATCAGACTAAGGAATCTCAAGGGAGAGTAACAAGGAGTAAGGCTAAAACTTCAGAAAAAGAACTACAGGGCCCAGAGTGCACTTGGGGGGAGGTTCACAAGAAAGCACAGGACTTAAAAAAAAATCTGAATCAGTCCTAGACAGCAAAAAACAACAAAGAATTAAGAATAAACTCAAGAATAAGAGCTCAAAAGCCCCAGGGGATATTACACCTTCACTGCGCTCATATTTTAGAGTCCTACCCCAAGTTCTGCAGATCACCCAAGATATCGCAGCAGCTGCATTAGAAAACAGCAAGCAAATGCAGAGCAACCCAGACTCACTATCAACCGGAGGTTTAACTGTGGCGCAACAAGATGAGGGGCGAGGGGCCGAAGCTTCGGCTACTCCACCCACACCTTTGGTTCTAAAATTACCTACAGAGAAGGAAGCTCATAGCATAATAGCAAAAGAGGGGGTGTCCCTGGATGTATTAGTTGGTAGTGAAGCTGAACAAAACATAGCTCTGAACCTCGCTAAATCGCTAGAGGGTATAGTCTCCTCCATTGCGACAATGAGAGAAGAGATTAAACAGGAATTTGTAGTCTCCAAGATTAATCAAAATGAAATAAGAGCAACCTGTGAGGAGTTAGGTCATAAGGTTGATGGCCTTTATGAGAGGACCGAGACTCTAGAAAGCTCTGTGGGTCTACTAACAAACAATCTTGAATGTGCAAGGTCAAAAATATACAATCTTCAAAAAGAGGGAGAAAGCATGAAAGAGCGAATAGAAGTGTTGGAAAACTTTTCTAGACGCAACAATATCCGACTTTTGAAGATCCCGGAAGGGAAGGAAAGTGGAGATCTCAAGGGATACATAATAAAACTAATAAAAGAGGCACTCAACTTGGAGGAAACGGAAGAAGAACTTGGCAAAGACATCCAACGGATACATAGAGATCCTTTTCGTTTGAATCCGGCAAGGTTCGCGTTTTCTTTAGCGTGAGTTTTATGTGGTCTTCAGTGGATTTTTCTGACTGGTTTGGCAGCTGGAAACGTCAGGGTGCTCGAGGCACTTTGCCTCCTGAGAGAGGCCGGGCGAATGGACCTGGTGCTCATGGACGCGGCCTGAACTCCGCGCCCGGCGTCCGGGGGAGTAGCAACAGCGGTGGCTGCCTGCACCTCCCCGAACAGGCTCAACTTGATGGCATTGGTGAAACGGGGCCGCCCGCGTTCGCGGAAGTCTGCCCCGGTTCGGTGTACACAGGCAGAGGATCAGGCCAACCCTTCTGAGGTGAGCCGGCGGGGAGCAGGAAGGCTGGATGTTTGGGGCCGGAGGGAGTGTGGCTGTGCTGTCAGCCGCAGAGGCCGTGGCTGCTTTTCTGCCTGAGCAGTGTGCTGTGCCAGCCCCTGCGCAAGGAGCCAAGAGCGCGGGGAGGGCGGGGCGGTGAGAGTCGTGCTGCGTCTCTCGCAGCCGATGGGGGCCTATCGGCAACAGCGGAGCGGGAGGGGGTTTTGGAGGCCATGTTTGGCTCCCATATCTATGGACAGCCGGTGGCTGAGGGAGAGCTGCGTGGTGCTTTGGAGCCTCTTCACCTTGCACGGGAGGTCGCAGGCATGAGCGGAGTGGGTGTAGGGAAGCCCCGAGTGCAGATGGCATCCCCGCAGCTCTTTGAGGAGCATGTAAGTGGCTGTGGGAAAGACAGGGGTTAGTGGGCCGCGGAGGCGACTGCATTTTCTGGATCGGTTGTCTGGTGGGCATGAGGAGGATATATGGAGGCGGGGCTGGTTTGGGAGGGCAGGGGGGGAGGGATGCAGATAGCCCTCTACTTTTCCCCCTCCTCCTACAGGTAGGGGGAAACCTTTTTTCCAGTGGGTGGCAGCTCCCCAGGGGAGGGGTAATGGGCGCAGGTTGGGGGGTGGGGGGGAGGGTTACAGCCCCTTGAGGCGGTTCAAGGTCAGGACACTGGGCTGGTAGTAGGTAATGCGAGGGATTACGTGTTTTCGGAGTTTGAGCTGGACCCAGCGTTGGGAGCTTAAGCAAGGGAGGGCTTGATGTTTTCCCGGCCTGGGTGGAAGGAGTGCAGGGCAGGGAGAGGGAAGGCATGAGGAATAGGTCAACCCCCCCCTTGGAGCTCAGTTAGGATGGAGAGTAGGCCAGCTAATTTTTTACAAGGTCCCAGCACACCAGTCCAAAATCTCTTTTCAGGGTAGGGAGCGTCGTGGCATGGCAGACTCGGTAGGGCGAGGTGCGGCCCATTTGCGCCGAGGAGAAGGGAAGGTGGAGCCTTACGCGGCACATACTGTACCGGCACGGGATCCCGGCGCGGCCAGCTGACGAAGGTCCGGCGCGACCTCACTGGCCCCAACGTCAGGAGGAATAAGTTGGTCACCAGGACCACTGGACTGCAATCTTCAAGACAGTCAACGTAAGGGGGAGTACGGGCAGGTACAATCAGCTCCCCCACCAGGAGTGATTTCAGGGACCGCTAGGGCTGGTGTAAGCAATTTTGAGTCGGTAAGGCCCGCAGTGTTGGTTTTGTGTCAGATCCTCTACAGACAGAGGAAGCAATTGTACTGGATTATGATGAGGACAGTCCAGAGGAAGGGGAGTTGAGGGAAAATGAGGAAGGGGGGTTGCCTTCTCATTTGTTTTCTAGTGTTTTACAGGCGCCAGAGGTGGTGCAGCCTGGAAGGGCAGTATTGTTGGGACCCAGAAGAGAACATGGCCCTGTGGTGAGGGCTCCTCGGATGGTGGACCCTGTTGAGCAAGTGGCGTGGAGATTGGCGCCTGGTCGGGCAGCCTTGTTGGAGCCAGGTGAGAAAGTTGTCCCACGGGCCAAACCATAGATGGTGTTGGTGAGGACAAGGGGTGATGATGTTCGGGAGGAGCTGGGTGGTAAGCTCCACAGGGGTAAATATGTCAAAGATCAAGGGGTGGGGACTGGTGATGTGGTGGCACCAGGCACTAAAGTGGAGAGTGAAATGAATACGGAACCTGAAGTGCCCGGTAAAGAGCCTTTACAGAGTAAAGAGTTGAAGTTTAAAAAGCTGCTTTACATGGTTGTGACAAAGCCCGTGGGTGCGCATTTGATGCTACCACTAAGATCGCATCTGGGAGGGGGAATATGTTGACATTTTGAAGCTACTGCACAGGGAGGTGCGGTCAACAAAGGGTCAAAGGAGGAGGAATATGAGCTGGCCAAACACCAACGGGGGGTGAAACTATATTTATAGCAAGTGGTTTACCTTTAGTGTACCAGCCCTTTCAGGAAAAACCCACCCGGGGGGGAGGGGAGGGCAGCAGCTACACATTCTGGGTCAGGAGCGTACTGGGAGTTCAATAAAGGCATGTACACAAGAGAGTATTGTAAATTCAAGCATGAGTGCTATCAGTGTGGGAAGAAACACCCCTTAGTTAAATAATGGGGAGTCAAGCAGCAAGGAAATCAGCGGTGGCAGCAGTCAGGGGCTAACAGAGCTGGCCCTTCACAGCGATTCCAGAGTAGTAGGGGAGGTAAAAAGGAGCGCAGGGGCATGGGCCCAAGAGCGCCTACGCCAGTTAGACTGAAGGCATTGGAGTCAAGTTTGAGGGATTACGTGGATTTGGCAGCAAAAGAGGTAGGCTTTGCAGAGGGTTTTAGTTTGGGTTACAAGGGGCCTCGGCAGAGGCGGCTGGCGAGGAATTTAAAGTCAGCAGCTGAACATAAGTTGGTGGTACAAGACAAGTTGAATAAAGAAGTTTGTGAAGGAAGGATAGCAGGTCCCTTTGATGACTGGCCGGTGGAGGATTTGATTGTTTCGCCAATCGGGGTGTTTCCCAAAAAGAAGTTGGTCAGTACTGACTCATACAATACCTATTGTGGGCGAGGGGTCTTCAGTCATTGATTTGATTGATGAGGAGGCAGCCTCAGTGTCATATTCCTCAGTTGACGTGGCTATGTCACTTATGACCGCGGGCGCAACTGCAGTAATGGCGGAATGCGATATAAAATCGGTATTTCGTTTGCTTCAGGTACTTAAGGATGATTGGAGTCTTTTGGAGATCCATTTTGAAGGTCAATGGTACATGGATAAGGCAGTATCGATGGGTGGTTCCATGTCCTGTGCTCTTTTCGAGTGTTTCAGCACCTTTTTACAGTGGTATTTCACACAGCACACTGGTCATGGGCTGGTAACACACTACTTGGACGACTTTTTGTTGGTTCCCTGGGCTCTACGGAGTGCCTTGTTAGAGCTAGACAAGTTCCATGAGCTCATGGGGGTGCTGGGTGTCCCCTTGGCACCGGGGGTAAAAACATTGGGCCCATGTACGACCATGTCATTCTTAGGCATTGAAATTGATTCAATGATAAGGCAGGCACGGCTGCCTTTGGATAAAAAAGCGAAAGTGTTGGATTTGTTGGAAGAATTATTTGTAAAACAGGAGGTTACGGTGAAGGACATTCAGGTCTTGTTAGGCCATCTCATTTTCGCCTGCAGGGTGGTCAGGGCAGGGAGAACTTTTGCTGACTGGGTCGTGCATTGGCGGACACCATCTGCATCACCACCATATCCGCTCGTCGGCTGAGGCGAAGGAAGATCTGCGGATGTGGAAAACATTTCTGCATTCCTTTAAGGGAATAACATTGGTCAGAGAGGGTTTTCAGCAGGATGTCCATACATTTTTCAGATGCGGCAGGCAGTGAGGGCTTTGGTCTATAACGGCAGGGCAGGTGGTGTGCGGAGAAGTGGCCTGAACAGTGTAAAGATGGTGGGGGGAGCATTGCCTTTCTGGAGCTTTTCCCGGTGCTGGTTACGCTGACGTTGTTGGGTGAGAACCTAGCGCATAAGAAAGTGTTGTTCAGGATTGATAAATTGGCAGTGGTTGACATCAAACTGACAGTCGGCTAGAGACAAGCAGATTTTGAAGTTGCGGCGGGTGTTTGTTATTGGTTGCTGAGACATGATATGGTGTCAGGGCTCTGCATATCCCGGGTGTGGATAATTACATTGCGGATGCTTTGTCTCGTTCGCGGTGGGAGAAATTCCATGGGCTGGCCCAGGAGGTGGACAGGACACCAACACCAATGGCAGAACATTTGTGGTATGCAGGCAACAAAGGGTTGTACAGCTGGTGGTAGATTCATTGTCAGCTTCTATTCATACGATGTAGGCTCTGGACTGGAAGGAATTCTTAGCTTCAGGTGCCTACTGGAGGGAGGAATCTTAGAGGCGTTCAGAGGATGTGATACAGTTTTTGCTAGATCTTATTGAAAGGGTCTTTCTAAGGTCATCATTGCAGGAAAATTTAGCTGGCATTTCTTTTATTGGAAAACTTTGTAGGAATACTCCCTTTCCCCGGGGGAAGTAGGGAGGGGGATGTTGGATGTGGGGATAGGGAGCGGGGCAGTACACGTTTGGCACATAGGCCTTTATCTTGGCAGGGATGTTTCGAAGCTGGTTTGTGTCTACTTTTTTGGGCTGTATGTTTTTGGAACTTTTAGGGTCTCTGAGTGGTTTGGTCCAGGTTAAGATTAGGTGTTTCTTGGAGGGAGGTTTTCTTCGCTGACGAGGGGATTCATACTTGGCTGTTCAGGACTCAAAACAGACCAGAGAAGTCGGGGTAATGGGGTTTGGCTGGAAGCAGCTTCCCCGGTGTCGACATGCCCTTTACATTGGGCCAGACGTTGGAGGAACATATCTTGTGGGGAAGATAGTGTGAGGGTTTTTCGACATGCTGAGGGGGGTAGGGGGGTACAAAAGGGGGTGGTGATGGACGGAGCATCTGAACCAATCACTCACACACTCACACCCAGTCAACAGATCTGGGTTTAATCCATCACCGTTCTTTAGCCCACTCTGCCACCCCAGTTCAGACATGGCCATATGCAAATAAATCTGACCCTGTGCCTCATGGGAACAGGCCAGCCCGAATTGCCAAGCCATTCCTTCCCTGGACCGGAAACAAGCTTCCGAGGACCGGTTTCTGGCATTTCAGCCGTATTCAGCCCGGCTTGCTTAAATTCAGTGGCAAAGTGAGCAAGGGATTCACGTCTGAGCATACGCTGCCAACTTATGGCGAACAAAGTGGTACAAAAGGGGGTGGTGATGGACGGGGGTAGGGTGACAGATCATCAACTGCGCATGGTGCTGCATAAAGCTTTGAAGCAGATAGGCATGGTTGGAGCACAGTTTGAGACTCTTTCATTTAGAATCAGGGTGTCAAGAGCAGCTGGTAACCGAGGCTGGTCTAGAGGCGATATTATGCAATTTGGGCGCTGGTCATCCAACTGTTTCTAACGATATGTGCGGAGCAATGCGGAGAAGCGCTTGCGTCAACCTCGTTTTCTTGATCCTCATATTGTTTATTCTTGTTTCAGGTTCGGTAGCGGGCCCCCGCTCTCCGGAATTGACCATTTGGATGGTAGGGCACTCTTTTGTAAAATGGGCTCAAGTACAGGCAGCCTGTGGTTATTTTGGAGAATGTTGGGTTTTTAAAGAGCGCTTGTTTAAAGTTGCTTGGACAGGGGAGGGGGCTGTTATGGAGGGAATTGGTTCTGCCTTTGAACAAATGGTTGATTGGGGGCCTATGCCCGTATTTTTGGGGTACTCCATTTGGGATCTGGCGCTGTTGAAAGAGAAGTGGTCTGGTTGCCATGTTCCGGGGACAGAGCTTGTGCCGTGTAGAATTTGGAGGGGCGCTCAGCATCATAGGGCGAGCGATAGGGCACGGAAGAAGGTCAATTTGGGGATCTCTAGATTTTGCAGGAGCCTACGCTTTGGGAGATTGTGCCATAGGACATTAAGTTCGAGTTGGTGCAATTTTCAGGAGCGATGGAGTCCACTTACCCAGGATGGGTATGGACATTTATTGGTTGAAGGTTAGAGAAGTCCTTTCTAGGTGTCTTAACGTGCAGGAGCGTTCGAGGAGGAACTAGTTGAGCTTGTGTATAGAACGGAGGAAACAGTGGTATTAGACAGGCGCTATTAACGTAGGTTTGGGGGGCAGAAAGGGGGTGGTAGTCTCCCCCTCCCCCCCCCCCCGCTTTCTGGGTGGCGGGGATTAGTGGAATTTTGCCAGGGTTGGCAGAGTTTTTTGTTGGATAGTTTAAAGTTAGGTCATCGACAGGGATTGTTTGGGCAGGTTGATTGCTGGGGCACTTACAGAGGTTGGGTGATCGTAAGTGGTGAAGGGGCAGGCAGGGGAGTTTTGGTGTAATAGATGTTTTGTTTTATAAGCTTATGTGTTACGCATTGAATTATGATATTCTATTTTTGTAATTTCGTAATGCTCGGGTGGGGGGTGGGTTTCGAATAACTGTTAAGGGCGGGGGAGGGGAGTAGGGGTTAGGTAAGTGTTTTATTTAGTGAGGTTTAGGTTTGTAAGGCATTTTATTGTTATGTGCACCTGTTCCAATAAAGCGGCCTTTTACACACAAGAAGTTGTTTGTGGTCTGTCTCTGCCCCCCCCCCCTACCCCCCACCTCTTTCCCAAGCAACATTGATAACAGGGGCGGGAACGTGTTACCCTCAAAACGTCTTACGGTGAGGAATTTGCCAGTACAATACTGCAAAAAACATTTCACGCCACGGTGTACAGGACGTCACCTTGCTAGGATACTTGTTATTGTCTAAATTCTTTGGAACTTGGTGAAAGTATTAGGATTTCCAAGGAAAATACGTAGCCAGTGGGTGAAACGAACGTGGCGTCAAAATGCAGTATTTATAGTGTGTATTCTGGGTATCGTTTCTTTTGTCGGGGAGAAAGTCATAAGGAACCTTGCACTATAAAGAAAGAAATATTGGTTATGAAATAATCAGATTCCTTGTTTACTTTGATAAAACCCTGTCGCCCATAGGAACATTTATTTGTTTTGGGCTTCTTTTCAATATTCTTAACAGGGTATTGTTGAGTTCTGGTTGGTGCAGTCCCTGTGAGGCTTGTCTTCTTGGTTTGTTTGGTCGGTATTGATGACTTTGACAAGGGTAAAATAAATCTAACAGTACCTGAGTCAGATGGATAAAATAAATGTATATTGCTGTATTATTCGGATGAAAAGAGAATAGTGGAATACTTAATATCTTATCCTTTGGACACAGGGTTATCCAGGGTTATTTTTTGTTGCAGGCAATACACATATATCAGTTCAAACATACTGAGATGACGATTGATCAGTGTAAAAGATCTTATTTTTTGTTTTACAGACCCTCTGCACCACGCTTTGCATCCATGGTCCACCCCAACAGGGCGCCTGCCTCCATAAAGGGTTCCAATGTGGCGAGGAGCCCCCCGCAAGAAACCGGGGGCCCAAGAAGGGACCAGCAGGAGCGGTCACTGGAACAGTATCTGCACCAGGCCATGCGCAGCAGGCCAGGCTTCAGCTGGGGAGCCCACAGCGAAGGAGCGCAACATGGCCCCAGAGGCCCCTGGTCACACCCGAACCAGCAATCTCAAAATAGGTACCGGAGTGTGGGGTACACAGGGCAATGTCTAGTGGTGTGCTTAAATGCATGATGGTGCAGGATCATGCAGGAATCTATCAGCTGCCGGAGGACCTCGCCTATCAGGTGGCTATCTTCGGGCTAGGCAAGCTCTGCACCCCAGATATTTGAAGCCCATTGGTAGCACCTGCAGCCCAGGTGCTGACTGCATGAGCAGCGGGCAATATGAAAGATGTAGGATTTTGCCTTGTTCATGCAGAGATCAGAAAAGGATCCGGAGAATCTTCTCCAACCACCCACCGAGATAACTTGCAGAGTGCCTGTCGCCCCGATAACACAACTAAACCCATTCAGGAGGAAACGTGGGTCCGCAGACCTAAGGAAGATGCACACATCTAGTACCAGATCATACCCCCCTTAACAGCGGTTTTTAGGGAATCGCCGGGGAACTCCCGTCCAAGAACGCGGACCCCACTGGCGAGGAATTACCATCCGGGTCGAGGACAACCACAGCCATATGTACAAACGAGACATCAGCAGTACTGGCAAACATAAAAGCTATTCCAGTATTAAATTTGTCCCAAAAAGAGATAGACCCTAGCTTTTCCGATCTTCTGACCAGGGGCCTTTCGTTTGTCCCAGCAACGAATTTTGACAAATTCGAATTTACTAAGAATTTACAAAAGTTCTTTAGAAAGATACGTCTAAAGAAATTCTTTGAAGGACGTCCCTCCATCACTGATCAAAACAATGAATCTGGACTGAAACCGCCTTCATCATTCAATCCCTCCATCGAAATGGTGGGCCCGGAAGTCAACATCTTCGAAAAAGTGGTCACTAAAAAAATTGACCAACTTATTAAATATGTCCCGATACCTCCAGCAAACCTGCCCCCAGCACAAAAAGAAATCCTTAACGTGATGAAGGAGGACAGGAATATCACGGTGAAACCGTGTGATAAGGGGGGAGGAATTGTCATTTTTTACACTCTTAACTACATCAATAAAATGAATACCCTTCTTTCCTCCTCAGGCCATTACCAGAGAGTAATACATAATCCTGAGAATACCCTCAAACAACACATCTTAGGCCTGGTAAATGAGGCTGTGGAGACTGGCCTTATCTGTGAACAAGAGGAAGAATATCAAACCCCTATTCACACGCGCTTACCCATCATTTATGGGGTCACAAAAACTCATAAAAACGCCCAGGACCCCCCCCCCCCACTGAGACCGATTGTCTCTACAATTGGGACGGCCACTGTCTAAATACATAGACAGGTTTCTCAAACCTATGGTACGCGATCTTGAATCCTTCATCAAAGATACTGGAAATTTTATCGGTAAGATCGAGGGCACCCCATATCATAAGGATCGGGAAATACTGGTCACGTTGGATGTAGAATTTTTATATTCTCACATCGCCCAGAAAGGGGTGTACAACACCATTGAAAAGATTCTAGCATCCAAACCTGAAATTACGCAGGCGGCATTTATCCTTCAATGCCTGAAAGTGGTCTTAAATGAGAACTACTTTGAATTTAACAACGAGGTATTCAAACAGACGAAGGGAGTCAGCATGGGGGCCAGTTGTGCCCCAGCATTGCATGCCTCTATGTAGGAGAATTTGAGTGGACTCATATTTACAATGAAATGGCCCCCTTCCATGAAAACGTGACCTTTTGGTCTCGTTTTATTGATAATGTCTTTTTTATATGGAAGGGGGACCATGAAAGTCTGAACGAATTCCTACTTTGGTTGAATGTGGCGGATCCTAACATTACAGTTTACAATACATACGAGCAATGAAAAGATTGAGTTTTTGGACATCTGGGTGGAACATCAGGCTGAGAATATCCAGGTTTCATTATATACGAAACCTACAGCAAGAAACACGTTGCTGCAATATGAAAGCTTCCACCCTCGATGCCAAAGTGATAGCATACCCTACAGTCAGTTTCTCCGTGTTAGGAGAAACTGTTCTGATGTAGGAGATTTTTTACATCAATCCAACATTCTCAAAGAAAAGCTCCTTCATAGAGGATATCCTGCTAAATTGGTGAAAGATTCATTTAAACGGGCAAGATATGCTATTTGGGAATGCATGTTCCAACCTAAGGAGAAAGAAAATCAAGACCAACTGGTGTGCATTACCCGCCATTCTAACCTGGATCATAAATTGCGCCAAGTAATCAACTCTAGCTGGCACCTTCTCAATCTGGAGAAGGACAAAATACCTCTACCCAGGCTGGTTTTTGCCTTAAAACAAAACAGAAATTTGAAAAACTTTTTGGTCAGGGGCAAGTTACCTAAGTCGGGCAAGGCACAACAAACAGCTATCTCTAATTTGAACCCTATTTTCGGGAATCATCGGTGTGGCACATGCCAAGCATGTCGTCATGCCATCGTGGCAGACACGATAACCACCTTATATCGCTCTATATCGGTATCCCGCAACAAGAGGCTGACCAACTGCCGCACGAGTAACATAATTTATGTTATTCTGTGTCCGTACGACCTACCCTATGTAGGAGAGACCGGACGCGAATGCCGCCTGAGAATAGGTGAACACAGATCGAACATTAGAAAGAAGAAGCTGACTGCCCCCATTGTGCCCCATTGGTTGGAGAATAAACATACAGAGAAAGACCAGAGATGGTTTATCTTGGAAAAAATTCAGGCCAAACCTGGAATAGATCCCACCACTCTCCGCAAAAAGAGAGAGGTATTTTGGATCTATTTTCTGAACTCGGTCAACTGTGGACTGAACGAGGAGTGCCCTTGGCATAATGCCATCATATAGAGCTTAAACTGTTAGGACCGTATTGCTGCTATGAGTACATCTCCATGAAGACATTTCTTTATTTGGCCTTTCATTTTCTCAACTATTTTGTAAGGAATGGGCCGAACTTTCCACCCTAGACGGCCGTTGCACTTAGACTAGGGACGTAGCCCGTCGCAGAGACCCATCCCCGTGGCAATAACTGGACTAAAATTTTACATCTAAAATGGCCGCCGTCCCGGATTTAGGAACGCAGTCCGTCTTTGGTGCCTAGTTACCATAGAGATGAATGGCAGGAATAGGCGTGGGACAGTCCCTTTACGTATTTAAACCTGCGCCCCCAAGATGGCTACAATCGGCGCTGGGCTACTTGTGGACACACAGCCAAACATCGTCGCTTCGAACGGTTAATTGACTGAGGAGAACAAGTAAGTGTGGCTATGTCTAGGAAAATCTGTTTAATAAAGGACTCCTGGCTTATGAGTCCACGTAGCATTGTTAATCTTTGTTTTTTATATATTTTCCTGGCTAGATCCATACAAGTTTGGAATTAAGAAAGAGCCGTCCATGTGATCTGCGCCCGGTGGATACTTAGCCGAAAACCCTTTCCTTCGTGTGGCAAATTTATCAAATTGAACGAGTAAGTCGGGCTGCGCTTTGGTAGATCTGTGTAATGAAGGCCCCCGGGCATATGTGATCACGCTGTATCGCTAATTATTCGTTTGATCCACTCTGCTAGATCCAAGAGTTTTGGAAACAAGAGAGAGTTTCCTGTGTCATCTTCGCAAGCCCAGCGCCCATATATATTTTTGAAAACCTCTACCCCTGGAGGTATAGTGGTTCTGAGTGTGATTACCGAGCAGGGTATCTCTAACTGAGGGGGCCAGTTCAAATTGACAAATGGGATCTATGTTTCTAATTCCGATTTCGAGCGCGGCATTTTTAAATTATATATCTTGCCCTTAAATTCAGCTTCCCTCGAAAATCGGACTGAGACAGCCGCAGACGAGAGATTTCGGTCCCGACGGATCGCCCAAAGTTAAACTGAGTAAAATCTGACACCTTGAAAGTTAAACAAGGTAATTATTAGGCACGTTATCTCAGAGATCCTGTATGTTATCACGAGGGATACTACTAGTCATTGAGATTTTGCGCGAGCTGTGCCGTACTTTCTAGGTTAAATCCTGAGCAGCGTTCTGATGGAATATTTGGTGCTCTCCTTAAAATACTATGTAACCAATAACTAAGGGCTATGTCACCGAAGATAGAATTGTATAATTAAAAAAGTATGGCTTATTAATATCTATTTATTTCCACCTTCGTTGGCCCCTTAGCCTATGAATCCAGTGTAAAGGCTTCCCAGTCACACGGATGCATTACCGAATGACGTCTCGGTGTGCGAGACCCCTAAGTGGACGTATTTGAATCCTCCCCCTGGAACTTGAAACAAGGTAACCAAAGGGCGGTTAAGGATAGGTATTGATGAATATAGAGAGGCTCTGGGACCCGCCCTGATTAAATGTCTTTATACTCTAGCCTTGGTTTCCATCGGCAGGCTCAGTTGATACCATCCCTCCTCCCAAAAAGACATAACCCCCTGTCAGAATCATAAGGGCTCTCTAAAAACCCTCCCCTATGCTTTTTGAATGAATTGTGGTAAAAAAGGAAATGTGCATTTGTAGATATATAGGGGCACCTGATTAATCTGGAGTGTTCTGTGTGCTTCGTAGATCCCGTGTGGGATACCGAGAGGAGATCGAATTATTTTTGGACTGACTTTAGGAGTTGGAGCCATGTCACACACAATAACACCATAAATGAGACAAAGAGAGAAAACATGAATGTAGATTATAGTGAAGATGTATATATTATGTAGTGGAATAACATGTGCTAATTCGGACTGTATATATGTATGTATATATATATATATATATATATATATTACCTACTGGCGATAGCCAGTAGGTATATATAGTTAGGATTTTTTCTCTATGGAACTTTTGAAAATTCTATGTCTAATAACTTTGGCGTTTGTGGACGGAATCGGCTGAAATTTTCAGGAAAATGGCACATTTTGTTTCTGAGCAGCCCCTGAAAATTTGGGGGGGTTTCATCAAGGGGGGGGGCGAGAAAAAAGGGGGGTCCCAAAACACGTTTTTCCCATGTTAATTTCCATAGGGCGTTTGGCCTCACTGAATGGATTTACACGAAACTTGGCAAAATTGTAGGGACTGTTAGCCCGATGTGCCTTTGCTGGGTCTCAATATATGTGCTCCAGTGGATTTTGAGAAATTAACGTTTAAAAAAACAGATATATCTGTGACAGCGTCCCGGATAGCGCTCCAGATCGCGTACTTTTCGCGTAACGGAGCTTTGCGAAGCGAAGCTGATTGGCTCTCCGGTGTCTGTCAACATTCTAAACAGTCCGGAGCGGCCGCCATCTTGTCTCTCGGTAGGATCGAGAGACAAGAGGAGGAGAAAAAGAAGGGGGAATTTAATGAAAGGGGGCAAGGTAGACTCCTCTTGACCCCCTAGGAATGATGTTGGGGTTATTAAAGGGTCCCATGGGGAAAATAAAAAAAAATTGATTTTTCACGGTAGAAGCGCTTCCCGGTTCGCGAACCGGGTTGCAAACTGGTAGCGAAACAGGAATTCGCCATTATGTGTTTCGGTTTAATTAAATTACAGGGCATAAGGGGGTACGGGAGACCTATCCTGACCCCTTATGTTTTCTGAGGGTGGCTGAGGAGGCTCATATATGTTGATACATGTCTTCCAGCGGCTGTGCGTGAGCGGTTTTTTTTTTTTGCTGCCTGACGTCTGTTAACGTTCGATTCGATGGAAATCAGGAACTGTTGACCGCCATTTTGTCACTGCGAGTAAATATTTTGTTAAAAATAATTGTTATAAATTAATCCTTATTGATAAACATTGTCTGCGCCATCTTGCCTTTTTTGCAATGCCACACTTTTGTCGTGCACGGCAGCCATTTTAGATGCCTTGACCAGACCCACTCTCTGCACGCCGCCGATCCTCAGCATGGCTCCCCACCCTCGCAAGCATCTCCCCCACGCACTGGTCACCCCCGCTCTCTCTCTCATGCAAGGGCCAGAAACCTCCTCCCATCTCAGCCCCACCCTCTTCAACGTATACATGAGCCCCCTTGCGGCCATCGCTCGCCAACACAATCTCAACATCATCTCCTACGCTGACGATACTCAACTGATCCTCTCACTCACCAAAGACCCTAACACCGCCAAAACCAACTTACACGAAGGAATGAAAGAAGTAGCCGAGTGGATGAAGCACAGCCGTCTGAAACTGAACTCAGACAAAACAGAAGTCCTCATCTTAGGCACCTCCCCCTCCGCCTGGGATGACTCTTGGTGGCCAGAGGCCCTTGGAAAAGCACCCATCCCGACGGACCACGCACGGAACCTGGGCGTCATCCTGGACTCCTCACTCTCGATGACCAGACAAGTCAACGCCGTTTCATCATCCTGCTTCAACATTCTTCGCATGCTCAAAAAAACTTTTCGCTGGATCCCCACCGAAACTAGAAAAACGGTCACCCACACACTAGTCACGAGTCGCCTGGACTACGGAAACACCCTATACGCCGGCACCACCGCAAAACTCCAGAAAAAACTCCAACGCATCCAGAACGCTTCAGCCAGGCTCATACTAGACATCCCGCATAAAGAACACATCTCTGGTCACCTGAAAAACCTCCACTGGCTCCCCGTAAATAAGAGGATTACTTTCCGCCTCCTAACCCATGCACACAAAGCACTTTACGAACTTGGACCCGAATGCCTCAACACACGACTGTCCTTCTACACCCCCTCACGTCATCTACGATCCTCCAACCAAGCCCTTGCCACTGTACCTCGCATCAACAAAACCACCATGGGAGGCAGATCCTTCTCCTACCTGGCAGCTAAAACTCGGAACTCTCTTCCCACTCACCTTCGCCTTACTCAGAACCACCTAGCATTCAGAAAGCAACTTAAAACTTGGATATTCGACAAGTAATTCCCCACCCTTCCTCAAGCGCCTTGAGACCCTATGGGTATGTAGCGCGCTATATAAATCTCTTGACTTGTGAGGTAATTTGAATTTTATGGTCAATTGTGTCCCCTTTCGTAGACCCCAACGGCTCCATGTACGTGCTTCAAGTACATGTAATTTCCCTCCATGACCAGATATGAAGACGCAAATACATTTGCGTCCGACGTTAACATGTCCTCTTTCAGATCCACCATGAATGGATCGATAATTCCGTTCCTAAGTATGCCTTGCCACCGTCTTTACATGGTGCACTTTCACGTTTTCCTGGCTCTGTTGAGTTAGGCCCTGATTTCTGCCATCGAGCCCTTTCTGCCTTCTGCCTCAGAAAGCTACAGCCTGGATCTGCATCCCTGACCTTTACCTTACTCCCTGCGCGGCGAGCGGTGCCCGGCTCGGCCTGCTTGCCTGCCAAAGACAGTGTTTAGCCTTCAAGTTATCTGCTCCGCTCCTCGAAAATACATTCCTGTCTAGTGATTTAGGTAAACATTCCCCCAGCTGCAGAGCAAAGGGCCCGGCCTTTCAGTCTCCGTGCAAGTAATTAATTGCTCCAGTTACCATGGTAGGCCCATGGCCCCTCGCATTACACGCAGACACGTAGAGGCATATACACGCACTAGCAGTCAGCATAGAATAGCCTTTACTCGAAAGACCTTTCCTTCTAGATAATAGGTTGTTCTGACACGCCAGACTTCTGTCTCCTCTTTTGGAGCTAAATGTCAAGTCCCCTTCACCCTCCAGTTCCACGTCAATCACACGTCATGTTGCCTGCGCGCGCATCCAGCCATATATTTCTGCTGACACTGTAGGATTCCTCTATGAATCCACCCACTTGTGACACTTTCATGTGACGTCTCTAGCACACACCTCCGTGTACGCCCTCGTGCACGCCTTCTGTTACGCACATGTGTTCTTATCTCGTTTCTCTCAGCTGTTACGCCTTCTGTATCCATCACCATTGTATGCATTGACTATATATATTGTGCACTGTTAATAAAGCATTGTCTATCCCTTCCTGAACCTTCGTGGTGATGGAACATGATACCATGGTTCGAACCATTCCATTACATGGAATAAAACCCTTATAAACTCAGACTCCACGGACTCTGCCTCTCCTTTTGATTGAGCTATTCTATTGAACTTATACCGCATAGAAATTCAGTATACGGTAAATCTTTATTTACCACATAATTTGGCGCCCGAACAGGGACCCCTCCCCCACCCCACGCGCCGGAGATGCGTCGCAGGTTCTGCCCCCGACTACAGCTGTGACGGACCCCATGCGCATCTGCAGGATTTCCTGTGTCTCCCTCAGGCCTACGGAGGTGACGGAGACTGCGGCCGACATCCAGACGAGGCGGTGAGGAGTGCGGAGGATCCCGACCAGAGCCCAGCCGAGAGAGCAGTGTCCGAGGTATCGAGAGGCCCACCAGTAGAATCAAGGCGCATGCGTAGTGCGCAGCAGAAGCAGTGACGTCAGTCCAGTCCAGTCCAGTCGAGTTTCCGAGGCCTTCCGTTCCGTGCTTCCCGGTGAGTACCGTTGCTGGGGACGCATCTAGACGGGTGCATTAATTTGTGTCCGGTCAAGACGGGTTTGGGTACCCAGACCCGGTCTGCACTGTTTTAGCAGTGTATCTGTACTGTTTAGCAGTGCATCAAGTATACGGTGTTTGTTGTTCGTTTTAAAATGTTTCAATGTGTTTTAATGTCGTGGTATGAGTGATTGTTCGCATTTATTACTACTGTGTTTATTGTGTATAGTGTCTAGATCGAGGCAGCAATGCCTTTATTCTCAAAATTACGTCAGATAGGAACTAGAAAAGGGATACTTGAGGAGGCTGTTCCCATCCCACCCAGGGACACTCCTGGTCATTTTATGTACCACAAGCACGGCTTAGATGCCGTATTATATCTCGACTTGTGGGTGGATTACACCAAGGACTTGGCAGAGAATCAGAGATGGCCCGTTACAGGGACATGGGATGCCGAGTGCATCATGAGAGTAGAAGAAGCGTTGTGGAAGAAGAAAGCCAGACAGTCACAGAAAGATGCCATTGAATTATGGCGTAAAGAAGCACACAGACGGACAGAGAAAGCACTCAGAAAAGCAGAGAAAAGTAGAGAGGATTCTGAAAAAGCCAAAGAAAAAGAACTACTAGAAGAAGGAGAACGAGTTAGAATGGAACAACACGACAGACAGAGTAATGCCATTTTGACAGGACTGTATCCAGTCCTGGCCGAGGGCCTGCCAAAGGCGACTCCGGAAACCCCGAAAAATCTGCCCCCTCCATTGGTTCCAACCAAATTACGTCATAAGACCGCAGCAGACATTTTCCTTTCTTCCTATTTAGAATATGTAGCTCCTGCTTACACCAATGTACCTGGCCATGTGCCACCTGCTAACAATAACCTACCACCTGATAATCATTAGCCCCCCGGTCCTCAACAGCAGACCCCTCCCGCACCGCTTCCTGCACCCGCACCCGTTGTTCCCCCTGGTATTCAACAACTGCATCCACTCAATCCGTTTGGGACTGGCACGGTCCAGGTTCCAACCCAGTTACAGCAGATACCGACCCTACAGCCAGGTTATGCCCAAGCCTCCCCCTCGGGAGGTGCTACAGGAGGTTATCAGACCCCGCCTCCGTTACATCGAGTGACAATGAGGGAATTAGCGATGTCTCGGACACCTAAAGGTGCCCCGGCCGAACAGCTTAGAAAAGAACTTACAGATTGCAGATATGACACAGTGCCTGGTAAAACAGGACCCATGTTGTTAGCGTCACTACGTTTAAGACGTGTTACAGAGTATTTGCTATTACTACCAGAAATGCCAGAACATCTAGACAAAATGTATCATTTTATTAGAACAGGAGAAGGACTGGAGAGTATTGGTGACGCCATGTCACGCCAGAAAGTTGAGAACAAAGGTTTAATTATGCGATTTTTGGTTAATTGTTTGATAAGAGAACAAGATCAGGCAGGTTTTCCACAAAGTGAGATGGATAGATTGACCAGATGGAGCCAGAATATTGCGGATGGTGAACATGATAAAGAGACATGTGTACATGCTATGGTTAGAAAGATCCGTAGAGAAATAGTAGATATACATGCCCGTCGAGAACCTGATGAGCCACTCGAAACAGACGAGCCAACCTCCTCGCAGGAGGAGGATGATACAGAGGATTTAGCAGAAACCTCACAACAGTCAGATAAAAAGATGATAGCATATGTAGGTAGAGAGAAACTTCCTAGGCCACATTCTTTTGACAGGCCCTTCGATAGACCCATTCGTAAACAAGAGACGTTCGAAAACAAGAAACGTTACCTTTGTCCAATACCAGAACGATGTACCCTTGAGCATGTATTCCAAATGACTGACAAAGTACTAAAAGAAAGGATAGGTTATCAAGAACTCAATACCCTACGTGATCAGGAACTAGCCCGGTCCGCAGTACAGTGGGCCGGAGATGACAGCATATATAAAGACGATTCGGTAGTGCAAACGTTTTTAAGTCTTACTCCAGAAGAACAGCGATTAGCTGGTATATACATGACCCAGCATCTCATTATACAGTATGAAAACCAAGCATCTGATCCAGGTGCGCTATATAACTTATTGCAAGACTTACTCCTGCGACGATGGAGAGGTCTAGGTACCGATCTAGTTGAAACAATTTTGGAACAACGTCACAAATATAGAACCTTCTTGACTCCACACCTTGTTTCCGTTCCACCCCCAGTCAGGAAACCATTTCACTTTGACTTTGACAAACAGAATCCCTTACGAGAAGTGCACCCAGTCAGGAATAATGATGATACCCTTACACGTGTGTATGTATACACGCCCATAACTAAAATGGAATTATTGGAAATGAAGAAAATAGTGCCCAGCCATGATAAAGACCCTGCAGGTTTTCACCGTGAAATTAAAGACATGTTACTCATGGGAGATTACACCTATCCCGACATTATGAAAATATTGAAAGTATTATTGCCTGCCGGTATTTACGAGAAACTCAAAGAAAAAGAATGGGAGGTGGGAGACCAAAAGATTGATTGGGCTGCATTAGAAACCGAAGAAACTGGTCGAACCCCAGGTTTAGGTCTTGGGGATAAAACTAAAGCATTACCAGGATTGTTAGTACAGGTTTTGCCAAGATTATTAGCAACTAAAAAGGAGGACTGGGATGCAATCTCAGCCTGCAAACAGAAACCCGATGAAGACACTAGTGATTTTTATTCCCGATTTGAGAAATGTTTTATTATTAATAGTGGCCTGAAAGCAAGTAGTGAGTCTTACCCACACCTTTTTGTATCCAAATTAGTCGAGAATTCCCTGCCCCAGGTTAAGAACCGTGTACTGAAAGTCGAGAGCACATGGCAAGCTAATTCGCCTTCACAAATGTTACAAATGTTGCAGTATCACCAGAACAGAATCAGGGAAGAACATGACCACGAACAGAGACGTATGAAAGACACGAAAATGAAAATGCTAGTTGCTCAGTCAGTTCCAACAGACGGTCATAAACGGGGTACGACACAATCACAGTCCAATACTTCAGCAGCTCCTGTTAAAGGGACATGCAACTATTGTAAGCAGCCAGGTCACTATGTTAACGATTGTGCAGTTTTGAAACACAACATAGTCACAGGTAAAACTAAAGAGAGACCGCGTCCTCCTAGACAGGACCAGGCCCAACAACCCGTTCCACAGAATATACAGCCTATGCAGGTTCCACAACAGACCGTAGCAGTACCACAGCCACAGCCCATTGCCACAACACAACATGCAACACAGCAGATGTACCAATATGCACAATCTGACTATCCCGATTATCAGTGATACACATGAAACAGCCTAGAGAGGGAGGTTGGCTTGCCTCTTATTGAGGTTCCTGTAGATCAAGAGGGTCCTTATGTACATAGTCAGGTATTAGGGAAAGATAGAAAGTTTTTGATTGATACAGGGGCAAGCAGGACGACAATTAGTCACGACGAGGTTCCAGGGGCACCCCTCTCAGGCTCACAGAATGTTTCCCTTGGATTTTCAGGAAAGCCTATTGTTAACAAAGTATCGAAACCAGTTCCCCTTGCAGTTGGTCCATTGTCCCGCACTACAGATTTATTGCTCACGAAATCATGTCCAGAAAACTTACTTGGAATTAAGACTCTGAAAGCTCTAGGAGCTGTAATTTGTTGTTCTCCGGAAGGAGTAAGACTGTTTCTGCGTGACTTTAAGGGTCACTATGTGTTGAGAGATATTGATTCCAGATTACAGAATGTTCCTGCACATTTATGGGCACAAGGCCCCACTGATGTAGGTTGTATGCACATTACTCCATATCGTGTCACACTCAAGCCAGGAGTAGTACTACCACGCATTCGACAATACAAGTTACCATCAGATGCTGTAGTGGCTTTACTGAAAATCATTGACGAGCTCATTGTACAAGGAGTGGTTGTAGAAACCGACTCCAATGTTTGTAATTCCCCTATCATTCCGATTCTTAAACGTACAGACCCAAATGCACCGCCAGTTTATCGATTAGTTATCGATTTACGGGAACTGAATAAATGCATTGTACCACAATATCCCGTGGTCCCCGACATTTCGTCTCTATTGACTGCTATTGATTCCGAGGCGACGTTCTTTACTGTAATTGACCTCAAGAACGCCTTCTTTAGTGTCCCCATCGATCCGGAAAGCCAATATCTTTTCGGATTCTGTTTAAATGGCCGAAGCTTCAAATTTGCACGCGCACCTCAAGGATTCACAGAAAGCCCCAGCATCTACAGTCAAGCATTAAAGCGACAACTAGACAGTATTCACATGCCACCCAACACTGCCCTACTTCAGTACTTCGATGACCTACTGATCACCGCCCGTAGCGAACCTGAATGTGAACAGGCATCACTGACGGTCTTGTTTTTCTTGGCGGACAAGGGACACAAGGTGTCTCCTTCGAAGCTACAATTCTGTGCTCAGCAAGTGGTGTACCTTGGGCACTTGCTGACCAAGTGGGCTAGGCAGCTTACACCTGAACGAATACAGTTAATTGCACATCTTCCGCAACCCAAGACACAGAAAGAAGTATGAGCCTTTATTGGACTCACTTCCTATTGCAGACAATGGATTCCACAATATGCATTCCTAGCTAAGCCACTCATACAGTTGACAACACAGGAGGCAGCATCTTCGACTGTCCTCCCTTGGACTCAGAAACATACACAAGCCTTTGACGAATTAAAGAAAGCTTTATGTCAAACACCAGTTTTAGCAACACCCTGTTACAACAAGCCTTTTACACTTTTTGTCACAGAACGCGAAGGTACTGCATTGTCAGTACTCACCCAGGATCAAGCAGGTTCACACAAACCGTGTGCTTATTTTTCTAGTACATTAGATCCAGTGGCCCAGGCTCTGCCTGCGTGCTTGAAATCTGTAGCAGCAACAGCTCTAGCGATTAGACAAAGTGATTCCATAGTATTAGGACACCAATTGACAGTACAAGTTCCACATGCCGTGGAAGTCCTTTTGAACAGAACACAGACTCAGCATTTGACTATAGCACGACTGACAGGTTATGAATTGACATTGTTTCAGCCACACATAGAAATCAGGCGCTGCAATACATTGAATCCTGCTACACTTCTGCCATTAAGTGAGACAGACCCTTTGGCACATGATTGTGTTGAAGTCATTACCATTACGACGAAACCCAGACAAGACTTGACAGATATCGCATTACCAGATCCAGACCTGACACTTTATGTGGATGGTTCATGTATGAGAACAAGTACAGGAGAGTTAGTGGCCGCATATGCAGTCACGACAGAAACTGAAGTCATAGAAACACATCGTATTGACACCCTGTCAGCTCAAGCAGCAGAGCTCATCGCTCTGACCCAAGCCTGCATTCGAGCCAAGAATAAGAAAGTTAACATATACACAGATTCCCGTTATGCCTTCGGTGTTGTACACGACTTCGGAGTCCTCTGGCAAGAGAGAGGTTTCTTAACTTCTCACGGTGCCAAGATCCAGCACGGACCCCTCATTCAAGCTCTGTTAGAAGCAATACATTTGCCTACAGCCATAGCCATCATGAAGTGCAAAGCACATACGAAAGTTACAGATACCATTTCCCAGGGTAACGACCTGGCAGATCGAACAGCCAAGCATACAGCTCAGACTCATACTCACACAACGGATATGACAAAGACAGTAGTCCCGACACCGACACATTGCATGACAGTTAGGGATCCCGCCCTAGATGTAATTGACATACAGACACATGCTACACCAGACGAAATCAAGAAATGGACTGAACTAGGAGGGATACAGACAGAACAGGGATGGATGAAGAAGGAAAAAGCCACATGGTTTCTCCCCGACTCTATGGTTCAAGTTATCATTAACACAGCACATAGTCCTGCACATTTAGGAGAAAAAGCCATGTTAGACAGTATTCAAAATCTTTGGTTCAATAAGCATTTACGAGCAGCAGCAAAACAGAAAGTGCGTACTTGCATGATCTGTTGTCAGTTCAACCCAGGTAAAGGCATTCCCGTAGAGCAAGGCGGATTTCATCCTCCCGATTACCCTTTTGAAGTCCTCCAGATGGATTATATCCAGATGGAACGTTGTCGAGGATTCAAGTATGTCCTCGTAGTTGTATGTGCACTTTCCCGATGGACAGAAGCATATCCAGTCCCAGATTACACTGCTCTGACCACTGCCAAGCAGCTGATACGTGAATTCTTCCCACGGTATGGTTTGCCCCGTATCGTGTACTCAGATAATGGTCAGCCATTCTCGTCCGAGCTTATGAAGCAGGTATCACTCCTGCTAGGATATCAGTGGAAGTTCCATTGTGTCCGACATCCCGAGGCAGCAGGTCTCGTAGAGAGACACAACCAGACCCTGAAAACGCGCCTTGCTAAGATTTGTGCCGAGAAAGGTGTAGACTGGATAGTTGCATTGCCAGTTGCACTCTTTTACATGAGAATGGTAGCTCATTCCAGGACAGGGCTATCCCCGTACGAGGTGGTCTTTGGCAGGCCACCGAATATGTGGGGGACGCCTCTGCCTCGTAAGATCACAGATGTTGACTGTAATATGCTGACAGATTACCTTGCCTCCTTGATGTCTGCACTACAATCTTGTCGTTCACAGGTAGCGGCAGCCTTTCCCGACAACACCGAGGTGAAGCCACATGAGATCGTCCCAGGAGACATAGTGTTTATCCGGAATTTCGATAGGAGGAGTCCGCTGGAGCCCCGCTGGCAGAAGCCGAAGCTTGTTCTGTTAACCACAAGGACTGCCGTTAAGGTGGAGGGCCGCAAAGGCTGGCTCCACTCGAGTCACATCAAGAAATTCCATGGACTGCCGCCAAATACTGACTCCCAGCCCTGCCCCATTCCAGAGACTGATACTAAACTCCCCCTGGTAGAGAAAACTCCTCAGCAGGAGTACAAACTGAAATTGAGGTCTAGCAAGTCAGACAGTTTAATTGTTTAAGTCCTCCCCTAGGTGAAGCGGTTAGACAGGTTCCTGACATGTACAAGTTAGATCCCAATAGAGAGAGAGATAGACAGAAACAGATCAAGAAACAGAAATATTGTAAATCTCTCCGCAGCCATTGTATTGTTACATTATTGATTATGTTTTTTCTGAGTCTTACGATTATTGCTGCAAGTTTATTATTACACATGTACTTTCCTACCTTCATACGTGCACATTCTTCCTCAAATGACACTGTCGAGCATACTTTCAGTGAATTGCCCCCTCACGAGTTATCATACCGACTCGCGCTGCGCAACAATACTTTCATCAGTATGTTACATCATTCTCATCAGACCAGCAACGCTACAAATTGTTGGATATGTGGCTGACTCCCTCCCTATCAGAAATACAAGGGAGTTCTGCCCCTCTTTCCGTACCCGTTTACACACAATGGTTCCTGTGGTGCATGGTTTAGTTTAATAAATTCTTTAAATTCTGATTCCATAGTTTATCAGGGCAATTGGGTATGGGGAAATCTGAACACGGTTATGCATAAAGCATGTTTCCCTAACAAGGAGGGTCTTCCACAAAGGACAGGGAACGATCTAGAAAACGAAGTGTATGGATTAGGTAATTTTACACTTAACCTCATGATTCTGAATGTCCAGTCCGATACAAGACCAGACTTACCCGCTATGTCTGTATTACCAGTCAAAGGTGAATTATGTGTCAGAAAAAATGGTTCAGTACACCTAGGTCATAGTAAATGTACTACTGTGATTGAATTCAATGATAAAGGCAAGTCTACATTCAAAGCTTCACGTCATTCCTATTTCATTTGTGGTCATACAGCTTATGTTCGCTTACCTCTAGATTGGGATGGTACTTGTTACATTGCATTCCTTCTGCCACCTGTTTTCCTAGCCCCACCTGATTATCATAGGGACTCCCATCTAGTACACAATAGACCCAAGAGAGATCTCCCGATTGTCGACTATACTGAAACAGCATGGGAGCAATACACAGACTTTAATAAAGGTTTCTTTCCCTATTTAGGTACTGTCTCGAATAGTAAACTGATACATAAATTAACCAGAACCCTTGAAGCAGTAGTGAATGAAACTAATTCCACCCTAGGCAACATAACAGAGGAACAGTCTGCTATGAGACTTGTTGTTCTTCAAAATCGTCCGTTCTTGACGTCATCCTGGCCGATAGGGGCGGAGCTTGTAGAGTCATCGGATCGAGTTGCTGTGTTTTCATTCCAGAAAACGCACCGTCAGTATATAGAGCCATAACCCGTCTCCATAAGATTGCAAGTCAGATACACCAGAACCCAGGCACCTGGACTTGGTCCGGTTGGCTCTGGAGCGTGTTATCAGCTTGGGGATGGAAAGTCCTATCCTTCCTCGGAATAGCCCTTCTCATAGTATTCAGTTGTTGCCTATGTTTACAGTGTGGGCCAGCGATTTGCGGCTTGTGCGCCACATCTTGTATTCCCCATCCAAGTCCACGTTCTAAATCCCGCCTGAAAAAGGAAGAGCAAATTGATAGACTAATGAAGATCGATATATCATGAAGGGTCCGTAGGGGACAAGGAGGGAATGAGGTAATTTGAATTTTATGGTCAATTGTGTCCCCTATCGTAGACCCCAACGGCTCCATGTACGTGCTTCAAGTACATGTAATTTCCCTCCATGACCAGATATGAAGACGCAAATACATTTGCGTCCAACGTTAACATGTCCTCTTTCAGATCCACCATGAATGGATCGATAATTCCGTTCCTAAGTATGCCTTGCCACCGTCTTTACATGGTGCACTTTCACGTTTTCCTGGCTCTGTTGAGTTAGGCCCTGATTTCTGCCATCGAGCCCTTTCTGCCTTCTGCCTCAGAAAGCTACAGCCTGGATCTGCATCCCTGACCTTTACCTTACTCCCTGCGCGGCGAGCGGTGCCCGGCTCGGCCTGCTTGCCTGCCAAAGACAGTGTTTAGCCTTCAAGTTATCTGCTCCGCTCCTCGAAAATACATTCCTGTCTAGTGAATTAGGTAAACATTCCCCCAGCTGCAGAGCAAAGGGCCTGGCCTTTCTGTCTCCGTGCAAGTAATTCATTGCTCCAGTTACCATGGTAGGCCCATGGCCCCTCACATTACACGCAGACACGTAGACGCATATACACGCACTAGCAGTCAGCATAGAATAGCCTTTACTCGAAAGACCTTTCCTTCTAGATAATACAGTTCCTCAAACACAAGATATCAGATATGATTGGGTTTAGGTTGTTCTGACACGCCAGACTTCTGTCTCCTCTTTTGGAGCTAAATGTCAAGTCCCCTTCACCCTCCAGTTCCACGTCAATCACACGTCATGTTGCCTGCGCGCGCATCCAGCCATATATTTCTGCTGACACTGTAGGATTCCTCTATGAATCCACCCACTTGTGACACTTTCATGTGACGTCTCTAGCACACACCTCCGTGTACGCCCTCGTGCACGCCTTCTGTTACGCACATGTGTTCTTATCTCGTTTCTCTCAGCTGTTACGCCTTCTGTATCCATCACCATTGTATGCATTGACTATATATATTGTGCACTGTTAATAAAGCATTGTCTATCCCTTCCTGAACCTTCGTGGTGATGGAACATGATACCATGGTTCGAACCATTCCATTACATGGAATAAAACCCTTATAAACTCAGACTCCACGGACTCTGCCTCTCCTTTTGATTGAGCTATTCTATTGAACTTATACCGCATAGAAATTCAGTATACGGTAAATCTTTATTTACCACACTTGACTTGACTTGACTTGCGCTGTTCTTCTCTGTGAATCACACCCTGTACCCGCCCGACACCTCCCTTTCACTCTATTCACTACCGCACCCTCTGACACTCCTCTTCCTCTGTGTCCGATTGTCCAGGCCGGTCCCAGGCTATCACCTAGCCCTGCAGATGTAGTTTATGGCCCCAGCTGTAAAGAATCACCCCTCTTCAAAGGAGTTACAGTAGATCAAGGCCCCCACCCGATGAGATTCGTCACACCACACGCGTTCCTACTATCTGATAACCATCCTGTATTGTGCTTGGGGAGGGGATTCTCACTGTGAGGGTGTGTGGGTCCGAGCCTGAAGCGGAAGATTCCAGGGATGCCTCTTTGTACATCAAAGTTTTTACAATTATGTGTCACATTAAAAATATATAGCACTCCAACAAAGTAGTAGGATTATAAAACTTTATTAACTTATAAATATATACAACGCAACAAAAACAGTAAATACATTTAAACATTTTTTTGAAAAAAGAAGCAACAATGGTCAGTAGCTGTGTTTTGTGCGAATAGTCCCAAGGCAGCACAACGTGCTGAGTTCTGGACGGCACCCAGGTGATGTTACCTGGGTGCCGCACTGGTTTTTGGTATCCTACAATGCAGCTCCGAAAAACGGCGTGGGGCGTCCCGTGGGGTGCGGGGGGGAGGCCTCGTCAGTAGCGGTCTGTTGTGCGAATAGTCCCAAGGCAGCAAAACGCGCTGAGATGTGGATGGCACCCAGGTGATGTCCATTAAGTTGCCGCACTGGTTTGGGTATCCTACAATGCTGCTCCGAAAAACGGCGTGGGGCGCCCCGGGGGGGGGGGGGGGGGGAAGGCGGCGTGAACGGGCCTTCCCAGGTGGAGGCTCGTCTGCTGTAGTGGGGCGCCCCTTTACCATTTCAGTTGCCATTCCGCCTGCTTTTGGTACACTGTGCCAAAATCCGCCATTCAGCTGAGTTGCGCCCACTCTTGCGGTTCAGCGATAGGCGGCGGCTACAGGACTCTCAAAATGGCGGCAGGCTCTTTCCTTTTTGGGCCTGGTCCTCTAAAATGGCCCTGGGACACCTTGGAACTTGGACGCTTGTCTGCTCGGTCTTGGACCCCATTCTCGAAAGCGTCCCCTGAGCCTTGAAGATTCTACAAAAGTCTTGGGGGCCCCCGACTCCTGCAGGCTTCCCGTGGGGAGCGGCTGCCATGATTGCTCGCGGAAAGACCACGACGGAGCCACGAGATGATGGTGCTTTCATGTTGACGCCAGCTTCAGTCTGAAACATCCAGAAACAAGGTGGGGCTTTCATCGTTTGGGAAAAAAAAATGTTTTAATCCAATGAAAAGTGTTATTTTTAGGTCATATGATCAAGCCTTCCATCATTAGGAAACCAAAAGTAAAATGAACCAATGAAAAGTTTTATAAACAAGTCACATGACCTGTTATGCGGCATAGGGCTATAAAAAGCGTAGAAAATCCGTTGGCACGTGAGGCGGCGTCAGTAGCGGACCGATGTGCGAATAGGCCGAAGGCAGCACAACGCGCCAAGATCCGGATGGCACCGAGGTGGTGTCCAGCAAGTTGCCGCACTGGTGTGGCCATCCTACAATGCTGCGCCAAAAGTCGCCGTGGGGCGCCCGTTGGCCTGTGAGGTCGCGTCAGTCAGTGGGGGCTGTTTGAGGATCTGACTGCATTGGAAAGCAATGTGATGCTGTGCGTCGCCCCCAAGATGGAGGCTCCTCGGCTGCAGTGGGGCGCCCCTTGGAGTTTCACTCGCTATCCAGCTGAGTTGCGTCCGCACTTGCGGCTACGGTAGGCCAAAGGCAGCACAACGCGCCGAGATCTGGATGGCACCGAGGTGGTGTCCAGCAAGTTGCCGCACTGGTGTGGCCATCCTACAATGCTGCGCCGAAAGTCGGCGTGGGGTGCCCCGTTGGCCTGTGAGGTGGTGTCAGTAGCGGACCGATGTGTGAATAGGCCGGAACCAGCACAAGGCGCCAAGATCCGGATGGCACCGAGGTGGTGTCATAGTTGAGAGTTCTGAGCAGCGCTTGTAACACTGTCTGAAGCTTATTTGCACCTGCTGCAGCTTCACTATTGCCCTGGTGTGGCCAAAGATCGCCCATGACATAGGCGGCCGGCTCCCGGGGTTCGGCGGAACTTTTTTCCTTTTCCTTTCTGCATCTTGTCCCACAATCCGTTTGACCTGAAGACACGACCAGGTCCCTGAATGTGTGCAGGGGGACGCTATTGATTGAATCAAAATGGCGGCTTCACACAAAGCTGACTCAAGCGTTGCTGCTGATGCTATACAGACAAAAACAGGTTTTCAGTTTGTACATTCTTCAGGATTTTTCCATCCAAAATGGCGCCGGTATAAATGGGACTCGTAACTCCTTGTTGTGTACTGGTTGCACAACCTTGATATCACGAGATACGTATGCAGTTTTGAAGCACATGGCGGGCAGGGACGAGAATTGATTGAATATTTCGACATCCCTATTGATATTAAGTTCTGATGTGTTATTGATTACTGTACTATTGAAAGTTCGAATTAACGTCACCCATGGTACTTGCCCGCAAATGTATATCTAGATAATTTTATTGTAAGTGGCCCTGTCGTATTTTAATTACAAAATGTACGTCCACCGATTCCGCAACTGTTAGACACCTTAGTTCTTGCAACCTAATGGCCCGCTCGTTACGTTCCTCTACAGTGTAAATGTCTCCTCATCATATACGATTCCAGTTTGCTCCGTGGCCGGCCCACGTGGTTATAGGCCCGTATTTGTATACTGACATTTTCACAATAAATGTTTTTAAAACAAAACATGGTAGTAGTATTTACATTGGTAAAGTTTTTAATTTTAGTCACTGTTTTCGAATCAGTAAAAGGCAAGTGAAATAAAGCAGTCCAATTACATGACGGATAAAAGGCATAATACGCAGGAACGCAGTAAAGATAAATGGTCAAGGGCTGTTGTGTTTTCTACTCCTGCGAACATAAAGTGATCAATAAGAATCTGATATTCAGGCGTATCGGCGACTAAGACAGCAGGCCGAGCCTCTTTTGCTCAACGGCTCCGTCATGGGACGAAGAAACGCCCTTTTTCTCGAAAAAGGAATATATTTTACTTGCAGGACAGTTGTAAATTTTCTGGGAAAGTACATTAGCCTAGAACATTATAACATATATGTTTATGAAAAAATAATGTTCGAAAGCAATAAAAAGCGTAATTTTTAGGTCATATGACCAAGCCTTTCATCATTAGAATAGCAAAAGTAAAATGAACCAATGAAAAGTTATATTAACAAGTCACATGACCTGTTATGCTTACGTTACGCGCTGCGCGCCGCCCCCTGGATCGCTTCCGGGAAGCTGCGCTTCGCGCACCGGAGCACTTCCGGGTGCGCTAACGCGGCGTGTCATATAACGCATTATGCGACAACGTAGGTCCAGAATATAGTCAAAATGTCTCCACCAACCAGCGGTCGGAACACAACCCCTTTCAGCAGTCTAAAAAGTTCTGTTAAATGACAACAGAAGGGACAGGCAACAAGAACCATCAGTCAAAGAGGGGAGGGCAAGTTCTTCTCTACCGGGTCACGTTGGGGCGCTACCGGAACTGATCGAATTGGTAGTCTACAGTGTTTCTGGATGTTTCAGACTGCAGCTGGCGTCAGCATGAGAGCACCACCATCTCGTAGCTCAGTCGTGGCCATTGCACGAGCAATCATGGCAGCCGCTCCCCACCAGAAGCCTGCGGGAGTTGGGGGCCCCCAAGACTTTTGTAGAATCTTCAAGGCTGAGGGGACGCTTTCGAGAATGGGGCCCAAGCCCTAGCAGACAAGCGTCCGAGTTCCAAGGTGTCCCAGGGCCATTTTAGTGGACCACGCCCAAATCTGAAGAGCCGGCCGCCATTTTGAGAGTCCTGTGGCAGCCGCCTATCGCTGCATCGCAAGAGCGGGAGCAACTCAACTACATGGTGAGCGAGACGCTGTAGTCGCAAGAGCGGGCGGTAAACAGCTGAATGGCGGAAGAGGCACAGTGTAGCAAAAGCGGGCGGAATGGCAACTGAAACAGTAAAGGGGCGCCCCACTACAGCGTGTCTTCAGGTCAAACGGATTGTGGGACAAGGTCCTGAATGGAAGAGTCATCAAAAGGCAAAAAGTTCCGCCGGACCCCAGGAGCCTGCCGCCTATGTCGGGGGCGATTTTAGGCCCCACCAGGACAACACGACTTGGGGAGGGGGCAGGAGCCAACCAGCCTTGGATGGAAAAATCTTGAAGAATGTACAAACTGAAAACCAGTTTTTGTCTGCATAGCATCAGCAGCAACGCTTGCTATCAGAGTGCATGAGTTTCATGCTCGATCGATTGAGCTAGCCGGATCAGGCAACAAAAAGTATAAAATAGTTATGTAAATAGTTATTTAATAAAATGTTTTACCCTGTTACTTTGCTGGTGTGTTGTATATATTTATAATATTTGCATAGAGTTTATCATTATTTTGGGCGGGGTGGGTGGCGGAGCCGAGCTGTCTTGCAGCCATCATGGTGTGGAGCTCAGTTCATCTCACTAGTTTCTTATTTCTCATGAAGGGTTGTTCCTAATGTTTCTATTTTAGCGAGGTCAAAAAGAGATCCCATTAGTGGCCTACTGATTTTGCTCGATTACTTTTGTTTTTTTACACGATTTTTCACTATCTGCAAAGACTAAACAGAGTATTGCGACTCTGTGCTTGTTTGTAAATAGAGAATGAACCAAAGAGAATCAATTCTAAAACAGTAAATGCTTGGATAACAATCAATCAAATGGAGAGACAAGCAGGCACGACGGATTACAACGGGGGCAAAGGCCTGCGTTAACTACCCATCACTATCTGCAAAGAGAGAGTACTACTAAGAGAAAAGAGGGGGGGGGCAGCGTTCAAAGCACATCAGCGTGCATAAACACGAAAATGTTTTTACCTATCACGTACTTGACATTTGACAGCTTTTGATATTTGCTATTAAAAAACCATTGAAATTCACTGAAAAAAAACATAGGTTTTAGGCCATATATAGTTAGGAATTAGCATTTACAAAACCTTGAAAATTCACTGAAAAAACCATAGGTTTTAGGCCATATATAGTTAGGGATTAGCATTTACAAAACCTTAATTTACTCGCATAAAACCATAGAAAATCGCATATATAGTTAGATGCAATAACTATATATCGCGCACCCGCAATCCACTGCTGATGATGTCACATATTACATCATTCATGACATGGTCAGTGACATCACTGATGACATCACTGATGACATCTCAAATGACATCACTGATGACATCTCAAATGACATCACTTTAAGGTTTTGTAAATGCTAATCCCTAACTATATATGGCCTAAAACCTATGGTTTTTTCAGTGAATTATATATATATATATATATATTTTTTTTTTAGTATTTACAGTGGTGTGTCCCCCTCACATTGGTACCTCCTTGCCCTGACGAAGGTGCAGCCCCTGTAGGGCCTAACACCGAAACGCACGTCGGCGTGATCCTAGAGAGGGACGAATCTTCATCTGATTTAAGATGTTTTGACCCTACTGATTCTGCCTCTTGCTATTTATTCCCTTTTGTCACAACAACTTGATCCACCATAGTTGTACCAACTGGCTTTGACGTACCTCTGAACTGAATGTGTGTTTGTTCTTTTTTTTTTATTTATCTTGTGAGAGTGGTTCAGTATGAAAGTAATGAATGGGATTTGAATGCGGATTGGTATGATGTGTGCGGGACCATAACCTTGATCTATTTAATTGTCTTGATATGTATATGTTATGTGTTTTATTCTAATGAAATTAGAGCTCTATACAAAACCGACTAAACATTTAATAAAATAAAATGATTCTCTGAAAGTATACACTGGTCCTTGTGTATGTGTGGCTCCAATTCTAGTCTGTTAGCCATTTTGAAAAGGTAGGATCCCCTTGTGGGACCTATACATATCCTTGGGGCAGGGTTTTTGTTTTCTTTTTTGCTGTCATACCCCCCTTACTATACAACCCCAAGCATTCCACAGACTATGGTATACCCCCCCCCCCCCCCCCCACCCGGCCCACAGTTCAATGCAGGACCAGATGTATGTGTGTCCCAATCAATGTCTCTCACCAGAGGCGAGCACAATATTACAGTCTTGTTTCTCTCGACTTTAGGGAACCCAACCCAACTGGCCCCCCTCCCCTCCAAGCCCAAAGTCAAAATTCAATCATGGCTTTCAACCTGGCACCATAGCACCATCGTCATACCAGTGTCCCGTCTCCTTCTGCTGTGCACCGCCACTGAGAACTCACTCCGCCTCCAGATCCACCGCTCGGGTCTCCTTGGGGCGTTTCTGCGTTTTGCCGTCTCCCCTGCCAACTCAACACGCGCCAGCCTTCCAACCAGTCCCCGGCGTCCGCCAGCGTGTCGAAGAAGTAGGCCTTTTCTCCACCCAGTACCTTGAGTCTTGCCGGGAATAACATCATGTATTTTACACCCTTGTCCTGAAGTGCTTTCTTCACCCCGTTGAAGGAGCGCCGCTGTTGTTGTACTTGTGGCGTAAAATCCAGGAAAAAGCGGATGATGACGTTGTCCCGATGAAGGTCCCCGTGGGTGCGTGCCACTTGCAATATGGCATCCTGGTCTCTAAAGTTGAGGATACAGGCGATAATCGTGCGAGGGGGGGCCTGGCTGGGCTTACCTCCCAGGGCTCTGTGTGCCCGCTCAACAGAGGAAAAAATTTGAAAGACATTTAGGTTTCAGGTGATTCAGGATTAGGTCCTCCACAAACCAGTCCGTTGAGGGCCCCTCCAGTCCTTCCGGTACCCCCACTATGCGTATATTATTCCGCCGGGCCCGACCTTCCTGGTCTTCCAGGCGGGCGTGTATGTCGGCCTGATTCTTTGTGAGAGCGGCCACCTGCTCCTCCAGTTTCTTCACCTGGAGCCCCCCAAATCCGGTCTTCGCCACCGAGACCTTCTATGACATTTTCTGAAAATCCACCCGCAGGAGATTCACTTCTTCTGTCACGGAGTCCAGTTTCGGCTCCAACGTACCTTTAAAGTCTCTGATGGCCCTCATTATGTCCTTCAGTGAGGGATCTGGGCCCCCGTCATCATGGTCCTCGTCCTGGCTGCCACCCATCGCACCCCCCTCTCGGATCATTGCCACTGTGTATTTCTCAATTTGATTAATTTGGCCCGGGGCCCTTTTGCGACCCACGGTGGGCCAGGAGTCAGAATAGGGCCAAACACCAGTAGTCCAGGGAGCCCCACCGAGTTCAGCACTCACAACAGGCATCTCTGCACCGCTCGACTTTCAGATATTCCACCAGTCCCTGGTCTCCTTTGGGCTGGGCGCGCCCCGCTGTATTGTATTGTATTGTATTGTGGTATACTTATAGAGCGCAGCCTGTCACCACAAAGGGCATCCTGGCGCTTTGAACCCTGATCTAACAACAGCTTCAGCAACTAGCCTATCCTCGGGAAGAGGTGGGTTTTCAACGCCTTTCTAAAGGCTGGAAGAGCCTCAAGGCTCCTAAGGGATAGTGGCAGAGAGTTCCAGAGTTTGGCCGCCGCTACTCTGAACGAACGGCCACCCATCCTCACTCTCTGGAAGCGCGGGACCACTAACAGCTTAGATGACGAGGAGCGTAAGGCTCGGGCTGGAAGATACCAAGCAAACATTCTCCGCAGCGGGATAGGTCCCAAGCCATGGATAGCTCTGAACACTATGCATGCGGCTTTGTAGCGGACGCGGAGATGAATCGGCAGCCAATGGAGTTCCTGTAGTGCTGCTGTAGACGAGCTGTAGTAGGGGCGGGACAGAGCGAGTTTGGCAGCCAGGTACTGTACCCTTTGGAGCTTGCCCAGTAGTGTTACAGGGGCATCCAATAGTAGTGCGTTGCAGTAGTCGAGTCGACTTAAGATAGTGCTCCGTCCTACTTCGGATCTGGCTTGCTCAGGAAGGAGAGGTAGAACCTTACGCAGCATCCGGATAAGCATCATGCACGTGGACGTGGTCTTGTTTACGTGCAGATCCAGCTGTAAATTAGGCCCAAAAGTGACCCCCAGATTACGCGCCGAGTGTGCGGCTGACACCGACTCAGAGAAGGACGGGGGCCAGAAATCGTCTGGGAGGTCCCTGGGGATTCGGTCACCGGAACAATGCAGAACCTCGGTTTTAGTACCGTTGAACTGTAACGAGTTCAAACGGAGCCAATCCGCTGTGGCCTGCATACATCGGTGAAAAGTCTCCAATGGGACCGCATCCTGTCCCTCCAGAGAAAAGACCAGCTGGGTATCATCTGCATAGTTAAATGCAGAGATCCCAAAAGATTTAATAAGCTGGACTAGTGGGCGGAGGTAAATGTTGAAGAGTATAGGGCTGATGGCTGAGCCCTGCGGTACTCCTTGTCCCACTCTCCGCTCCTCTGAGCTGAAGGGAGGGAGCGACACACGTTGTTGACGATTATCCAAGTAGGAAATTAGCCAGTCCCTAGCCTTGTCTTTAACTCCACACTCTTCCAGCCTCGCTATCAAGGTTGGATGGCTGACCGTGTCGAACGCGGCCGACATGTCTTGCAGCACCAAGAAGGCTGCCCGACCACTGTCGACTCGCGCCCGCAGATTGTCAAGCACGGTCACTAACGCGGATTCCGTCCCATGAGCTGGGCGGAAGCCAAATTGCGTCTCATCCAGCCAGGTGTTTCCTTCCAAGAAGTCGGATAGAGTGCGGGTAACCAACTTTTCCATGATTTTCACTGGAAAAGGAAGCAGAGAGATTGGCCGGTAGTTGTAAAGACAGGCAGGGTCCAGCGTAGGTTTTTTTAAAAGCGGAGATACCACAGCCTTCTTCCAACAACCCGGTACAATCCCTGTTTCAAATGACTGGCAGCAGATGGAATGTAAAGGCTGGAAAAGTTCCTCCTGAAACAGCCTCCAGAGTTTTGGCGGAAGAGGGTCCAGAGGCGAACCGGATGAGATCGTAAGGGCCAGACTGCTAAACTCCTCCAAGGATGGCAGGGGAAAGCTGCTCAGTAGGGGTCGACTGGCCTCAGTCGCCGGAGCTCCCAAGCTGAGTGCCTGGTCCAAGGGGGGCAAGGGAAGACTACTCAGCCACGGTCGACTGGCCTCAAACGCCGGAGCTCCCGGACTGAGGGCCCGGACCCGGACCAAGGAAGACGGGAGAAAGCTGCTCAGCTGGGGTCGACTGGCCTCACTAGCCGGAGCTCCCAGACTGAGAACCTGGTCCGCAGAAGGCAGAGAAGAGCTACTCAGCTGGGGTCGACTGGCCTCACTTGCCGGAGCTCCCAGACTGAGAGACTGGTCCACAAGAGGCAGAGAAGAACTGCTCAGCTGGGGTCGACTGGCCATAGTCGCCGGAGCTCCCAGACTGAGGGCCCGGACCAAGGGGGGCGGGGGAGAGCTGCTCAGCTGGGTTCGACTGGCCTCACTCGCCGGAGCTCCCAAACTGAGGGCCTGGTCCGAGGAGAGCAAGGAGAGGCTACTCAGCTGGGGTCGACTGGCCTCCATCGCCGGAGCTCCCAGACTGAGTGCCTGATCCACGGAGAGAAGGGAAAAGCTACTCAACAGGGGTCGACTGGCCTCAGTTGCCGGAGCTCCCAAGTTGTGAGCCTGATCCTCTGGTCGGGGTCGACTGGTAGGTGAGGCCGGAGCTTCTAGACAGGGGTAAGGAATCCCCTGCAGGGGTCGACTGGCCATCGCCTCCGGAGCTCCCGATCCAGTAGGAGAATTGACTGGGTCCTGCAGACCCTCCAGGATTCTGCGGATTTTCTCTTCAAAGGCCTCAGCAATAGAATCGCAGAGAGCCTGCAATGAAGGGACAGAACTGGCCACACACGTGGGATGGGCAAGGTCTCTGACAATTTTAAAAAGGGCCTGTGCCTTGTTGGGGGCGTGATTCAAGGTGGATTCAAGATAGGACGCTTTAGCCAACTTGATCTGAGCCTTGTAGTTATGTATAGCAGACCGGAACACAATTTTCTCCGAATCTAGGTATTGTTTCCTCCACGCCCTTTCTGCACGTTTACAGTCGAGTTTGAGCTGGCGAAGTTCACTCGTGTACCAAGGGCTAGCTCGGTTCACCCTGCCCCGTGCCTTCCGAAGGGGTGCCAGCTTATCCAATGAACTCGAGATTGATTGGCAAAAGCGAGCGTAGCTCTCCTCAGCAGTGTTGCCAAGCTTAAAGTCCTTGTCTAGGATGTTCGGCAGAGGGGAGGTTTTCAGAATTCGGGACCAAGGTCTCTCTAATTTGGCTTGGGGTAGGCCAGCCTCCCGTGAGGTGTGGTCCTCCAGCCAGAGAGAAAACAAGATCAAGAAGTGGTCTGTCCAATACTGGCACTTGATATCCTCTATCGAAACCCATAATGGATCCGCGAATATTAAGTCCAGGATATGACCCTTACGATGCGTGGTGGCGTTCACCAGCTGTTCCATCTTAATATCCGTGCAGGCTTGGCTGAGGGAGAAAAATACATTATCCCTTGAGCCACTGGCCCACAGGTTAAAGTCACCAAGAATCAGTAGCTTGGAGTGGGAACTGGAGAGTTCGTAGATCAAATCAATAAGGAGTGCTATGGTTGGTGCTGGTCCTGGGGGGCGGTAACAGAGAACACCTGAGCACAGTTTCAGCTCCTGCTGTTTGACTGTAAAGCCCATCAGTTCAAAACCTGATACCTCACGAATCTTTAGCTGGGAGAGAGTAAGTGACTCTTTATAGATAAATCCGATTCCTCCTCCACGGTTGAGCGGGCGAGGAGTATGACTGATTTTGTAGCCTGAAGGGCAGGCTAAGCCCAGCTCCACCTCACAGTCCTCCCGAGTCCACGTTTCAGTAAGAAAGAGGACATCGAGATTTTCAGACTCAATGAGGAAGGCGATTTCCGTGTGGTGCTTACAGAGAGATCTGACATTAAGCAATCCACAGGAAATTCGCTTAGTAGTTGGTGTTCTGGCCCCAATCTGACAGGGTCTGAGCCTAAGTAGGTCAGGCCGGGAGTAGGTGATACGGTGGGAGCCAGAGGGACCAGAGGTAGCGGCCCTAAGCGTGTCCGTTGCGCGAACGGGCGCAAACGGGCTTACCTCTGGCGCACCTCCGGCGCTCCTACGACGCGCCCGCTGCGCGCGAGCGCTGCGCGTCGATCCATCCATCCTAAAGTACTATTACGCTGAGCGGAGGACCGCCTACTAGCCTCTTGCCTTACGCAAGATGGCCGCGGAGTGCCTCGCCTCACAACCCAACCCAAGATGTCGGACCCAGCTAAACTGTCTGGCCTCGCCGAATGCGAGGAGATGAAGTTTTAAGTGCAGGTGAGCCTCCCAAACTTCCCCGGCCTGCGGACGCCGACAGGATCAAGTTACTCAGGGAATTCTAGCCAGAAGCGCTGATGAAAAAGTATTAAGGCGCTGACAGGTGAGCGTTAAAGCGCTGAAAATAAGCTTCAAGCGCCGCGAGATAAAAACACGGCAAAACACTTTTAAAAAATAAGTAAAAGACGCGGCAGCTAATGCGCTGAAAGCAAGGTTCTAACTGACCTTACCTCGGATTCCTTATGAAGCACCTCAGAGTGCGGAGGACCGCCTACTAGCCTCTTGCCTTACGCAAGATGGCCGCGGAGTGCCTCGCCTCACAACCCAACCCAAGATGTCGGACCCAGCTAAACTGTCTGGCCTCGCCGAATGCGAGGAGATGAAGTTTTAAGTGCAGGTGAGCCTCCCAAACTTCCCCGGCCTGCGGACGCCGACAGGATCAAGTTACTCAGGGAATTCTAGCCAGAAGCGCTGATGAAAAAGTATTAAGGCGCTGACAGGTGAGCGTTAAAGCGCTGAAAATAAGCTTCAAGCGCCGCAAGATAAAAACACGGCAAAACACTTTTAAAAGATAAGTAAAAGACGCGGCAGCTAATGCGCTGAAAGCAAGGTTCTAACTGACCTTACCTTGGATTCCTTATGAAGCACCTCAGAGTGCGGAGGACCGCCTACTAGCCTCTTGCCTTACGCAAGATGGCCGCGGAGTGCCTCGCCTCACAACCCAACCCAAGATGTCGGACCCAGCTAAACTGTCTGGCCTCGCCGAATGCGAGGAGATGAAGTTTTAAGTGCAGGTGAGCCTCCCAAACTTCCCCGGCCTGCGGACGCCGACAGGATCAAGTTACTCAGGGAATTCTAGCCAGAAGCGCTGATGAAAAAGTATTAAGGCGCTGACAGGTGAGCGTTAAAGCGCTGAAAATAAGCTTCAAGCGCTGTCCTCTGAGTCCCAGACCCCTTGGACCCGTGGGAGCTTCTATTACACCGGCCTGCTCCTAGTGCCCTCAGCTGTTCCCACACTTCGCTCCTACACTGCGCCAGAACTCATGCCAGGTCGGAGCGATCAGTTCAGAAGCCACTATCAAGGGCCCCCGCGGTGTGCAGAGTCTGTGCATGGTAGGCCGCAGTCTCCCTCCAAGCGCTTTCAGGACAGCGCTCCAAAAAATGCCACCGCCACCGGCCAAATGGAGGGGGGGCAGCCCCCCGTTTTCACTGCCACCGCTGCCTTTTTCTGCCTTTTACTACCCAGGGTATCCGGCTAGCACCGTCCACTGTCCGATGATGCCACCTTCAGGGCCCCTAATGCTGGAGCGGGCCCCGGTCCCTGAGGGCTCCACCTCGACCCGCAGCCACCTGCGGCCCGCTCACGAAGCGGCAATCCCCGCTTACCGCACTTGTCTTCACGATCCACTCTGGGCATCCGCGGCGCTGAAAGCAATTACAGTCGTTCTGGGGGGCTAAGTCCGTCCCCTCACCGGACCGGGTTAGTCGCGAGATAACTGGTAGCCTCTGCTTACAGTTCCCTGGCGGGCGCCATTTTCCGCCCGACCAGGCCAGGATCCGCTCTCCGCGTCAGTGTCTCTGCGGGTGCTCAGAGCTGCTTGCGATCACCTTAGCGAATCACCGTCACTCTTGTCACTCTCCCACGGCCGTGGACATCCTTCGTGACCACCAAGGTGAGCGGATAATGCCGGATGTAGAGGAAATTGCTTAGGCCGTTACCGCAGCTCCTACACTACGCCGCCATCTTCCACTGCTGCAGGCCACGCCCCCTCCCCCTGGATCCGGAGAATCTCAAGAGCACGAGGTCCTGTCTCATCCAGGTCATCCACGAACAACAGTGAGGTATATAAGAATTAACCTGTATAGAGTATCAAAAACTTAAGTATTGTGTGATCACTTCAATAAATATTTCTATGTACATGAAAGAAACAAAATATAAGAAAACAACACCAAGACAAAGAATAAGAATATCAGTATCTCTGGTCACCAACTTCCTCACATACCGCATTCATACAACATACAATTAACACATTCTAAAAACAAGTGATACATGAAAATATGCAAAGACCAGACCTCTATAATGTACAAGTCCAAGAACAACAGGACATAATCTGCGTAGAGAGAGAGTCTATCGGTCACCTCTGTAGACCACTGAAAGCTATGCATCCTGGCATCCATGGGTATCCAAGCCGCTAAAAGTTTGACAGCTAATGCGAAGAACAAAGAGGAGAAAGGCAGCCATTATAAGTGCCCGCTTGATGTCAAACCATTCGGAACCCCCCTCAACTCTCACTTTTGCTGTGAAATTGGTATAGAGTAGTCACACCGACCTAAAAAACCGCAGGTCGAAGCCATAGTGGTGCAGAAGAGCAAATGGATAATCCCAATCGACAGAGTCAAATGCCTTCCTAAAGTAGACCATAAACAGGGATCGTGGTCCGGAAAACTGCTCCTAAGCTCTATGGCATTGTGTACCCTAAGGATGTTATGCCGTGAGACACTGCAAAGCATGGAACCGGATTGGTCTGGCTGGATAAGGTTGGAAATAACTCTCGCAAGCAGATTGGCTATCATCTTGACCCAGATTTTTACTTCAGAGTTCAGTAGAGAGATCAGCTGGTATTCTTCACACTTGGTACCATTGAGGCCTAGTTTCAGGATCACTACGATTTTGACCGCTCTGTGTTTGCAAGGTAGTTCGCACAGCTTCAAGGCCTCGTTACAGGTATTCAGTTTCAGAGGGCCCACGAGCGGCCAGAGTTAATGCCGGAACTCAAGTGTGAAACCATTAGGCACAGAGGACTTACCCGCATGAATCTGTCCAAGAGCCACCCTGAGCTCCTCGCAGGTGACTTCCGGTCCTCTGGGGACAAGCACGGAACCGGTATGTCGGCCACAAACTGGTTAAGAACGTCCAGAGGACCTGCAGGATCAGAGCTTTATAAGTTGCCATAGTAAGGTGCGAGTACAGTATAAGTGCATTGTACAGTAATGTACTGCGCGTACAGTACCTGTGCGTCTCCGGGCCTGTGCTGGAGCCCCTTGTCCTCGCTGCCTGTTATTCAGGAGCCGTCGGCACCCTCGAGGTGTTCTACAGGGGCCCCCACCAGATGAGGAGTACACAACCACAGTAGTGTTTTGCTTGCTTTTCCAAATACCCTTTAGACCCTTGACCACAAATTTTCAAGAACATTCTATTATCTACCTCTGCTGCCGCGCCAATAATAAGAATCAGTAATTCTTTAACTATGAGAATTTTTTCAGAAGACCAAAAAAATGCATACATACTCCCATTATTAAAGAAAACAATCCTGGACCTGCATGGCCCCCAACAACTACAGGCCAATTACAAATGGACCTTTCCTGGGAAAACTGATCGAAAGAGCTGCATTCGCCCAGATGTCACAATTCAGTGAAGATAACTCCATACTTTCAGACTATCGAACTGGATTCCACCCAGGAAGGGGCACACAATATGTCCTGATTGCCATCTGGGATAACCTTAAAAACACAGTAGACAGGAACAGGGTTGCTGCACTACTTCTTTCTGAACGCTCAGCTGCCTTCTACACCTTTGACCATGAACCCCTAATACAAAGACTCTACAAAGTTGGCAAAGAGGGGACTGTTTTCAACTGGGTCACATCCTATCTTCACAACAGAACAAATGTCATTCAAAGTACCCCCCAGCACCCCTCCCTATTTCTCATCAAAACTGCACTTCACAAAAGCAGGGTCCCTCAAGGCTCTACCATCTCACTTCTGCTTTTCGATATCTACATGAAGTCATTACCAATAATGATAATGAAATATTTCCTAGCGATCATAACAGAAAGTTTAAATTCTTTTAAGAACACGTAGTCAAGGATTAGGCTGTTCTTTATTTATTTTACTCTAGCTGCCATAATATTGTATAACACATAACCATAAACTACATTTCCCATGATTCAAAAGGAAAATACCAAAGAAACAGTCCATCCAATCAGACGGCAGCTAGTCCCTCGAGACCCCTCAACACCGCTCTATCCTCCTATTTCTTCCAGCGAAAACAGCCTAATCCATGCAGAACTAATCTTGTTTTGTTGTATCTGTCCCTGAAATACAAACGACAGCATTAAACATTGCACTGAGAAATGTTCTGCGAACATAGGAGAAATGTCGAGGCAAAATGCAACATCAAAATTAACACATTATCATCATAACCATAATGTGCGTTATGACATGAAAAGAAAGAAATAATACTCAACCCTAGTGAAAGGCGGGTAAGGCGTCCATAGCTTCCATGCAATGAGCGACTTAAGGTGGGATTGATCCTCGCCGTCGTGTCTTCAAAAGAATTGAAGGTTTCCTTTACGATTGCTAGGACATTTTTCATTCTATGTCAGTACCCGGAGGTAAGGATTAGGCTAGTTTAAAGCTTATCCACCACCAAAGATGTCATATTGGGCACAGGTTCAAATATAACCTTTGAAATGTAGAATCCTAAGACCAATCAGCAGCATTGAGAATGTTTTCTAAATACGCCCCTAGAGAGATTGCTATGGAGTCCATGGCCCCTCGTACTGATTGGGCTCTAACCTTGGAATCATCAATGCTGGCCTCTTGCATGGCCTAACGAACCCAACGGGCATTCGTGGGAGAAGAGACTGCCCTCTGAGGTTTCGTAAGGATGATCAGCAATTGCCGTTCTCCATGCGAGGGGAGGCCCGCCATCATAGATTTGTATGCTTTAATTCTCTAAATCACACACAACTTTTAAGCCTGTCAAAAGAGGGTTTGAAACAATTCTAGAATTACATTTCGTTCTTCTGGAAACATGAAAAGTCACCGATCGGGGGTAAATGATCTACATGTCAGATCAAGAGCCCAAACATCCGATACTAAGCAGCGTAACACCAAGCACAGCAATGTAGCCAACTTCGCTGACAATTGTTTCCGCCATAGATATTTGTTTGCCGGCCATGATTTATACAGGTGTATGACTTTATTGATGTCCCACAGAATAGCGGGATTCCCCCGGAACATATGACCAAATAGCCCTAAAAAGCTTACATACTAAAGGATGTTCACCGAACTGGACGGCTGTTTAATGGGACGTGACTCGCTGAAATAGCCAACCAAAAGGTGTTAATGGATCTGTATGCTAAACCCTCTGAAGCTAGAGAGACGAGAAAGTTTAATATGTGAACCACATCATATTCCACGGTATCCACTTGCCGTTGATGACACCAACCCAACCATCATGACCAGGCTGGTCAGCACCTCTTATTTGTACTATCTGATAGAGACATCTAGCCGCAGATTCTTTCACTTGGGAATTCTCCCCAGGCATCAGAATGGATCCAGAATTTTTTTCTCAGCAGTACCTCTGCGTGCCGGGGTGTGGTGCCGCATGGCTCCATTCAACATCTGCTCCAGAAATTACTACAATGGAGCCATGAGTCCACTCCTGTCCGCTGATGTCATCTTGTTCTTATTTCCACGCTGCACGTAGATCTGAAGTAGCATATCTCTAGCTGTTTTAGGCCTGCTGTGACGAGCTTTCTTGTTTGAATCGGTGTGGTAAATTCCTATGCCCTCTGGGTTGAAGTCCTGTGGGTCCTGTGCTCGCCAGATTCTGGTATGGATCCACATTCTATCTGTATGTGGTGTTTGGGCAAGTACCACGATGTTGACGGGTGTGACGCCTGCCAGCGGTTGAAGCTGAAGGCGCTGCGGGATTGGAGCATGAAACTTCTGATGGTGCGGTTGTCGTGGGACTCCAGCTCCTCTACGCAGCAGTCATCTTTCAATCCAGGAGTAGTCCCTGAGAGCGACTCTCTATTCCCCATGGTCAGCGGTCCCAGTCTGCGGCTACATCTCATGGTAAGCAGCGTCATAAGAGATCGAAGTCCCAGGCCACTGTGGCTCCTTCGACTTGGGTGATGGATTGTGGAGTCTCTTCTACTTCCGCTCTGGAGTTGCTCCCGGGACACCAGCTTTTCCTAAAGATGGGGCGACCAGGAACCATATGCAGGAGTACTACAAGGCTCTCCATCTGGTCTTTGGACTCTCGTCTCCCTCTGGAGTGCCTGCGGGCCCCAAGGAGGTCACTGGTGCAGTAACTGTGTCATCGCCGCTGGGTTCGCCCTCGTGGCAGTTCCAGTCTCGGACATTGAGGCGTCGGTGCATGGTCCTTCGGGACCCCCACTAGTGACATCAGTCGACTCCGACGCAACACTGGTTGCCCCACCGGTACCTATTTTCACGGGGTCCGAAGACTACCGACGCTTGTCCCCTTCCCAGGCGGATGTTAGTATGGTGCCCTCCGATGCCTGTCTTGGAGCTGTTTTCGGCGCCAATGTTTGTTTTGGAGGTTTCCCAGGACCAGTTGGTGGATGAACGAGAGGGGATAGCCTCCTTAGAGCAATCAATGCTTGTGGCTCCTGCTATGTTGGACTGCTGGATTTCTGAGCTAGGTGAAGCAAGCGGGCTTGATTCATCCCCTACTTCCTCTCTTTTATCGCCCCCTCGCAACGTAAGCCAGTTCTTCTTTGGCGGAAGTTTTGAAAATACTGGCTGCTGTCTTGCATTTCACTCTACCTACAGTGGAGAAGGCTACAGACCTTCTTATTGAGGTCCTTAATCCTGGCCAGTTGTGTGTTGAACCAGAACCCCTGTTTGTGAGGCACTGTCTAATATTGTATTGGGGGCATGGGCAGAACCTGATTCAGGTTTACCAATGGACCATACTTTTGCCCACAAATAGCACCCTACCCCAGGGGACCCCCATTGCCTTATTCGACAGCCGACCCACAGCAGCTTCATGGTCCAGGCCATTATGGCATTCCCTGAGGTGGATAACCCCCCTTCCCCACTTGACAAAGAGTCCAGGAAGCAGGATTCTTGCGGAAAACACGTTTTTCTCTCCCCTAGTGCAGCATTACGCTCCATGACGTTCCCACAGGCTAACTAGGACGAGTTGACCCAGTTGATTTTCGATGTTCGCCAGGCGGTCAAACTGCTCATCATGTGTGGAATGTACTCCATTGATTCCATTGGCCGAGCCATGGCGTATGCTTGCTGTGGCATTGCGCCAACACGCCTTGCTTAGGGCACCTGGATTTTCAGACGCTGTCCATATAGCCTTACTTGACATTCCATTTGATGGGGGTTCATCTTTTTGGAGCCCAAGCAGATGCGGCCTTACGTAGGTTTCGGGCTAGTCGGGAGGGCCAGACCCTTAGCTTGCCCTCCCTCCCATTTTTTTCCCCTTGTTATTGCAACATAGTAGGTGCATTTTGTGGCGTCGGTCGCCAGATCAGTGTCTTTACCCTGGTCTCTGGCACTGCTGCCTAGCCTTCTGTCTTGAGACCCTGCAGAAGGTCTCACTCTCCTGAACAGTGGGGAAGCGACTGTTATGTGAATCCCTTATCACGCAATTCCTTTTATCATTGTGTGCTATTGGCCACTTGGGCTTATTGCCCTTTCTTCTGTTTCTGGGCTGTCATTCAGGACTTGTTATCCTGTCCTGTTATGGCATTGGCAACATTGTTCCGAGTCAGTTCTTTTGGCAGCCTCTTATCTCCCCTTGGAGGTTCTATCACATATCAATGGTATGCAGTTTTTGCTCTACAGTACCTTAGAGTTGTCTCCTCCTAATCTTCGATTGTTTCGAAGGTAACATGTTTTCTTGCGGGGGGTTTTAACTGATTGTTTGTTTTTTCCCCTGTTGACTGGTTCCACCTTGTGGATTTGGTCACGCACGCCAGTGTTGCACTATGCCACCTGTTCTGCTAGAGGTAGGATTGGCGAGGTTCATGGAGACTTGTTGTCCCTAAGCTTGGGATTCCAGAGTGCTGCCTTGTGCATCTGGTAGTACAAACCTCTGCAAGCCAGGGTCTTAAATTCCTCTGATAGTACAGACCTCCGCTAGCCAAATTCCTCTGATGTTGGGGCATATACGGCATAACCCAGGTATTGACCATCCTCATCGCTGCGCACGCTCAGCAGGGTTGGTATTCGATGGTGGAACGACAAAGGTTTCCCTGTTTTCCTTCTGCCACACCCCACTGCCATTGCGTGATCTGCTGTCTTTGCCTCTCTGCTGTTGTGTGATCTGGTCTCCTTACCACATGTCTGTTGATCGGTCCTTGTATGAACCTATGTTCTATATATATATATATATATTCAATGAAAAAACCATAGGTTATAGGCCATATATAGTTAGGAATTAGCATTTACAAAACCTTATTTTACTCGCATAAAACCATTGAAATTCCATATATAGTTAGAAGCGCTAACTATATATCGCGCACCCGCAATCCACTGCTGATGATGTCACATATTACATCATTCATGACATGGTCAGTGACATCACTGATGACATCACTGATGACATCTCAAATGACATCACTGATGACATCACTGATCACAACATCCAGTGATTGTATGTGTCTGTAAAGTTTAAATATGTTTCACATATTGAAGAATGAGTGGATGTATAAGTGTCTGGATGAAGAATTTAGTAGGTGCATGACTGACTGTATGAGTGAGTGATTAAATGTGTCTCACGGAGTACATGGGTTAGTGACTAAACTGTCTTAATTCGTGCATCAGTATGTTTGTTGTTGTGTAAGCTGCTGCATGTGTTGATCAGTAGCTATAAGAGTGGCCATATGGGTTATTGATTGGTTGCCCAAGTATTTGAATGGGAGGCTGAGTGTGTGTGTGGGTGGCTGGGAGGTGCGTGACTCTGTGCATAGATGTGTAAGCAGTTGATTCACTAGGAGTATGAGTTCAAGAGTGCATGTGGAAACAGCTATATGGGCGGTTGACTGTGCATGGGTGTGTTGGTGAGTGAATGGATTTCTCATTGCTACATGTGCAAGTAAGTACGTATGTAAAACACAATACATGTGAGAGTTGAGATATATAAATAACTGAACATAAGAGCCAGTGAATGTGTGAGTGGCTGTATCGATCACTGTGAGCTTGTATCAGGGATTATATAAGAGAGTAAATATGTGTTATTATATGTTTGAATAAGTAAGATGTGTATAACTGTATAGTTGAGGAAATGGAGGTGTGATTGATTCTTTGCATGACTGACTAGGTGTGTGAGTAACTCCATGGATGAGTGACAGTCTGTGAGTGTCTGTTTATACTGAGTGTATGTAAGGTTATATTAGAGTCTGAAGAGGTTCATTGTATTATCACATGAGTGATGTGATCAGTGATGACAAATGAGATGTCATCAGTGATGTTATTTGAGTTGTCATCAGTGATGTCATCAGTGATGTCATTTGAGATGTCATCATTGATGTCATTTGAGTTGTCATCAGTGATGTCATTTGAGATGTCATCAGTGATGTCATCAGTGATGTCACTGACCATGTCATGAATGATGTAATATGTGACATCATCAGCAGTGGATTGCGGGTGCGCGATATATAGTTAGCGCTTCTAACTATATATGGAATTTCAATGGTTTTATGCGAGTAAAATAAGGTTTTGTAAATGCTAATTCCTAACTATATATGGCCTATAACCTATGGTTTTTTCATTGAATTTTCAAGGTTTTGTAAATGCAAATTCCTAACTATATATCCACTATAACCTATGGTTTTTTCTGTGAATTTCATTGGTTTTTTAATAGCAAATATGAAAAGCTTTAAAATGTCAAGTACGTGATAGATAAAAACATTTTCGTATTTATGCACGCTGATGTGCTTTGAACGCTGCACCCCCCCCTCCCCTCTTTTGCCTTAGTAGTACTCTCTCTTTGCAGATACTGAAGGGTAGTTAATGCAGGCCTTTACCCCCGTTGTAATCCGTCGTGCCTCCTTGTCTCTCCATTTGATTGATTGTTGTCCAAGCATTTACTGTTTTAGAATTGGTTCTCTTTGGATCATTCTCTATTTACAAACAAGCACAAAGTCGCAATACTCTGTTTAGTCTTTGCAGATAGTGAAAAATCGTGTAAAAAAATAAAAGTAATCGAGCAAAATCAGTAGGCCACTAATTGGATCTCTTTTTGACCTCGCTAAAATAGAAATATTAGGAACAACCCTTCTTGAGAAATACGAAAATAGTGAGATGAACTGAGCTCCACACCATGAGGGCTGCAAGACAGCTCGGCTCCATCACCCATCCCGCACAAAATAACGACAAACCCTATGCAAATATTAAAAATATAGACAACACACCAGCAAAGAAACAGGGTAAAACTTTATTAAAAAACTATTTACATAACGTTGGTTTATAAGATGATGTCAGTAGTGGACCGATGTGTGAATAGATCGAAAACAGCACAAAGCTCCAAGATCCGGATAGCAAGCTCCTGGATGTTGGGTGCCATAGTTTAGAGTTCTGAATTTCAGCCTTTTTCAATGCCTGTGCTTTGTTGAATCAAAATGGCGGCTTGACACAAAGCTGACTCAAGCGTTGTTACTGATGCTATGCAGACCAAAACTGGTTTTCAGTTTGTACATTTTTCTAGATTTTTCAATCCAAGTTTGGTTGACTTTGTAGAACGATGGCTTCAGATTTTCAACATACGGTGTGGTGGCGCTGACTGGGAGGGGGCGCTTCGCTCCTGCCCCCTCCCCAAGTAAGATTTTCATACGTGAAAGTACGTTAATGGTTTTGGTCCCTGAGATGCTTCGATGTCACTACCATTCTCAAATAGCATAAGTTCTGGATGTTGGGTGCCATAGTTAAGAGTTCTGAGCAGTGCTTGTAACACTGTCTGAAGCTTATTTCCACCTACTGCAGCTTCACTATTCTCAAAGTAAGTGAGTGTCGTTTGTGGACCTGACTGCATTAGAAAACAATGTGATATGTTACCTTCCTAAACAGCTTGACGGAGGCCCCTGAGGGGCGGTGTGATGGCCATGGACTCGGAAAAGACGCTTGGCTCCGACACCCTCCCCAAGTCTTATAGCACTGGTGTAGCCTGAGATCGCCCCCGACATAGGCGGCCGGCTCCCGGGGTCCGGCGGAACTTTTTGCCTTTTGATGACTCTTCAATTCTGGACCTTGTCCCACAATCCGTTTGACCTGAAGACAAGCTGTAGTGGGGCGCCCCTTTATCGTTTTAGTTGCCATTCCGCCCGCTTTTGCTACACTGTGCCTCTTCCGCCATTCAGCTGTTTACCGCCCGCTCTTGCGACTACAGCGTCTCGCTCACCATGTAGTTGAGATGCGCCCGCTCTTGCGGTGCAGCGATAGGCGCCTGCCACAGGACTCTCAAAATGGCGGCCGGCTCTTCGGTTTTGGGCCTGGTCCACTAAAATGGCCCTGGGACACCTTGGAACTCGGACGCTTGTCTGCTAGGGCTTGGGTCCCATTCTCGAAAAGCGTCCCCTCAGCCGTGAAGATTCTACAAAAGTCTTGGGGGCCTCCGACTCCCGCAGGCTTCTGGTGGGGAGCGGCTGCCATGATTGCTCGTGGAATGGCCACGACGGAGCTACGAGATGGTAGTGGTCTCATGCTGATGCCAGCTTTAGTCTGAAACATCCAGAAACACTGTAGACTACCAATTCGATCAGTTCCGGTAGCGCCCCAACATGACCCGGAAGAGAAGAACTTGCCCTCCCCTCTTTGACTGATGGTTCTTGTTGCCTGTCCCCTCTGTTGTCATTTAACAGAACTTTTTGGACTGCTGAAAGGGGTTGTGTTCTGAACGCTGGTTGGTGGAGACATTTAGACTATATTCTTGACCTACGTTGTCGCGTAATGCGTTTTATGACACGCCGCGTTAGCGCACCCGGAAGTGATCCGAGGCGCGGCGCGCAGCGCGTAACGTAAGCATAACAGGTCATGTGACTTGTTAATAAAACTTTTCATTGGTTCATTTTACTTTTGTTAATTTAATGATGAAAAGCTTGGTCATATGACCTAAAAATTACGCTTTTTATTATTTTCGAACAATATTTTTTTTTCAAACATATGTTATAATATTCCAGGCTAATGTACTTTCCCGGAAAATTTACAACTGTCTTGCAAGTAAAATATATTCCTTTTTCGAGAAAAAGGGCGTTTCTTCCTTCCATGACGGAGCCGTTGAGTAAAAGAGATTCGGCCTGCTGTCTTAGTCGCCGATACGCCTGATTATCAGATTCTTATCGATCACTTTATGTTGCAGACATGAAAAACACAACTGCCCTTGACCATTTATCTTTACTGCGTTCCTACATATTATACCTTTTATCCGTCATGTAATTGGACTGCTTTATTTCACTTGCCTTTTACTGATTCGAAAACAGTCACTAAAAGTAAAAACTTTACAAATGAAAATACTACTACCGTGTTTTGTTTTAAAAACCTTTATTGTGAAAATGTCAGTATACAAATACGGGCCTATAACCACGTGGGCCGGCCACGGAGCAAACTGAAATCGTATATGATGAGGAGACATTTACACTGTAGAAGATTGTAACGAGCGGGCCATTAGGTGACAAGAACAAAGGTGTCTAACAGTTGCGGAATCGGTGGACGTACATTTTGTAATTAAAATACGACAGGGCCACTTACAATAACATTTTCTAGATATACATTTGCGGGCAAAGAGTTACGAGACCCATTTATACCGGCGCCATTTTGGGCGAGGCCGGGCAGGTCCAAGATATAGTCAAAATGTCTCCACCAACCATCGGCCAGACCAGAACCCCTTTCGGCCCTTTATGCTACAAGATGGTGTCTTCCATTCAGAAAATATTGGTGGCAGCATTTTGAAAGGAAACAGAAACAGCCGTTCTCCTAGTGAGTTTCACATTGTTACATTTAGGAAGAATGTTGAAGAGTAGTATGTGGAAAATCTGAAGCCATTTTTCTACAAACTCTCAATCAGACTTGGATGGAAAAAAAAAACCTGAAGAATGTACAAACTGAAAACCAATTTTTGTCTGTATAGCACCAACAGTAACGCTTGAGTCAGCTTTGTGTCAAGCCGCCATTTTCATTCAATCAATAGCGTCCCCCTGCACACATTCAGGGACCTGGTCGTGTCTTCAGATGAAACGCATTGTAGGAAAAGAAGCAGAAAGGAAAAGGAAAAAAGTTCCGCCGGACCTAGTGAAGCTGCAGCAGGTGCAAATAAGCTTCAGACAGTCTTACAAGCACTGCTCAGAACTCTCAACTGAGGCACTCAACATCCAGGACTTGCCATTCGGATCTTGGCGCCTTGTATTTTTGTTTTGTTTTTGATGGAGGGGAAACAACAAAAAACAGGCATTGAAAAAGGCTCAACAGTGCAGGGCGCCTTGTGCTGGTTCCGACCTATTCACACATCGGTCCACTACTGACATCACCTCATAAACCAACGGGGCACCCCACGCCGACTTTCGGCGCAGCATTGTAGGATGGCCACACCAGTGCGGCAATTTGCTGGACACCACCTCGGTGCCATCCAGATCTCGGCGCGTTCATTCAATCAATAGCGTCCCCCTGCACACATTCAGGGACCTGGTCGTGTCTTCAGATGAAACGCATTGTAGGAAAAGAAGCAGAAAGGAAAAGGCAAAAAGTTCCGCCGGACCTAGTGAAGCTGCAGCAGGTGCAAATAAGCTTCAGACAGTCTTACAAGCACTGCTCAGAAATCTCAACTGAGGCACTCAACATCCAGGACTTGCCATTCGGATCTTGGTGCCTTGTGCTGGTTCCGACCTATTCACACATCGGTCCACTACTGACATCACCTCATAAGCCAACGGGGCACCCCACGCCGACTTTCGGCGCAGCATTGTAGGATGGCCACACCAGTGCGGCAACTTGCTGGACACAACATCGGGGCCATCCAGATCTCGGCGCGTTCGACTCACTGTACCGCAACAGTGACCGCAACTCAGCTGGACACGCCGTCTTTCGGCGCAGCATTGTAGGATGCCACACCAGTGCGGCAATTTGCTGGACACCACCTCGGTGCCATCCGGATCTCGGCGCGTTCGAGTCACTGTACCGCAACAGTGACCGCAATTCAGCTGGACACGCCGTCTTTCGGCGCAGCATTGTAGGATGGCCACACCAGTGCGGCAATTTGCTGGACACCACCTCGGTGCCATCCGGATCTCGGCGCGTTCGAGTCACTGTACCGCAACAGTGACCGCAATTCAGCTGGACACGCCGTCTTTCGGCGCAGCATTGTAGGATGGCCACACCAGTGCGGCAATTTGCTGGACACCACCTCGGTACCATCCGGATCTCGGCCCGTTGTGCTGCCTTCGGCCTATTCGCACATGGGTCCGCTACTGACGCCGCCTCACGTGCCAACGGATTTTCTACGCTTTTTGTAGCCCTATGCCGCATAACAGGTCATGTGACTTGTTTATAAAACTTTTCATTGGTTCATTTTACTTTTGGTTTCCTAAAGATGGAAGGCTTGGTCATATGACCTAAAAATAACACTTTTCATTGGTTTAGAACATTTTTTTTTCCCAAACGATGAAAGCCCCACCTTGTTTCTGGATCATTCAGACTGAAGCTGGCGTCAGCATGAGAGCACCACCATCTCGTGGCTCCGTCGTGGTCATTCCGCGAGCAATCATGGCAGCCGCTCCCCACCGGAAGCCTGCGGGAGTCGGGGGCCCCCAAGACTATTATACAATCTTCACGGCTGAGGGGACGCTTTTCGAGAATGGAACCCAAGCCCTAGCAGGCAAGCGTCCGAGTTCCAAAGTGTCCCAGGACCATTTCAGTGGACCAGGCCTAAAACCGAGGAGCTGTCCGCCATTTTAAGAGCCATGTGGCAGCCGCCTATCGCTGCACTGCAAGAGTGGGAGCAACTCAACAACATGGTGAGCGAGACGCTGTGGCCGCAAGAGCGAGCGCAACTCAGCTAGATGGCCGCCACCTGGGGAGGCCCGTTCACGCCGGCTCCCCCACGCCCCCCCCCCCCCCCGGGCCGCCGCACGCCAATTTTCGGAGCAGCATTGTAGGATACCAAAACCAGTGCGGCAGTTTACTGGACATCACCTGGGTGCCTGTCGTACATGTTGTGTCAGCCATGTGACACTGGACACAGACCGCTACTGACGAGGCCTCCCCCCGCACCACCCGGGACGCCCCACGCTGTTTTTCTGTGCTGCATTGTAGGATCCCTAAACCAGTGCGGCACCCAGGCGACATCACCTGGGTGCCGTCCAGAACTCTGCACGTTGTGCTGCCTTGGGACTATTCGCACAACAGACCGCTACTGACGAGGCCTCCCCCCGCCCCACCCGGGACGCCCCACGCCAATTTTCGGAGCAGCATTGTAGGATCCCTAAACCAGTGCGGCACCCAGGCGACATCACCTGGGTGCCGTCCAGAACTCTGCACGTTGTGCTGCCTTGGGACTATTCGCACAAAAGACAGCTTCTAACCATTGTTGCTTTTTGTATTGAGAAATGTTTAAATGTTTTTAGTTTTTGTTCCGTTCGTTAAAGTTAGTAGTTAATAAAGTTTTATAACCTTATTTTGTTGGAGTGTTATCTATTTTTTTAAAAACGGGTGAATGGGGCCTTGAATCGGGTTATTGTCATGTGTGGGCTTTGGAAGTGTGCTGCTGCAGGATCGGACATTTCAAACTCAAATGCACGTTCTTTTTCTTACCTTTCCGAAGCATGGAGCGCAATAGCAGGCAGAGAAAGGGTGATGCACGTGTTGAACACTACCTGACCTGGCAAGTTGCTGGCAGTGCCCCCCCGCCCGCTCCTGAAAGAGGGCACACACACACCGCCGCCCCGAGTACTTCACAAATCTTTAAAAGACCATGCGCTTGTTCATGAGGCTTAAATGGTTTATCACCTCTTCTAGAACCCCTGCATCGACCCTCTGACGTTTCATGGAAAAATTACCATGTAACACAATACCAAGCCCTGTCAGCTGAAACCCCCAAGGAATCGTGGGGCATATTATCAAGGGGGTTTATCTCCGCTTTTTTGGCTTTTAAAACCATGAAAGCGGAGATAAAATTATTTCCCTATTATCAAGCTGTCGCTAACGCCAGTTAGTGACAGCTAAAAGGAGATAGCGACCATCTTGGGCCCCGCTTTGCATGTCAGTGATACTTATCACTAATGACATGCAAAGTGGCGTGCCAAGATGTTAGCGACTGGAAACAGTCCCTAACATCGCTACCTTCTATTACCAACTTTTGGAGATATTCGCGCTAAGCGCGAATATCTCCAAAATCTAACACCTGCCCTGAGCAGTTCTTAGCCATGTTATCCAATGGGAGGTGGATAACATGGCTAAGAGCATTAGGTCGATAATACATGAATATCGCTGACTTTTCTGCGATAATAGCAAGGTTTATCTGCGATAAAAATCGCCGATGTGCGGCGATAATTTTTGTCTCTAAACAAGTTAGAGACAAAAATTATCGCTAGTTGTTCGTAATATGCCCCCGGGTTTTTGCTTGCAGAAATCGGGAGGCGGGAGACTAGCACTGAAATCAGTACTCACACGCCTGAATCAGGAGGATTGGCATGTCTGAATTCTCTACAGCTGGGGCCATAAACTACATCCGCAGGGTTAGGTGATAGCCTGGGACCAGCCTGGCATCTAAAATGGCTGCCGTGCACGACAAAATTGTGGCATTCGAAAAAAGGCAAGATGGCGCAGCCGCTGGAAGAGATGTATCAACATATATCAGCCTCCTCAGCCACCCTCAGAAAACATAGGGGATTAGGATACGTCTCCCGCACCCCCTTATACCTAGTACTTTAATTAACGAAGCACAAAATGGCGAATTCCCGTTTCGCTACCAGTTTGCGGCCCAGTTCGCGGCCCGTGAAGCGCTTCTACCGTGAAAAATCATTTTTTTTTTATTTTCCCCACGGGACCCTTTAATAACCCCAACAACATTCCTAGGGGGTCAAGAGGGGGATACCTTGCCCCCTTTCATTAAATTCCCCCTTAGTTTTTCACCTTTTCTTCTCTCTCGATCCTACCGAGAGACAAGATGGCGGCCGCTCCGGACTGTCACGCAGCAAAAAAAAAAAAAAGCTCACGCACAGCCGCTGGAAGAGATGTATCAACATATATCAGCCTCCTCACCCACCCTCAGGAAACATAGGGGATTAGGATACGTCTCCCGCACCCACTTATAACTAGTAATTTAATTTACGAAGCACAAAATGGCGAATTCCCGTTTCACTACCAGTTCGCGGCCGCGCTTCTACCGTGAAAAATCATTTTTTTTTTATTCTCCCCACGGGACCCTTTAATAACCCCAACAACATTCCTAGGGGGTCAAGAGGGGGATACCTTGCCCCCTTTCATTAAATTCCCCCTTCGTTTTCCACCTCTTCTTCTCTCTCGATCCTACCGAGAGACAAGATGGCGTCCGCTCCGGACTGTTTAGAATGTTGACAGACACCGGAGAGCCAATCAGCTTTCTGCGCGCAAAGTTCCGATAAGCGAAAAGTAAGCGGACCGGATCGCTGCCCAGAGCGCTGTTACAGATATATATCTTGGTTTGAACGTTAATTTCTCAAAAACTACTGGAGCACATATATTGAGACCTAGCAAAGGCACATCGGGCTAACAGTCCCTACAATTTTGCCAAGTTTCGTGCAAATCCATTCAGCCGTTCGAGCTAAAAGTGAGTCCAACCGCCCTATGGAAAACTCAATGCAAAAAACGCGTTTTGGGACCCCCCTTTTTTCTCAGCCCCCCCTTGACGAAACCCCACCAAATTTTCAGGGGCTGCTCAGAAACAAAATGTGCCATTTTCCTGGAAATTTCAGCCGATTCCGTCCACAAACGCCAAAGTTATTAGACATAGAATTTTCAAAAGTCCCATAGAGAAAAAATTCTAACTATATATACCTACTGGCGATAGCCAGTAGGTAATATATATATTACCTACTGGCGGTCGCCAGTAGGTATATATAGTTAGGATTTTTTCCCTATGGGATTTCTGAAAATTCTATGTCTAATAACTTTGGCGTTTGTGGACGGAATCGGCTGAAATTTTCAGGAAAATGGCACATTTTGTTTCTGAGCAGCTCCTGAAAATTTGGGGGGGGTTCGTCAAGGGGGGGCCGAGAAAAAAGGGGGGTCCCAAAACGCGTTTTTCCCATGTTAATTTCCATAGGGCGGTTGGACTCACTTTTAGCCCGAACGGCTGAATGGATTTCCACGAAACTTGGCAAAATTGTAGGGACTGTTAGCCCGATGTGCCTTTGCTAGGTCTCAATATATGTGCTTCAGTGGATTTTGAGAAATTAACGTTTAAATCAAGATATATATCTGTAACAGCGCTCCGGGCAGCGATCCGGTTCGCGTACTTTTCGCTTATCGGAACTTTGCGAAGCGAAGCTGATTGGCTCTCCGGTGTCTGTCAACATTCTAAACAGTTCGGTGCGGCCGCCATCTTGTCTCTCGGTAGGATCGAGAGACAAGAGGAGGCCAAAACAAAGGGGGAAATGAAGGAAAGGGGGCAAGGTAGACCCCTTCTGACCACCTAGGATTGATGAGGGGATATTATAGAGCCACGCTGGGCCCAAAAAAAAAAAAAAAAAAAAATTCCGATTTTTTCGCCGTAGAGACGCGTCTTGGTACGCGAACCGGGCAGCTAACCGGGAAGCTAACCGGCAGTGTAACGGGAGTCTGACGAGTAGCTGATTGGCTGTCAACATTGTAAACAGTCCGGAGCGGCCGCCATCTTGTCTCTCGGTAGGATCGAGAGACAAGAGGGGGCCAAAACAAAGGGGGAAATGAAGGAAAGGGGCAAGGTAGACCCCTTCTGATTGATGAGGGGATATTATAGAGCCACGCTGGCCCAAAAAAAAAATTCCGATTTTTTCGCTTTAGAGACGCGTCTTGGTACGCGAACCGGGCAGCTAACCGGCAGTGTAACGGGAGTCTGAGGAGAAGCTGATTGGCTGTTATCATTGTAAACAGTCTGGAGCGGCCGCCATCTTGTCTCTCTGTGGGATCGAGAGACAAGAGGTGGAAAAAAGGTGTAAATGAATGAAAGGGGTAAGGCAGACCCTCCTGAACCCCTAGGATTGATGAGGGGGCTATTAAAGTTCCCTGGGGGGTGAGAAAAAAAATGCGATTTTTCGCGGTAAAGGTGCTTCCTGGTACGTTAACCGGGCAGCTAACCGGCAGCGTAACGGGAGTCCGACATATTGTGTTTTTTGAACGTTTGTGATATGTGCACGTGTGGATTTTGTCTAATTAAGGTGAAAAAAATATATATATATCTTTAAGCGTGTTTTGGCGCGCTTACGTTTTGGGTTTGGTTTGCGCTGCAGAGACGATACGTCACGGTTATGCGATGCATCATGAGGCGTCTCACGGGCTACGTGATACGTCACTTAATAAAGAATATATTTTACAGCTATAGATATTAGCTTTTAAAAAACCAATGAAATTCACAGAAAAAACCATAGGTTATAGACCATATATAGTTAGGAATTTGCATTTACAAAACCTTGAAAATTCACTGAAAAAACCATAGGTTATAGACCATATATAGTTAGGGATTAGCATTTAAAAAACCTTATTTTATTTGCACAAAACCATTGAAATTCCATATATAGTTAGTTGCACTAACTATATATCGCGGACCCGCAATCCACTGCTAATGATGTCACATATTACATCATTCATGACATGGTCAGTGACATCACTGATGACATCACTGATGACATCTCAAATGACATCACTGATGACATCACTGATGATATCTCAAATGACATCACTGATGACATCACTGACATCTCATTTGACATTACTGATTACATCACTGATGATATCATTTATGTGATAATACATCTTCAGACTCTAATATAACCTTAGATACACTCAGTGTAAACAGGCACTCACAGACTGTCACACATCCATGGAGTTACTCACACACCTAGTCAGTCATGCAAAGAATCAATCACACCTCCATTTCCTCAACTATACAGTTATACACACCTTACTTATTCAAACATATACTAACACATATTTACTCTCTTATACAATCCTTGATACAAGTTCACAATGATTCATACAGCCACTCTCACATTCACTGGCTCTTATGTTCAGTTATTTATATATGTCAACTCTCACATGGAGTGTGTTTTACATACTTACTTTGACATGTAGAACTGAGATATCCATTCACTCACCAATATACTCATGCACACAGTCAACTGTCCATACAGCTGTTTCTACATGCACTTTTGAAGCCATACACCTAGGGAATCAACTGCTCACACATCTATGCACAGAGTTATACACCTCCCAGCCACCCACACACATACTCAGTCTCCCATACAAATACTTGGGCAACCATTCAATAACCCATATAGTTACTGATATAGCTACTGATTTAAACATGCAGCAGTTTACAGAAGAACATAAATAATGTTTGCCAAATTAAGACACTTTAATCACTAACCCATGCACTCAGTGAGACACATTTAATCATTCTCTCATACAGTCAGTCATGCACCTACTAAATCCTTCATCCAGACACTTATACATCCACTCATTCTTCAATATGTAAGACATATTTTAACTTTACAGAAACATACAGTCACTGGGTGTTGTCATCAGTGATGTCATCAGTGATGTCATTTGAGATGTCATCAGTGATGTCATCAGTGATGTCATTTGAGATGTCATCAGTGATGTCATCAGTGATGTCACTGACCATGTCATGAATGATGTAATATGTGACATCATTAGCAGTGGATTGCGGGTCCGCGATATATAGTTAGTGCAACTAACTATATATGGAATTTCAATGGTTTTGTGCAAATAAAATAAGGTTTTTTAAATGCTAATCCCTAACTATATATGGTCTATAACCTATGGTTTTTTCAGTGAATTTTCAAGGTTTTGTAAATGCAAATTCCTAACTATATATGGTCTATAACCTATGGTTTTTTCTGTGAATATATATATATATATATATATATATATATATATATATATATATATATATATAAAATATTTCATGATTGCTTTTTTTCGATGGGAATTGCTTCCCTCATCTGTCTTGTGAGAGATTTTCTTCTGGATATCACGTTGTACCTTCTTGTTTTCTAGGTCTAGTTAATGGTACGCACTTTGGGCAAGTGCACGCTTTCATGTTTTTCCCTTGGGAAGTACGTGCCTGTTGAGATTCTTCTAGCAGTCAATGTTGTCTTATGCTCTGGTATCACTCTGTTCTTGGAGGGCTTTTTTGCCCTACCTCCCACCTGTGTCCCCCTGGTACTCTTGGCTTTGTCAGTGTGCCTTGAGTGTTGTATATTTTCGGACTGCGGCATGCATTACCTGCATAGGTGTATTGCTTAGACAGTGTCCAGTTTTTCATATATCCATTTATGCCATGAAGCGTTTCCTATGTTAGACTTCTTCGTTTGGTGTCTGACTTGTTTTGTCTAGGGCTTTGCCAGCTCTCCACAAGAGAGTGAGAGAGGGGTGGCTTTGGGTGTTGTCCATGAAGCATGCTGCCCCAGTACTTCCTGTAACGAGCTGTGAAAGGGTGAGGTGTCATCACAACGCCAGTGTTTGATTGACATCTAGCCACCGCCAGGGCTTCAGACCGAAGCTCCCTGGGCTAAGGTTATCTCCTGGTCAGGCGGGGGTAGCCTATAGAGCTGCACACTACAGCTTTGCCAGGATGATGACCTCAGGGCTGTGAAATCATCTGCACAGTAGATGTTGATTAAATGCAACTTGGCTGCGCATGTGCATCAGTGCATTACTGCCGGAGAATGTGACTTGGGTGAGCAAGTTGTTGTTACACTGGCCTCAGCTAGAATCTGTGCAAACTTTATTTATTATTTTAAGCATATAACCCTCTTAAAATGTAATTTTGAAAAGGCTATACCAATTTGAGGAACAAGCATTGGCATAGCCAAAAGGTCTCGCCTTTGGGACCTTATAAGTGTTTAGTTATCCAGCACAATATCCTTGGTGCAACAACATCAACTGTTTCCTGGTTAAACACTTACAAGGTCTCAAAGGCTAGACCTATTGGCTATGCCAATGCTTGTTTCTTTCTGCTTCTGTTGTGATGAGGTCCCCCAGTGTCACTGGTTTGGTCCCTTGACCTTATATGAAAATATGCTCCATTCCCTTTTCTCTTGGCATATGGTGGAGGACGTTCCACCCTTTCCTCCTGGTATATGGTTTAGGTATTTCTTTTGTGTACTGTATCATGCATCTCTACGCAGTGTTCCACATGACTTGTGCTTCATTGACTTTTTGGCCTTTCCTTTTTTTTTTTTTATTGAACCAGATCCGAACAGGCAGTATAACCAGAAAAAGACAAATTACAAACAGCTCATTACAAATAATACAAATAATACATCAATACTGAATCAGTATAACAATTGAAGGAAGCGACATAAAGTAATAAAAAAGGATATATAACAAAAATTCTGCCAAATAAAATTAAGTTAACTCATAGTTACGACACCAGTTTTCCAATTTGTTATTGGGTGCCATATTGAATCTCCACGTTTCTTTGCTCTAGTTCCCCTAGTAGCATAAATAGCCGTCTCGTAGCTAAAAACTGCTAAGAATCGAGCTAACCACACTTGGAAGCTAGGGGGTTCAAGTTCTTTCCAGCGGGCTGACAAAATGATTCTAAGAACAGCCGTTCCAATAAGTAGCAATCTTTCCACATGTTTAGAAAGTTCTAACGAAGAGTCATAGCCAAACATAAACAGTGTTTTGGATTCAGGGAGTTTACGCCCAAATATCACCTGCCAATAGTCACTAATTGCTATTTTAATGAGATCGAGCTTGGAACAATTGCTAAACATATGTATTAGTGTCGCTGGGCCCTGTAAACATCTAGGACACAAAACAGTGAGTCACTTAGTTCCAACACTTTATAAATATCAACATTATGATTGCTAAGTTTTCTAGCCCAGTTTGCTTCGGTTTTCTCCAGATCATCTTGGATGTTAGTTAATAAAATATCATACAGCAATCCTATTTTTGTATTTGGTCTATTAACGGCTTCGATAATATCCACTTTCATTAGACTTACGGACGATCCTTTTGCTTTAAGATTAACATAGATTTGTACATATTTGATATAATCACCATTAGATAATTGATATGTATTCTTTAAATCTATAAACTTAGTTTCAAAATTATTTAACAGAAAATCCTTTATTCTACAGATTCCAAGTCTTTGCCATTTCCTAGCTATAACATCATGGGAGAGGCCATGAGTGATTTTCGGTTGCCATAGTGAGGTGTATCTATTAAATTTCATGATTTTCATATGCTTGACAATCGTAGCCCATACCTTCCAAGCACTGCTTACAATTTCAAATTTACATATCTTTCTAATATCTTTTGCTTCTGTTTGTTGTAAAAACAGCCCATTTACATCTCTTCCAAGAACTAGCTCATAAATTGATGGTAAAACATTAACATCTACGATAGCTATCTCAGGACTAAAATTGAGCAGGGGTGACATTTGTTTAAGGAGTGCTTCCCAATGGTATAGGCTAGTATTGGGAATGGCAAGCCCACCTCTATCTCTAGGTAGTGACAATAACTTGTGAGATCTCCTGATCCTTCCTTGTTGCCATAAGAATTTACTCATAAGAGAGTCGAGTATTTTTAAGGTTTTGGAGGCTACTGCAAAGGGAATTGCACTGAACAAATATAGACATCTAGGCAGCACATTCATTTTAAGAAAATTGCCTCTTCCGATGATTGATAGGTGTAAACCATTAACCCGATCCAGATCTTTTTTAATTTTTTCAATAAGAGGGTTATAATTAAGGCCATTTATTAATTTAACATCAGGGCTGATAATAATTCCTAAATAGGTAGCCCTATCAGCTCTTCTCTGGTCGATATAGTTAATGTTATCTGTACAAAGTACAATTGTCTTCCCCCGGTTCAGAGAATACCCTGAATGGATACCATATTCGGAGGTTAGGGACACAATTTCCTCCATAGCCTCAATCGGGTCAGATGTAATAACCGCGATATCATCGGTATATGCCAAAACTTTTGTCACGTATTGATCACAAATAATTGGATTGATGGATTGGCTCTCAAGAAATTTTAAACTTAATGGATTTATATACAATGCAAATAATAGGGGTGAGCATGGGCACCCTTGTCTGGTGCCCCTGGTGATGTTAATATAACCAGATTCAGTTCCTAACATCTGAAGTTTTGCTCTAGGTAATATATACATAGATTTAATGGCTTTAATAAATTTAGGGCCGAAATTATTGTGTAACATAACTGCCCAAAGGAAGCTCCACGAGACACGATCAAAAGCCTTTTCGGCATCCAGCAAGATCATTGACATCCGACCCCCCTGACCGACATGGCATCAAAGAGGGCTATCGCCCTACAGGTATGATCGGTAGTGCCTTTACCAGGAACGAAGTCATGCTGCCAAGGGGAGACAAGTTGTTCAATAACCCTGCTGAGTCTCATGGCCATCACTTTGGCATATAATTTGGAGTCCGAATTGATTAAAGAAATAGGGCGATATGAAGTTTGTTGCTCAGGGGGTTTTCCTTTCTTAGGAAAGACAATTATATTTGTTTCTTTCCATGAGTGCGGAGATACACCATTCCATTGTATTCCTAGAAAAAGATCAAGAAGCAGAGGACATAGTTGACGACTTGGTATCTTATACAGGTCTATTGGTATTTTATCAGGTCCAGCTGCTTTGCCAGATGAGAGTGACAACAGAGCATTTTCCACTTCGTGTAAAGTGATTTCGCCTTCTAAATCTTCCCTAGTAATATCATCTAGGATTTTTGATGCCTCATGATTATGAAGGAGATTATTAAGAAAACAGAATATTTCATTATCAGTAGATTTAGTTTCTTCAGTATAGAGTTTCTGATAGTATTGTTGAAATTGATGAATGATATCAGGAGTATTAGTGTATGTTCGACCACTATCAGTTATCTGACTGATATAACTAGATACATTTTTTTGTCTTGTGCGTAGAGCCAGTTGCCTACCAACTCTCTCCCCACTCTCATAAACATCTTTCCTATAAGCTTTATAAGTTTGGGCCGCTTTTTCACTAAGGCTTGCATTCAGCTCCGCTTTTAACAATGATAATTGATACATTGATTGTTTTGTATCTAATCTTTGTGAGATGATCAAAGTGTGATTTTCTTCCGCCTTTGCTAAGGCCGCCAGTTTCAAGCTAAAGTTCCTGGTATTTTGTTTTTTACCCCTGGCTTGAAAGCTTATAGTTTCCCCCCTAAGTGCTGATTTATAGCAATCCCATACCATATTCCTTGTGGCGCTAAAACGATTAATATTGAAGAATTCCTCTGTCTAATTATTAATATAATTAATATAGTCATTATTAGAGAGCAATTTGCGATCAAATGTCCATTGTCTAGATTTGTTAGTTGAAGTTTCTACTTTCATTGTAAAGACCAGGGCATTGTGATCTGATATAATTTTGGGGTATTTACTGATAGAGGATTGTGTGGCTAGATCCCTGGTTGAGAATACATAGTCTATACGAACGTATTTTTGATGTGGGTGCGAAACATAAGTGTACCCAGCATTCTGGATGTTCTGATTTTTTTCCTCCCATATATCAATTAACCCCAAACTATTCACTAGTCTCCTAATTGCTTTATATACTTTTAGGTTTCCGGCCGGTATAGGTCTGTTGTATAAGACTATTATTGTTGCGCATAGGATTAATAGAAATATTGAAAACCCCACACATAATTAGAGGGCCCTGCCAAGTGGCGAGTTCTGATTCAAGAAATGTAAAGATTGTAGGGTCATCTTGATTGGAGCCATAAATGGTACAGATGGTTATGCCTAAGGCAAGTTTCACAATTTCCCATCTTCCACGAGAATCAGAGAGATGACGTACTGGCCCACCTAGGTGTGATTTGGCTAGGATTGCGACCCCTCTTATATTTGATGACTGCGTTGATGCAGCTAACAAATTATAACCTCTTACTTTCAATAATGATCTCCTAGCCCCTGGCACATGTGTCTCTTGGAGACACAGTATATCTACTGGATTCAGGCCAATTACTTCAGCGAACCAACGTTGTTTCTCATTGTTCAATAGTCCCCCTACATTCCAGGTTTGTTTAACCAATTTACCCATTGTTTATCACAAAAGATTGACCAAGAGATTCTTTTGGTGTCTTATTATTACGATCAGTTATTATCCAATTCATAGATTTTTTAGTATGTTTGATAAAAAAGAAGTTGAAACATTTTTTTGTCGTCGAATCTGGTTCGTTTTCATTTTTTATGAGTGCCCCACCAACCCCCCCAACCACCCCTAGCAACCCCGCCCACCCCGCCCGCTCCCTTCCCCCCCCCCAAAGTGTAGGCCATCAGACTCTACCAGAGTCTGGATGATGATGAATGCAGTGTAACACCTGAGCTACCGCTTCAACTAAATGAAAAGAAGAATTCATAGTTTTATAGTGTTTTGGTGTAATGAGAGAAATTAAATATACCAGAGAAGGAAAAAAGAAAGCATGCTACTAAACATTTTACGCATATCTAAACATACTTAGAAAAGGCATGAAAAAGCATCGATAAATATAAGAATTATTCTTAGCTATAGTAGTACACTCAAGCAAATATTGCAAATCTAGTTTTCAATTAGTATTCTATTCAAATTATTAATGCAGATCCTCTAGGTAGTTTTTGGCTTTGATCTCGGAAACAAAGAATTTAGTTTGGCCGCCCCACACAACCTTGAGCTTAGCCGGATTATTCAGAAATGCTTGGGCTCCTTTCTCTTGAAAGGGTTTGATTAATGACCTTAGGCGCCAACGTCTCTCAACAGTAGCATGACAAAAGTCCGGTCTAGTAAAAAAAGTAATTTCATTAAAGGTTAATTTGTAATCAGGTCTCGCCTTTTCTGCTACTGTTTGCCTTAACAAAAAGTTACCAAAATACACTAATATGGCACGAGGATATAGTCCTGGTTTGGGCGGGGGGTTGAAGGGCATTCGATGGGCACGCTGAACTTCAACGTCCCAATCCCAGGTCGTTATTTCCGGCATCGCTTTGCTAAATAGTTTTACAACAAAAGTACGTATATTTTCGCCCACCATCTTTTCGGGGACCCCCAATATGCATAGATTGTTCTTGCGCTGCCGATTCTCAAAATCCTCCAGCTTCCATTTAATGTCGACTAATTCAGCGTCTTGCAGCTTGATTTTCCCTGAATTTGTCGTTACCTCGTTTTCTGTAGAGAGTACCCTTGCTTCTATTTTGGTGACTCTTTCCCCAATTTGATTACATGTCTTAGTCAAATTTTTAACTACCCCTTGAACTTTGCGTATAGCTGCCCGGGATCGTTTGCTGTCAATAGCTGTCTGTTCCCTATGAGCAGCAATAGCCTGTAATATAGTTTCAACAGCATTTAAGGGGATCTTTTGGCTATTGACCATGTCGGCATCTACTTCTGACCCTTGTGTAGATTGTGTAGATTGCATATTGGTTCGAGAGATAGCAGGATGCTCAACTGGCGCTCGATGACTCAACCTGGATACTGTTTAGCCTTAGATCTGATTGTGTTTAGCTGTAAACCCTCTTCGAGGCTTCCTTCATCCGAAGTGTTAGAAAAGAGCAAAGATTCGCCATTTTCATCTTCGGATTCATCACTAAGTTTTTCATCTCCGTCATCAAGTGATCTGGATTCTGACTCAACCTCTACTCCTGTCTCGTCTGAGAATGAGTAAAATACATTTGTCTCTTTTTCACCTTCAATAGAAGCAGGGTGATTAGAATTTTTCGGGTCAACATCGGACGCTGGCTGTTCACCAACATTGAGTTCATTAGGTTCAATGTCTAACGACTGAGGCGGTGGATCGGTAGCTAACTGACCATAAGCAATAATAGCTGGGGTAGGTAGTAGTGTGTCTGTTCTAGTTCGCTCAATCCCAGTCTCACTTATCTCCTGGCTAGGAGTTTTAGTTGTGTTTGCAGAGGAGATCAACGTAATTTGCCCTTCAGCAGTTTCAGCTACACCCATGATATTCTCTCCAGCCCCAGAGAATGACATACTATGTTTTCCCGTAATTATTTCTTGACTAATACCAGTATTAGAAGGTGAATCGACAATGTCAACTCCAACAAGTGCCGCCTCATTAGGCTCTCCAATGACTTGTATACTCACGGTTTTGGCGGTTATAGCAGGCTGCGCACGTTTAGGCGAACCCTCAGAGTTACAAACATTTTCCAGATCCGGCAATGGTAACATGTTGAGAGTTCGGAGAGGCGTTTATTGTAGCACCTTGTTTTCTCAGCAGTAGATCCATTACTGTATTTCCTGGAGTAGCCATTGCCGGTGTGTTATCCTTATTTATTTTGCGTTCGGATGCCAGCACCTCCTGTCGCGGTGTGGACTCACCAGAAGCAGTAGGCTGTTTTTTATTCCTAGGTTTCGTGGTTGTATTACTACCAGATACAGATCCTGCTGCTTTCTGTGAAGTGTCTTGATTTTGCTGTTGTTCTTCTAATTCAGCCTCAGGCAGAGCTCTGGCAGCCTTTGCTAATTCCGTATTTCACGTTTATCACAAGCAGCTACAGGATCAGAGGAAATATTTCTCAGAGGATTTATACCTAGCGTTAGGACAGGCAGTGTGCAGATTGATATTCTCGCCCCTTAACCCTACCGCGGTAACCGGGTGTTGCATTGCCAGTTTAGCAGCTAATGACATGCCTTCCAAAGCCGCCTCTGCAGCGGCAGCCCGCTCGAGATTAGCAAAGGCTGACTTTTTGGCCTTTCCTTAAGGGTCTTTTTTGGTATTAGCATACCCTTTCTTTTTCTCCTTTATTTCGTTGTTGTGAAGGAAGCAAAATTAACACTAGTGGACTATACTCACCAACAGCCCATATACCTCATATATGAATAATAAGTTCAGTCGGCAATGGAGAAGGTTCAATAGTTTATTCAGCAAATACAAGCCCTGACAGGGGAGCCTCAGTCTACACGACCCTTGGAGGTGCGCAGAGGAGACTGCCTGCATACAAGTGGTACAAAGCATACATATGTTTCTCACATTCATGATGCCACCTTACAAGGAAAGATACAACTTGTCAGTGAGCCAGCAGGAAGACCCATATAAGGCACAATTGATTGCTAGTAGCTAGGCATAAGCTATTCCGGGGGCAGGTCAGTAAGGTGCCTCCCTGTCTATCCTTAGCTCGGGGAGTACAGGAACGGGCTCTGCTAGAATGTACGCATCCCACTAGAGGGGCAAGTGTGACCGTGGGTATCCCTGAGCTACACACTAAAGAATTGAGCAGGAGGCTAAGTCTAACATTGTGGTTTCGTACAAAGAGCTTGATCACGTGACTTCAGGGAAACAGTACGTGAACACAGAGAAACAAAAAAAGATGGTTCCGGTTATATCAATAGGTCTAAGCAGTACCAAAGTGAATCAGTTCTTACTGCAAATATATAATGTGTGCAATATACTGTTGACGTGCGGATATAAAGTTATATGGTACATAGTGGGCCAATAACATATATATATCGAATTTATATCCTATCAGACGGCCCTTTTGGCCTACTATGGCCAATATAACTACAGTTATTCCACAAACACTCCCTCATCGATCTGCATAAGATCCGAAACCTCCTTCTGGATCATTTGCTTCTCAACCTTGGCCTGACGAGAAATAGTCAAAGCAGACGTTATCCTAGTTGCACAGAAAGAGCAACAAGCCGACCACATTGGAGACACAAATAACAAGTGAATATAACCTCAAAGGCTCCAGCTAGAACCATAAATATTTTCCAACCCCAGGTAGCCAGGAGACCCCAGAACCATCCACTAAGGGACCAAGTACCATTCTCAACATGGGCTTCACTGGCCAACCGATGCAGTTTCTGGATTGCAAGATGTATGGTAGGGGCCGAATCAGGAATCAAAACGCAGCAAGAGATGCCGATCACGCGGCAGGCTCCACCCCTATCTGCTAGGATGACGTCTAAAACCATCCGATTCTGAAGCGAAACAAGCCTCGTAGCCTGAAGCTGTTGGTCAGAATCTGGGTTGTGGTTTGAACCACATTCTCCACTATTCTAGACAGGCGTCTTATACTAAGACTATTGAAAATTGGGCCCCAAAATGGGGTTAGCCCCTTGGCAAAGTCTTCAAACTGCAGCAAAGAGGTGTCCGTCTGATCAGTACTATCAGTATCAAAACTCCTAATGTTTCGGTTAGATTCTATCTCCCTTTTGATCAATCGATGCGTCTTATGATAGTCATAGGGGGCAATATGAACTGGGGGATAGAGAAATGAGAGGTAACACCGTCCTGCCCATCCCCGAGGAAGCCAAGTGTATGCATTTTCACTGCACACAAAATATACATTAGGGGGAGTGATCACAGGGGGAGTACTGTCTGTTTGCAAAGTGTAGGTGTAATTACATTTACTACTTCCTACCTTAATATGACCTTGCTCCCTTATACAAAAAGGGGAAGTAGTATTTATAATGGGGATTGGCAAAGCTTTATCATTTGTAACATTGCGTTCCTTAAAATGCTGAAAATACATAGTAGAGTTAAAAAGTTCAAAATCCTGCATTTCCTCTTACAACCAAGTGAATTTTTGTAATCAGTGTGAACGTTTATACAGGCCTTTGGGTCCAAGGATCCCTGTCCTCTATTTCCTTCGGCATCAAATCCCTGGTGCTGCTCTATATATTTCAGAATGTCCTCATAATCTTTCTCAGTATATATTTTAGGATTTGCTACATAGTGAGAATACATCAGTGACAATAATTGGAACCAGGCTTCACAGCTAGCTAAATGAGACAAAGGGAGGGAAATGAATAACTCATGCTGGTTCATTACTGATGGCAACAATCCACAAACCCAACAATTGGTTTTGTTAGTGGTGCTATGGGTCTGATGCAACATTTCAATAAAAACATTTTTTGAATAAGTTTCTCTGTGTCTAGCCTTATGTGGAGGCAAAGAATAAAAGAGATGTTCTTCTGGAGCGGGGGTAGTTCCTAACAAATTTTGTACAGGGTGCTGAAATTCCAAATACACAAATACACACATTAAAAGTACTGTGATTATGACAATAAAAGCAACGAACGCCACCTTCACTCTGGTGGACCATCTGGAAAATAATTGCATATTATCAATATAACGCCGAGGGCCAAGTGGTCGTTCGTCCTCCATCACAAATCGAGCAAAAGGGAACATACTCTCTATAAGTCCAAAATCTATCTCGGTCCCTTTCTAAAAGTCCAAAACTAATCTTTGTATCCACAAAGCACGCACACCACCAGAGGGTTTCTTCTCCCCACCAAGGGATCTTCTCCCTGTGTCCGTTAGAGCCTCACAGGCAGACTCCTATCGTTCATCAAAGGAACAAACTTTCATATTCCGGTAGTACGACTGCGGCCCTTAACTCAGTCTTTCTTTCTGAACAGAGCTTATTTAACACAATGTTCCATGCTCTCCTCTGGTTCAGTCCAGTGTCTCGCTCAGTACCCCAGTAACTCTGTCTGATGTTCCTCAACTCAAGTCTCTGTCTAACTCCTACCATTGGAATCTGGGGTACTGCGCTGTTTTCGGGGCCGCAGATCGTATTTACAACGGCCAGGTTGCTCCTGGTCAGAAAACAATTCTGTTGCATGGGCATCCGATGCATTCACCCCTTGTGGTGCCCTGGAACTGACAGCTTCTGTTGGTTGAGCTGTCGCACTTTCAACTGTGGGCAACACCTCACTTGGTTGCCCTATTTCCCGGGCATTTGAAAAGGGCACAAAGCTTTGAATCAGCTCTCCTTCCTGACTCGGAACTCCTTCTCGGTTCCGCAAATCAAATGGCAAGGGCAGCGGCAGACATTTCATATGGCTGACATGGATCCAGTGTTTTCTCCCATGCACTTTCACCGCAGTCCTCGTTGCCAGGATGATCTGGTAGGGGTCCAACCACCTTGGCTCCAAACTCGATTTCTGTTTGTAATTCTTCACCAGGACCCAAACGATGTCCAGGACCCTCCGGTAGTGGCTGCAATGTGTCCGACACCTGTTGATGAATAAAACGCAGATCTTTAGTCAAAGCATCTGTCATCAAAGGGTCATCAATATCCCTAAAGGATCGGGGTCTGGGGACTCCCCACACGTTGGCAGGGCGCCCAAAGATCACCTCGTAAGGAGACAACCCACTTCTAGTGTGAGGGGTTGTTCTAAGGGACAATAGTGCCAATGGAAGGGCATCAGGCCACTTCAATCCAGTACTTGCACAGATTTTAGCCATCTTTATATTCAAAGTGCCATTATATTTTTCGACCAAACCAGCCGACTGAGGGTGTCTGGCGGCATGGAACTTTGTTTTATCTTCAGTCCATCGCAAACACTTTGTACTAGCAGGGCATTAAAATGAGGTCCGTTGTCGGACCAGATAATCCGGGGCAAACAATAACGGGGGAAATACTCTTTAACCAAAACTTTAGTAGTTGCAACTGCAGTGGCTTCCTTGGTGGGGTAGGCTTCAACCCATTTACTAAAAGCGCATACCACCACCAGTACATATTTCAAGTTGTTTACTCGTTCCATCTGAATGTAATCAATCTGTATGACTTCAAAAGGCAAGGACGGTGGGGCAAAATTTCCACTCAACACAGATTCTATACCTCCAGGATTATGCTGCAAACACACCGGGCAGTATTTTACAATGTGTGCGGCAGGTTTGATAATATTCGGATTGTTCCATACTGGGTCTAATACCGCACAAATACCTTTTGCAGTTATGTGGGCCGGACCATATGCCATGGTCACTACTGCATATACTAATGCATTAGGGAGTAACCATCGCTGTTTCTCAGATAGGTCTATCCAACATTCATTCTTATCTAATTTTCCTACTTCCTGTTCCCATCTTTGTACCTCATCTATTGTTGCTTCTTTTTGCAATTCTTTCACACTTTCAATGGTGTTGTCAAAAAGGGACGTTTCTGTTATGCACCGGGCTGGTGTGCTAGGGAACATGGGACTTCAATTCAATTCAATTTCAAAATGCTTTAATCGGTATGTATGAATACAACCATATAGCAACAAACATAAAAATAAATACAGCATACATTTGTGTCAATTTTGGTTTTCCAAATGCCTTCATTACTCGAATACGATATACATTTAACAACACATGTCCAGCAATCTTTAAAGTGCTTTTTAGTACATTTGTCTACTAGTGTGTGTGCAAGTTAGCAGTATAAAGTGCAAAATTAACTATACCATCCTTACAAATGTACAGTTTACATTGGAGCATACTTCTACTAGTAGATGTGCAAAGTAGCAAAATAAAGTGCAAATTGGCTATACCGTTCTTTCTGAGTACAATATACAATAGCAGCACATGTCCGGCAATTTTAAGGTGCCTATTTAGTGCATACGTCTGGTAGTAGATGTGCAAACTAGCATAATAAAGTGCAAAGTGACTGTACCATCCTTCCTAAGGCACGATATACATTTAGCAGCACATATCCGGACGCTCTAAGAATGTTTCTCACCTCATTCTACTAACAGAACGTGTGCAAATTCGCAGTATAAAGTGCTGTAAGTGATATAAATGGTAGGGGTACTCAATTTCTACACATGTGTAAAGGTTAACTATGCTAAACAATTTGATCAAGTACTAAACTGTCATTAAAATGCATCATTGGTTGAGTTCATACAATAATTGATTTCCGTGCAAAAATACATTTTAAAATATAAGTAGCCACATGGAAACATACATCTGGGGTCTCTAAATTAAAAATCAATTGCATCGCTGTTTTTGTACTACGCATATTATATTTTAAAAAGATGGGTTTCAGATAAAATTTCCTAAAAGAGGTATAAAAGTTACAAAATAGCAAAAAGTGACAACTACTCTGTTTAGATTTACCATCACATGGACAGAAAAATGTACCGGGTTTCTTAATTGTAGGGAATACCACTAGGTGATGCACAATTCCCAACCGTAAATAGGTTAGTACAAAATGGTGGGAACTGGTACTAACAACAGTAAGGTAAGTTTGAAAGCCTTCATTGATGTTATATTCCAGATTAAGGTTAAACGTACTTTGTTTTGCATATCTTTCCATTCTGATCCCTTCTGTATATTTAAGGAATGAAACTTTGAGCTCCCGCTTCGACAACACTGACCCCGTTATTAAATCTTTATGTTTAAAGTATTTTATTCGTCATGACATACAAGGACAAACACACATTATCATGAAGCAACCTATGAGGACGGGCAGAGCCTCATCCCCGGCGAAGAGCTATCGGGCGCAGTTCGTATGTGCTAATCAAACACAGCAGCAGAAGGTATGCATTGTCACAGCATGAGATGACATTTCCATTGCGAACACCCCCTCAAACCCCCAACTTCCAAACTCCCCTAACCCAACCCCCCCCCCTTCCCACCCGTCGTCCAGTGCACAGGCCCTATCCAAAGCGCACATCAAAGCTACCTCGTACGAGGGAAATGAGTCTCCTATCAAATCACGGATCTGGCGCTGCTGGGCTCGTGAGCCGCATGAGGCGGAGGTATTTGGGACAGGTGTGTTCCCTAAATTCTGTGAGCAGTAAGGAATGAAATGGTTGTCAGAGTTCATTAAATTGCGCTATATCCCCGGCTACCGTGAGGGACAATTTCTCCATACCCAACACGTGCCACAATCTATGTAGCCAGCCTGTGATGGAGGGTGTCGTGGTGGTGTGCCAGTGTATCAGGATGTTTTGGACTGCTGAACCTAGTGTGATGGCTATCTGCCTACCCCTACGGGATCTGAGGGGGTACATCAGTCCATTTGAGAGCCCCAGCAGGGTGTATGCAGGGAAGCGCAGTAGCTCAATGCTGAAATGAGAGTCAATTTCGTCCAGCACTTCCTTCCAATAAGCGTCCAAGAGAGGGCAATCCCATAGAATGTGTGTAAGTGTACCCCGGTGCCCGCACCCTCGCCAACATGTGTCCTCCTTACTATGGTCAAATTCGTGAATCCGCTCAGGTGTGTAGTACCATTAGGTGGAAACCTTAGTCAATGTGTCAGTAAGGCCCATGTGGTATGCCGAATGCCTCGCTCTATAGGAGATGTGCTCCCATTCCTTAGGGCTTAACGTCCTTCCTCACTCCCGCTCCCAGCGTTCTCTCCCCTGGTTATAGAGGTGCGTTGAGGGCTGTTGTAAAAACCTATAGAGATCCGTGATCAATTTCGAATCCGACGTACGCGACAGTAACCCTTTTTCGTATGGTGAGAAGTGCCTATCGGCCGTCTCTTTCACCTGTGGTTGAAGAGCCCAGTGACGAGCTTGCATATAACGGTGCCTCTCGGTCTCAGGGAGGGAAAACTCTTGGCGAAACTGCGGGAAGGGGACAACCCCCTCTGGGCCATACATGTGACACAGAGCTCTACACCCCGCCTGCCTCCAGTGTGTGAACGCCCCCTTTTCCATTCCTGGGGTAAAGTCCGGATTGTCTACTAACGGTGTGAGTGGCGACGGGAATGAGGTGAGGTCATATGTGATGCAAGTGGCATCCCAGACCCTCAGAGGCACCCTAGTAACAAAAGAGGCGTACAAATTCTTAGGCCGGTGAGTCCGGCGCAGAAACGGGATTTCCTGTAAAGGTCTACCCGCCACCGCCTGATCCTGGAGGAGCCAGTGCTTTTCAGACTCCCACCTACTCCATTCCACGAGATACCGCAGCTGCGCTGCTTGGAAATACTTACGGAAGTCAGGTATTCCCAAACCTCCCGCCTCAGGGGCCAGAAGTGAGAGGGCCCTACGCATTCTGGTCTTTTTCCCCTGCCAAATGAAACGCGCAACATCCGACTGCAGTTGCGGGATCCACCCGACCAGCGGCTGGAGCGGCAAAGCCCGGAACAAGTAAAGAACCTGAGGTAGGACTGTCATTTTAATGGCGGAGATCCTGCTCAACCAAGAGAGGGTGCCTCGGTTCCATCGACCCAATTCCTCCCTGATCTTCACACCCAGGGCCGTATAGTTGGCCGAAACCATAGCCGGTAACGTGGGAGCTATTTGGATCCCCAGGTAGGGTACCGCCTCTGATGACCAGAGCATGGGGAATCGGTTCTGTAGGTAAGTCCTAGTGGCCGGCTCAAGGGAGATATCCAGAGCCACCGACTTCCCAATGTTCATCTTAAACCCCGCGACCGCGCCAAAGGAAGCCAGCTCCTCGATGCAGGCCGGCAAGGCTGTCCGGGGCTCGTCCAACGAGAGGATGACATAGTCAGTATAGAAGCTGATAGCGTGTGTGAAGCCTCCCATCCATACCCCCGTCACTGCCGGGTTGTCGCGGACTCGCTGGGCGAACGGCTCCATGTATAGGGCAAAGAGCAAGGGCGAAAGCGGGCATCCCTGCCTAGTGCCCCTTTCGATGTTAAAGTCCCTAGAGTCGTACCCGTTCACGCGGACCACAGCTGTCGGCTGCTTGTAGCAGTTGAGGATCATGGAGCGGAACTTTTCCCCTATGCCCACCTTCACCAGGACTCGTTCCAGGTAAGGCCAGTGCACCTGGTCGAATGCCTTCTCCACGTCCACGGCCAGCATCATTCTTTCCCCCGGAATCCGGGAGGCTTTCTCTAGCAGGTGGACAATCCGTTTCGTGTTATCAACCGTCTGCCTCCCCGGGATGAAACCAGCCTGATCAGGATCAATAAGACCGGGTAAGTGAGGGGCTAGTCGACCGGCTAAGATCCCCGTGTATAGTTTTAAGTCTACATTCAGAAGAGATATCGGTCTGTAAGACCCACATTGCTTCGGGTCCTTCCCTGGTTTAGGGATAACTGTAATGGAAGCCCGTAGGAGATCAGGCGGAATGGCCCCCGGTTCCGCAAACGAGTTAAAAAGACGAGTAAGGATAGGGGCCAGCGACGTGCAAAACGTTTTATAAAAGAGCGCGGTGTAGCCTTTCGGGCCCGGCGCCTTGCCATGTTTAAGCCTGGCGATGGCAGAAACCACCTCTTCTATCCTAATATCCCGATTTAAGTGCTCTGCCTGCAGAGGGTCCAGGGAGGGCAAGGTGACCGAATCCAGATAGGAGGCCATGGCCGCCTCATCCGGCGGCTCACTAGTGTAGAGATCCGCGTAGAACCTGCGAAACACGGCCGAGATACGAGCATCTTCCGTTTCCGCCGTCCCTGCAGGGTCAGAAATCTCCCTCACTAGCTGACTTTGGCGCGCCACTCGAAGCCTGTTGGCCAGCAACTTGCCACAACGGTCTCCCCCTGTATAAAAGGTGTGGCGCAGCCGGAGTGTCGCGTATTCTGCCCGGTCCAAATCAAGGGCGGCCAGAAGCTTTCTCGCTTCCTTGAGCTGCCGCCAAATTCTGGGGGGCCCCCGTCCGGCGATGTATCAATTCAAGCTCGCGAACCCTATCAGTAAGTTCTTCCCCCTTGGCCCGTCGCTCTTTGTTGTCGGCAGCAGAGATCGACAAAAATTCCCCCCTGAAGACAGCCTTCAAGGCCGCCCACTGTGTGGCCCGGGTGGTGTCAGAGTTGTCGTTGTGGGCCAGATATTCCCGGAGCGCATCCTCAATGCGGTCCACCACCACCTTCCTGTGCAGCAGGGTATCTCGGAGGCGCCATGCCCTAGGAGGATGAGCTGCCGCGGGCAGACACAACGTAGCTTCAACTGGGGCGTGATCTGACAGAGACAACACTCCCATTTCTGACCCCGAGACCAGCGCCTGCACCGGAGATGTAACCAAGAGGTGGTCTAGCCTCGCATACGTCTTGTGTGCATGAGAATAATATGAGTAATCCCTGTCAGTGGGATGCATATGTCGCCAAAGATCAAGGAGGTCTACCTCCGCCAGCCGCGCCTTACAGCAGGCGGAGAACTCCCCGACCTGCGGGGAGCGCTGCGCTGGTCTGTCCGCAGCAGAGTCGAAAACCATATTAAAATCTCCTCCGAGAATAATGTGTCTATCTGGCGAGGCAGTAACATCCTCAACCGCTGATTGCAGGAAACGTTCCTGCCGGTCGTTAGGGCTATACAGAGACCCGATCGTGAAGGTAAGCCCCCCAATCCTGAACCGGTACGCTAACAGTCTGCCTTTCTGTTCGGTGAACTTATGGAGAATTTCCCCCTTAAAGTGTCTGGCCACCAGAATCGCCACCCCTGCTGTCTTAGTGGTGCAAGAGGAGAAGAATTGGGAAGGGAACTTATGTGAGCGCAGTCTATATGTGTCCTGCCGCAGCAGGTGCGTTTCCTGAAGGAGACATATGTCCGCATGAGTATTCTCCAGGAGGGAAAGCACTGCCCGCCGCTTGACAGGATTATTCAAACCCCTGACATTCAGGGTCACAACCTTAAAAGTGTAAGGAGGCATAGAGAACGATGTGTGTAAAGGCGTGAAGTCCCCAATCAGATAAGGCGGAAGGTATGAGCACCCGCAACAGGGTCAGAGGCAGCAAGGCAAAGAAGAAACAGTAGGTGTTCGCGCAGCTTCCCCATCCGGGCAAACTAAGATGTGTGAATGTCTCCAGAATACCTAGTACCCGCGCAGTGCATTGGACGACCCTCTCCCATCTCCCTGCAAGCGTGTAGCGTCCCCATCTGGACAAAACAAGGTGAATGAATGCCGCCAAAGCAGCTAGTACCTACATGGTGCACTGGACGACCCCCCCCTCACCCAACTCCCGGAACCCCCCCCTGAACTCCCAATCCCCAACTGAACCACCCCAACGTCCCCCACCCCACCCCCCCGTCCCCCAAACTGATCCAAAGATTCCAGTGTCCCAGTCCGGTCCGTAACGGACAAGTCTGTGGAAAGTCACAGAAGTGGACGTCCAGCCACTACGCACCTACCCGCTCCCCCCCCCTCCCCCGGACCCTCAAACCTGCGTTACAATGGAAGCGATGTTGATCTCCCCCCGGAGTTCCTCTCAGGCTGTCAGCGCAACCTCACCGGACGCTGTGTCTCTGGCCACCCCTCTCACTGCGCTGTCCATTTCCGCTCGGATAGTAGGCGAGTCTTGCCGTGCGGAGGGGGTGGAAGGCCGGCGACCAGGGATCGACTGCCAGCCATCTCTAGTGACGCGTCAACGGCGTGGGGTGGGTGCGTCTTCGTCCGTTGCAGTGATTCCTAGCACCCCGCAGGTGTCCTGAAGTGAGCGCAGCTGATGCAAAGTCCCATTCCAGCGGAAGATGAGGTGAAAGGGATGGCCCCATGAGTACTGAGTGTCATGCTCCCGTAGGAAGTCAGTCGCTATTTTAAAGGTCTTGCATTTCTGCAATGTGATTGCCGCTAGATCTTGGAAGAGGGCCACCCGGTGACCCCTAAACTCCAGGGATGGTTTGTTTCGAGCTTCGCGGAGGATCCTCTCCTTCAGGGGGTAGTCCGGCAGGAAGGCTAGGATATCGGGGGGAGGTGCCACGGACCGGCGCCGCAGGCCCACTCTATGCGCCCTGTCTATCCGGACGGGAAAGTCGGCCGGCTCACCCAATATCTCTCTGAACAAGTCTCTCAGGTATCCAGCCGCGTCCTGACCTTCCTCTCCGGAAGGAACGCCCCGGATTCGGATGTTGTTTCTCCGGGACCGGTTCTCAAGGTCCTCTGCATGCGACTGAAGATCGATTTGCTGGTCCCGCAACCGTATCACCTCCTGCTGGAGCTGCGCGATCTCTTCGTCACGGGCGTGCCCGGCCTCCTCCTCCGTGGTCACCCTCTCACCCAGGCCATCGACCTCCCTCCGCACCTCTCGAACTTCCCCCGCCACCTCCTGCTTCAACGCCTGAAAATCCTCTCGCAGGGAGCTGAAAAGAGATTCAAGGAAAGACCTGGTGACCGGTGGTTCCCCTCCGCTCGCCCCCTGGGAGCCGCCCGGTTGGTTCGGGGAGTGCTGCCCCCGATCCTGCCTTGTGTTGCCTCTGTTCAACATGTCCGGCAGAGTACGATCCCCCTTCTTGGCCCCTTTGTTGCCGGCCATTCTGCGTGGAATAGTGCACTCCTTGGCTGCCTGTAGAGACACTGGATGGCTGCAGCCCCTCACCTTGCTCCAGGGGCACCAGCCAATCAGCCCGCACTGCTCTCCAGTACCCCCAGTGTCTCTGCACCGTAGTCCGCGGTCTGCTCACCCCAAAATCCGGCTATCCTTTGGGCCCTCCAGTTCAAGTACCAGGCCCGCACTGGTCCCCACCGCCTCCACTGCTGACGTAGAAGGTGTAGGCTCCCCGAGTACTCGGCGTGCAACGCGATCACCACCAGTGCCTCTCTCTCTATGTTGCCGGTCGCCTCCCGATCCGGCGCGACGTCCAGGCCTCCCAGGCCGAGCGCGAACAGTGGGCCTTCACCCCCAGTGCAATCGCGCAGGAGGGGCAGTCTAGGCCAGCCGCTCGTCCACCGTGCCACCTCACCTCCAATGAACCTGGAAGGCCACTCACCAGACAGGCTGTGCTGATGCCGAACCGCTCCCAGGCCTCGCTGGTTCGGGGTGTCAAAACGGTAGCCCGGGCCGTCCTCAGTGGTGTGAGAGCCGAACGAGCCCTCTTCACCTCATCCAGTGAGGCCCGCCAGTCCAAGCGCTACCCACAAGGCGACTCCGGAGGTGTAGGACGCAGCCGCGGCGTCGCGTAGTTCCACATGCCCAGCGGCTTCACAGTCCTTAGATGACCTTTCGGGGCCCCCACTCCGTCGCCCGGGCCATGCGCTGCCCCAGGGACACAGCTCTGCACCCCCCGCCTCCTCCAGTGGGGCACAGCAGGCCGAGGGCGTCCCCGGGTGCCCTCGAGGTCCGTCGCACAGGCCACAGCCCCGGCCTCGCGTAGTGTATGATGCCGGGGCTCACACCTCAGTCCTTCCGCTACCAGGAGCCGGTCGTCCCAGACCACCGGGACCCACCGCAAGGTTGAGTAGGCGCAATCGCCACCGCCAGACAGGTTCCACAGCTCCGAGGCACCTCCCGGGCAATGCTGCAGTTGCGAGGCAAACCCGGCTCCGCCACCGGCCCACGCCCATGGCCGTCGTCGCTCCCGGCAGTGCCTCCGGAGTCTTCCAGCCGCAGCCCTGGGGTTCTTTGTCGCCCTGGGCGGTGTCACCAGGGTCCCCCCTCCTCCCGTTGCCGATTTGCAGCAACGTGGGGGGAGATCAGCGTATACTAGCGACGTAAGGGCCAAGGCTCGGAGGAGCTCACGGAGAGTGGGACCACTTATTCCGCCATCTTGGCCACGCCTTATTAAATCTTTAAAGATGTTATGACCATACAGTGTCTTATACCAGTGTTGTATGTGGCATAACCAAGGTATATTTGAGCAGCGATCCAACTTTAAACAGTCAGTAATTACATCCTGAGTAAATTTTGTCTCTTCCTTTGCCCAGATTGAGCGCCAATGGGACAAGGGGCGTAAAGCAATTAAATCATTAACGTAATTTATGCCAAGTTCCCTATGCACTATCTCAATTGAGGCCGTAGCCGGGGCACAAAGTAACCGTTTTAAAAACACGTACTCTTCACGCTGAATCAAGTTAGCACTCTGGGCATTATATCCCCATATCCCGGCCCCATATATGGCTGATGTTATACATCTTGAGTTATATATTGACAACATCTCGTGAATTCTGCGATCCCATAGTTTAGCAGCAAATCTAAAAACACAGCTTGTATTCCTAGCCATTTTAAAATGGACACTATCTTGTTCATTGGCCCATCGCCCATCTCCTGAAAAAGTGATGCCTAGGTAACAAAAACTTCTAACGGATTCTAATCTCTTCCCATCTAAAAAAAAAGGACCTGCATTTTCTTGGTTTCCTGCCACATGTCATTGTGAAGGTCTTTCCTTTATTAATTTTCAACTTCCTACTTTCAATAAATATGTGGAACCTATTAATCAGTTGTTGCAATCCATTTTGGGTCCTGGAAAGAAGGACCGCGTCATCCGCATATAAGAGGATTGGAATTGGGTTACCATTAATGATAGGTGCATTTGCATTAGTTTGTCTTAAAATTTGGTCTACTTGATTTATAAAAAGGGAAAACAGGAGTGGGGCAAGAACACATCCTTGTCGGATTCCTCTCTTAATTTTAAAAAAGGGGGCGCACTCTCCATCTGTTCCAAATCTGACTTTGCTGGACAGGTTGTTGTACAGCCTGGCAAGGAGATGGATGATTTCAGTAGGGGCACATATTGCCAGCAAGATAGGCCAGAGCAGTGCGTGTTCCACCAGATCGAATGCTGAACTCAAGTCAGCAAAGCACAAGAATAGATTACCGTCTTTAGCTTTAGTGTACTTGCTGACTATTAGTTCCAGATTCACGCACTGCTCTATTGTTCCCATCCCCTTACGGAACCCATACTGTACTGGGGATAAGATGTCATTTTCCTCAACCCAGGCTTCCAATCTCACTAATAGGACTCGACTAAGGATTTTGACTGTCGAGTCCAGGAGTGAGATGGGACGATAATTTTGTGCTTCAGGCCTGAAGCCTTTTTTATAGAGCGGCACAATGATTGACTGTCCCCATGTTATTGGTAGCCTGTCTTCTACGGCCGCGTTAAAATAACATGTCAATATCGGTGCCCATAGAGTCATTTCATGTTTATAAAAGTCCATGGGTACCCCGTCAGGCCCAGGGGCTTTGCCACCCTCACTATTTTTGATTGCCTCCGTAACTTCATTTAAGGTCAAAGATAACTGCATTTTCTGCCATTTAGGACACGGTACTGTATCAACACTTAAAATTGACCCATCTGGATTAAAATCAGAGTTAAAAATCCCAGTAAAATGGGCAATCCATGCATGGCAACTGACATGCGAACTAATTTCAGGGATATTATCATTCTTTAAAAAGGGACTATTTACAATGTGGTCTTTTGTTTCTGCAGCCATATCCAATTTCATCCATGCTTCATTTTGCAACTCTTTTTTTCTGGATGCTAAGGCAGTCTTGTAGTTAAGTCGCTCTTCTCTAATTTTATCTTTATCTCTCGGCTTAACATCGAGGGCTATTTTTAGCTTTTTTAGTGACTGGGCACAGTGCTTGTCAAACCACACAGCTTTATTTCTCTTCGGCTTTCTATTTCTTGCTACCAGGGAATTCTCAATAGTATTAGTTATTCGCAAAAAGTTAGAAAGTAAAGTGGACGGGATCACATTAGGTGCTAAGTAATAGCCTACCTCTCTACTGCATTTGTGGATTATATCCACCATTAATTTGTTGGTGTCTATTTTGATCCACTTGATCCTCATGCCATTTGGTCTCTCAGCCATAATCCCTAGGATGGGTCTACCATACACATTTGTTTTATGGCCCCAAACCATTAATTCCATTGATATGCTATTGTGATCACTCACTGGCTGTTCTATTACCCAGACATTAGAATAGACAGAACCATTGGACACCAAGATATGATCGATGTTTGAGTGGGCATCTCTCCCTCTAAATGTTGGGCACTTCTCGTTATTTTTATTCTTTGTACATTCTAGTAGTTCCAAATCTAATTTAGCTACAATTTAGCTACCAGATTGTTCAGTGCACTTCCGTAATTATTGTGGGGGAAATGATTAAAGATAGTGCTATCACCACCAGGGTGCTCCTCTCGATGTCCACAGATCCCCTTCTGAGCGTGACTACATGCTTTGATATTGAAATCTCCTGCCCAGAGTATTACAGGGCGTTTACTTGATAACGCAAGTGTTTCTTCTATTGCCCGCTCAACGTCCAATACAATCATACCCCAGTTGGGCCCAACAATGTTATTATAAAAGTTCACAATAACTAAATCTCTACATTTGCTATGTATCAGGCTCAAAACTGATGCGTGCTGACCCACCTCCACATATCCACCAGTACTGAATTCCGTTAAATTAGTGGATACCAAAGTCAATAAACCGCCCTTTGCTCTGCCTGCCTGAGATGCTACTGCATTCACACTATAAGAGGTGTATCCTTCGACTTGTATTTGTGCTCTATGCCACGTCTCTTGCAGACATATTATGTCGTAACCCTGTATGATGAAATTATCCCAGAACGGAGTAGTTAATTTAGCAGCAATTCCCTCTATATTATATAAGTAGTGACCTTTAAAAAGTCAACAGGGTTGCCTTGTACAACATCAGGATGGTCAATTAATGGCAGTGTTTCTGGACTCACATTCAGGTTTATATCTGTAAGGGTGGTTACATTTGGCATAATTATATCGTTATTTTTACATTGTTCAATATTAGTTGTATTTAACACGGTTACATCTTCTACAACTATTTGACCCCCTAGCCCCTATTCAATTATGGCTATTCCACCAGATACAGCAGTTTCAGAATGTGGAGCCATGGATGATACCTTCAGTCAGTCGTTCTCCTCTAGTGAGTTAAACACCTGAAATCTGTTGCAGATCGGGATTGTGAAATTGTCATATGCATTATACAATGGTGCTGGTACAGAGGGTACATTGGGATAGTTGAGGTGTACAGATCTAGGGTGCTGAAAAGTCTGCACTGTGACTTGTCTTCATAACTGGTTCCTATAGAAATAGTCAAGGGGGAACAACGTGGTGTTATATTCGTGATTAGATGGTATAGGTGCATTCAAAATCGAGTCTCTTGCCCATTCAGTAGCCCTGTAGTTTATAACTATGCAGTCCCCATTTATCTCCTTTTTACTTGGTCCCACCCATCCCACTCTCTGCGTGGAAATAATCTGATTTGCTCCTCGTGTTGGGAATCCACAGTTTTTTACGAGCCAGTGCAGGGTTTTGTTTTTCAGGGATTCCGGATTTTCAAATTGGGTAGGCTTCAGTATAGGGACATTAGCAAGGATAGCTACATACGGTCTACATACCGGTGGGAGGTTAATCGTAGCAGGGATGATATTATTAGTGTGGCGCCTAGGTGCTGGCAGATTCTTGTTGTTATAAATGGGGCCACCTGTCTCCCTTTGTCCCACATCGACTTTCTGGCCCGTTGTTATATTTGGGGCGGTGGTGGGTAGATTTTTCGTTCCACTTGTGGTTGCTACCGGGGTAGCTACCGTGGTGGGGATACTAGGGACTCTAGTTGCACTGCCTGGCGTGTTTTTGCTCGGTGTCCCAGTTGGTACATTAATTATAGGTGACTTGACTTGCGTGCCCAGATGTTCTAATATATCTAAGTTGGCTATGCCCAGTTTTCCCAAATTCTCCACTTTTTTACTTAGGGATTCTAACATTTCAGTCACTGGTGCAATGTAAGATTTTATCATATTCTCTAAATGTTGCGCCAGTCCCTCTGTATTAATTGGGGTTAGTTTTTCTTTTGAGCGTTTATTTCCTCTGTGTTGCAGTGCCTCTCCCCCTTCCATGATCTAATGATATTTGGGTTACTTTCTTTCTTTTGCATCTATATCTCTTGCCCAGCTTATTAACAACCAACAATTTCCTACTGTGAGCGGATTTCAATTTGGGCCGGTTAGACCCATGGTCGTTCGCACTACTTAACAGACTGGTGTTAGTTGAATCGGCAATAGGGATAATATCATTAATGTCACAGCCATCCATCTCCCCTGTATCGTTAGGCACATCATTCACTCTTGGGGGTTGGGGTATTTTTACTTGTTAGCAGGTTGGGTGTTAGTGATAATCTACTCTCCCTAGTAGCAAACACAGTGGGTTCTAAAAGTTGCGGTGCATCAACCTGATTCGACTCATTCCCTGGCAGACCTGCATAAGATTGTAATAAAATTGAGTCATGTGATAATGTTGTTACATTTGTAATATTTGCAGGTGAGTTTACTGTTTGTGGCGATTGAGTTATTAGGCACGTGCTAGGTGGTAAAGATAGTCATCTCTCGGTGTTTTCAATCGCATTCACAACAACCCCAATTGTTTGCTGCAACATTCTGTCAATTGCGGTTAGGGTAGGTAGTGGGGTTGGCACCAATGTTAATTTCCTGGTTGCAGATCGTGTATGCATAGGGGTCTTTTTGGCCGTAGCCCTACTTTTGGCCTCCATCAAAGCTATAGCTGGCCACTACCGGTTAAACTCGAGTGTGGGAGGTGGTTACCTTTGTTGGTATGATGACAAGGCCAAGGGGGGTGGCCCAGCCCAGTCTCTTTCGGTCTCTGAGGGGCTCAGAGGACCCGCCCTTTGCCCGGGCTTCGCCTGGTGCGTCCCGCACGCATCCTCGCGGGACGAGGGTGCACTCGTTGATTTATGCGCCTCCTAGCGCTGGCTGATGACGGGGGGGCGGGGTCCCAGGTCCAAGGCTGCTGGGGGTTAAAGTCCTGACCGGCAGAGCCAAGCCTGGCCTTCAGGAAGTCGGTTACTGTCCTCCTCACAGCTCGGCAGAGCAAAGCCCGGCCGCCACCCACAGACAAGGGATCTCCGGTACGCCTTAGCGGAGCTTAGGTCAAGTCAGCTCGGCCGGCGTAGGTTACCCCCAAGGAGAGCCACTGGGTCCTCGGGCGCACTCGTTGATTTATGCGCCTCCTAGCGCTGGCTGATGACGGGGGGCGGGGTCCCAGGTCCAAGGCTGCTGGGGGTTGAAGTCCTGACCGGCGGAGCCAAGCCCAGCCAGTCAGGAAGTCGGCTACTGTCCTCCTCGCAGCTCGGCGGAGAAAAGCCCGGCCGCCACCCACAGACAAGGGATCTCCGGTATGCCTCAGCGGAGCTCAGGTCAAGTCAGCTCGGCCGGCGTAGGTTACCCCCAAGGAGAGCCACATGGGACTTATTCTAGCATGGACTGTCTCTTTTGCTACTGAATTAGCAAAGGCGTTTCCCTTTCCAGTAGAGTCAATAACTTTCTTGTGGGCGCTACACTTAATGATGGCCACTTTCTCCGGTAATGTCAAAGCAAATAACAATCGATCAATTAAGGGACCATGTTGAATTTTCTGGCCATGTAAACCCTGACCCTCCACAGCCTCCCAAAACTATGGGCCACGCCAAAGGCGTACTGGCTGTCCGTAAAAAATATTCACCCTCAGACCTTCACTCAATTCACATGCTCTTATCAAGGCTATTAGTTCAGCTGCCTGAGCTGAGTGATGAGAAATTCTTGCGGTTTCCACCACAGTCTTCAAAGTCGTAATAGCATAAGCATCTGTTGCAGTGCCATCTGGTAACTTAAAACAAGAGCCATCCACATACAACTCCCCTTGGGGTTCAGATAAAGGGGTGTCAGTTAGATCTACACGCCCCTTCGTCTCTTCTTCTGTTCTAAATATATAATCATGGACGTCGTCCTTCTTATCATTCTAAGGAAGAGGCAATAATGAGGCTGGGTTCAGAGTGGCACATCTTTTTATGGTGATATGGGGGGCAACAGAGTCAGCTCATACCCTGTCAATCTAGCACTCATCAGGTGCTGGGTGTTAGTTCTGTTCAAAAGGATATCCACAGCATGCGGTACCATGACTGTGAGGTCCGTATTCAGGAATATTCCTTCTGATTGCCGGATGGCCAGTGCCACTGCAGCGGTGGCCCTCAGGCAACTTGGAAGGGCTCGAGCAACAATATCTAAGACTGTCTCTGCTTTCCGCCAAAACTCTGTGCTAACACTGAAAGTGAACAACCGTCTACCTCGTGCACATAAAGTGAAAAAGGCTTCCGGTAATCTGGAGTGCCCAAAACGGGTGCAGAACAAAGAGCAGATTTTAAAGAATCAAAGGCTTCTTGACATTCATCCGTCCAGGGTAGGGGTTCATGCACATCTTTGGTTGTCAAATACAACAAGGGTTTAGAGAGAAGTGAATAGTTAGGAATCCATTGGCGACAGTAAGAAGTTATGCCAAGAAAAGCACGAACATCTCGTTGAGTACGAGGTACAGGCATGTTAGTTATCACAGATATGCGTTCTGAAGTCAATCGTCTCCCCGCTTTCGACAGCAAGTGGCCAAGGTAGGTCAGTTCCTGTCGACAATACTGGAATTTGGAAAGAGACACTTTATTACCCTTTTTCACCAAATGAGTCAATAATTGAACCGTGGCCTCTCTACACCCCTCCTCCGTGTTAGAGGCCACTAAAATATCATCCACATACTGGATGATCGCGTTCCCCGCTGGCAAAATTAATTCATCAAGGACTGCTTTCAAGGCTTGACTATGAATACTAGTACTTTCTGTATAGCCTTGGGGTGCGCGTGTAAATCTAAAACTTCGGCCAGCCAATGAGAATCCGAAGATATGTCTACTATCAGGGTGGATTGTAATGCTAAAGAGAGCATTCTTTTTAGATCGATTACTGAAAAATATTGAGCCGAAGGGGGAATCATTGTCAGGATTGCCGTAATATCTGGCACCACTGGGTATTGGGGAACTACAATTTTGTTGACCTCCCGGAGGTCAATTACAAAACGATATGTATTCTTGTAATCTGGGGCCCCATCAATTGGAATCTTCTTCAGAAACGGCAAGATCGAGCTGTTACAAACATTAGCAGCCGTCTCTTCCACCTCCCCTCTCTGAATAAGGTCACGAATGATGTGCAACAAGGCCTGTTCACCTTCCGGTGAAATTTTATACTGAGGAATGTGAGGCAGCTGGGCATTAGGTTTCAAGGTGATTGACACAGGGGCTATTTTTAACAGACCAACATCGGTGTCTCTCGTAGCCCATAGTGTCTGAGGAATCGTAGAAAATTCTGGAGGGAGGCTCTTATTTTTAGCAAAATAGTGAGCGACATTCAAGGGTGGTTTCTGCATCGTCAGATAGACACCATCTGGGGAACAATAAATCAGTGCATGTAATTTTTTCAAAATATCCAAACCCAAAAGATTTTCACCACAATTCGAAGTTAACAAAAAAGGTGAATGTATAGAAATGGGGCCTACAGTGAAGGGCAGAGGCTTAGAAACGGGGCTTACCACAGGTATTCCAGAGAATCCTACTGATACATTGTTTTGGCCAGACAGAGCAGCCCCTGGGATCAGCGTATGACCAACTGAACTATTCATTGCCCCAGTATACAATAGGAATTTTCCCGATGTACCCAACAGTTCCCCTTGTACATAAGGTCCCTCTTGGTCAACTGGTACTGTAATGTGGCCCCCTCTCTGTCCTTGGCTGTCTCATGCATAGTCTTGTCTGTCATATTCATCATCCCTATAACTCTCGTTATAGTACTGTCTATTTTGGGGATTGTCAAAATAGTTTTTCCGGAAATCCCCTTGTTGCATCTCTTCTCGTTGCATACTATTGCGGTCCATATTCCCTCGACCCCTTCCTCGTCCTCTACTAGGACCATTCCTGGCCAGCAACAGAGGGCAATCCGCCCTCCAATGCCCTTCTTGTTTGCAATATGAACATTGATTTATGCCAATATTCAGGGGACCTCTTCACACTGTAGCACCCCTTTGGAAAGAGCCACGCCCTCCCCGTCCTGTATTCTATCCTCTACTAACTTGCTGTAACAGAGCTCTAGTCTTTAAGTCTTTTGTCTTCTTTTCGGTCTTTTCTTTACTTTCATTCTCCCGATGCTCATAATATTGGGCCATACTGAGAATCACGGATGGGGTAGCCGTAGTCCACGTGCTCTCGGCTGCTTGGAGACGAGACATAACTTCAGGGAGCAGATTTGTAACAAATCTATTCACAAACAACCGTATCCCACCATCCGTGGATAGGTCCTGCCCACTAAATCTATAAAGACTTTCTCGAACCAAGTGAAGAAATCTGACACACTTTCATCCTTCTGTTTACAAGCCGTTAATTTATCCCAATCAATTTTTCTAGGAGGGAGGAGGGTCTGCATATATGTGATAATTCTATCTGGCACTGCTAAGACTTGATCTCTGGGTTTCTCTCCAGGTTTTCGTTCCTTGTCCCAGGTTTTTAATTGGTCCCAGGTCCCTCCTAACTCGGGGACATGGTCCGTATCATGTATTTGTCTCCAAATGTCCACTGGAATCAGGAGACCGAAAAATAACTCAATATCAGGTATCGTCATAATAGCAGATTTGGCAGCCTCCGTTAATTCTTTGTAATAAGCAGTGGGATTTTTACGAGGGTCAGGAAGCTGAGCCTTTAGAGTGAGGACCTTGCTTCGTTTCCAAGGGGTATAAACCCATTGTTCCTGAAGCCGAGCGCCCACACAAGCCATTGTTACTACGTTATTGGCATCCCTTAATTCAGGTAATTCGGGATAAAAGATGGGGTGTACTTCTCTCATTGGATGCTGAGCTCCCCAATCGGCCCATTTTCGGTGCATTCGTTCTCGATAATGCAAAAGAGTTACTACATTCTGATATACCTCATCAGACTGTAATTGAAATTTGTGGGCTCGATCTCTTATATCACGCAGTATTTGAGGAGGGAGTCCCTCTTCAAAACACTGTTCCCACGGTGAAATTAGTCGGATCGCCATGTTTTCTAAAGCCTCTTGCTGCGCAACAGGTTCAAAATCTTTCATGGTACTCCAAATGTCTTCCAAGGTATAAATGGCGTTCCGCATCCACTGGGATGCCTGAATGACTATGGCCTTCCTTTTTTCCGTACCCAACAATGACCTAGTATAGATTCGTTGATCACTCAAATCAGGTCTAAGACGCTTGGTGTAGTATTTAGGGAGACCATATATCGGGGATATATAGCTTTTTGAGCCAGAGGGGAGAGAAATACTGGATGTAAAGGGGAGGGAACAACCGCGTCCGGCTGCAAAGATATCAAGGGTGAGGGAGTCAGTCAGAGAGAGGGAGGGGGAAGTAACGCACTCCGTACAGATCCGTCAGCAGGGGCCGTGGCAACCGCTCCCACCGGAGCTCCAACGGCCGATGCTGCTCCAAGTTGGTCTGCTTGTACCAAAGGCACGGCTGGGTATATGCCCTGTGGAGCATAAAGAGGAGGCGGTCGGGTTTCTAATAAGTCCTCCAACTCATCTCCGGTATCTGGTCGGGCCACATAACTTTTGTCCGTTTCTAAACGGAACTGTCTGTCCATTTGTACAATATTCTCCTCCACCTTCCCTTTATCATAAGCTATAGCTTTCTCAGTAACTCTCTCCGGATTTCAGCTTTCCCAATTTTTCTTCTCTTATCCGTCGTCGTTTTGCCTCCTTCAACCATAGGTTCAAGGAGTCAAACATTGACTGGCAGCTTTTCTTCATGAATAGTTTATTTTGAAGATAATTAATCTTTTTCTCATCAAATGACCCTGTTAGAGGCCATTGTAAATCGGAATTGTCTTTTATATATTTGTGCCATAACGTGTTAAACAGGATTGGTGGGAGACCATGTTTGACATACATATCGAAACTGGGACTGCACTCTGGAGGGGCAGGCTGTCTTTCTTCCAGCCGTGTACCTCGCCGACAGCAGCACCCGAAACATATTTTACTAAAGCAAGGCATTATAATAGTAATTACACAACTCTATTCATATATTTCAGAAATCATTCATATTCGGGTGCGCCCTCCTCACCATTCACACTCTCACGCTCTTCCTATTCTCTTACTATAAAAAGTGCTGTAAAACATGGCAAGGCAATAAATTTCAATGCTTGTTCAATGCAAATAACATGTCTTCTAAAACCAACAGAGCCCGTCGACTCCTGTTCGGGGAATCAATCCAAAAGAATTCCAGACCAACAAAATTCAACCACAAAAGAAACAGTCGTTAGACTGTTCTGAGATCACCTGGTAGGCAAACACGAACCCTCGTGCAGGCCATCCCTTGGTCCTGTTCTGGTTGGGCCGGGCGTCTGGGCACGCAGCTCCAGAACCCTAGCTTACCCAGTTGCTCCCAGGGCTTTCCCGAAGAGAATTCGGCCGAGCGAGTAACTCCGTACTCTGCTAAGGCACCAGGCGTTGTCTCAAATTTTCACCAAACAAGTCTGTGAGGTATCTACCCATGCAGCCCTGCGCCGCAACGTCAGACCCCCAGATTCCCTTATGGTCCGGCTTCCCCGGCCACCAACAAAAGCAGACAACTGCTACCAAGTGAACACCTCTTCAAGTGTTTCTCATCCAATACAATCAAGAAGTTCACTCACCTGGTGCACTCAGGTCGATTGCGAATTCTCCACTGCCGAAACAGACCGGGACAGTCTGTTGTTCTCTCGGGTTAAGCCCGTAGGACTCCGGCATAGGGTCTTCAGCAGCTGGGAGGGATACTGGACACAAGAGTGGAATTTTGTTTTCATACCACAAACAGGTGTTTCAAATCAGGATTCTCTTTCTGTCCACCCACTCAGCCAGAACTCCTCCCTGTCACTTCTACTCCTGTTTACAGGAGGGGATGACCCTAACGCGGAGTCCCGGCGGAGTCGCCAACTGAAGGAAGCAAAATTTACACTAATGGACTATACACACCAATAGCCCATATACCTCATATATGAATAATACGTTCAGTCGGCAATGGAGAAGGTTCAATCGTTTATTCAGCCAATACTAGCCCTGACAGGGGAGCCTCAGTCTATACGACCCTTGGAGGTGCGCAGAGGAGACTGCCTGCATACAAGTGGTACAAAGCATATATACGTTTCTCACATTCATGATGCCACCTTACAAGGAAAGATACAACTTGTCAGTGAGCCAGCAGGAAGACCCATATAAGGCACAATTGATTGCTAGTAGCTAGGCCTAAGCTATTCCGGGGGCAGGTCAGTAAGGTGCCTCCCTGTCTATCTGTAGCTCGGGGAGTACAGGAACGGGTTCTGCTAGAATGTACGCATCCCATTAGACGGGCAGGTGTGACCTTGGGTTTCCCTGAGCTACACACTAAAGAATTGAGCAAGAGGCTAAGTCTAACATCGTGGTTTCGTACAAAGAGCTTGATCACGTGACTTCAGAGAAACAGTACGTGAACACAGAGAAACGAAACAAGATGGTTCCGTTTATATCAATAGGTCTAAGCAGTACCAAAGTGAATCAATTCTTACTGCAAATATATAATTTGTGCAATATACTGTTGAAGTGCGGTTATAAGGTTATATGGTACATAGTGGTGTAGCAGGGATTCCGTTCTCCTACAGAACTGTGCATAGAGATTTGGAACCTCAGTGAAATAGGATGGCCCAAAACTCACCTTAGTACCCAAAATCCCCTTACCGAGCTAGCTACAGGGTCTCATTGGTAATAACAAACTCCCAATGTTTAGACAAACCAGAACATGATCTTAGAATACCTCAGGTTACGTGGAACACATGGACACTCTTTCGTTATACAATCATTTCAAACCAGAACGTGGAGTAAATGAGGACTTGTGCATATTTGAAATATTTATTTACTAATGCAGGGTTCTCAAACGCAGTATCTTAGATAATAAAAGCAAACATATTATAAGAAGCAAAGTTATCAGCATAGTTACTAGTCCATAAAAGGCAAAAGGTGACAACATGCTAAAATGCTGAAATGAATAGGAGTTAGCAACACCTTATTCTCACCCTCCCTAACTAGCATATTATATTATATCTAAGAAGGTCTCTTTGGGCTTTAGCAGGGCGACCCCATACCTCAAGATCTTAATGTGAAGGGATCACATCATCTTCCACCAGCTCTCTGCATGCGAAGCACCATCAAGTGTGTGTTTGTGTGCCCTTGTCCCAAGCAATATAAAACGCGCCTAAAGCCAGAACTTGGCTGCAGCTGCATGTATGTTATGTCTGGGAACTTGCGAAGATCAGTGCTCATAACAACTGCTGTGTTGAGAAATCCTTGAAGGTTTCAGCACTCACTGTACAGACACAGCTCGCCAAGCAAGGCTGATATCAGTGTAACAACATATTATTCTCGTATAAATTCTAACGCTCTTCTAGGTTGAAAGTTAAAACAACAATTATGTGTCGTGTGCAGAAGCGGCAAAAGGTAAAATGGCGTTTAAACATTTAATAAGCTCATGCTAACTTAACACGGTATATTGGTAAGCAGTAACTATATGACATCCCCCCATTAACCGAGCACGGATAAGATAAGATAAGATAAGGCAAGGGGCACATCATGAAAGCAGAGTTCAAGAACGATGAGCCAGGTCAAATTTCAAAATTTTGTAAAAAAATTGTTCACTTATACTCAAGTCAATAGGTCTGGGGTGTGACAAAGGCACGCATAATTTGTAAAAAAATGTTGTAGGTAGGAACGGTCTGTTATCAAAAGCTTCCAAAGCCATTAGGACAGGACCGAATATGCAAAATATGCAGCAACAGCCTCCAGCAGGAAGTCACTGTCATCATCCGAAAACAGTTCAGCCATCCAATTTAATAGTGGAAAAGAACATACGTGCTCCTCCAGCCCCGGAGCCTCTAGCATCATCAGAGGACAACTCGGTGGGTTCTCAATAAAGCTGCGTGCCAAGAAATCTTGCGCTGCTTCGATTAAGCTCCAACGACCCATTAGTCCATGCATCGCTGCCAAGGCCATAATCCTTTCACCAGAACAAACCAAATCGTGAGTAACTATGGGACTCAATAGTCGATTAAAATCCACGTTAGGAGACACCGTCTTGCAGAGACACAAATCAAGGGCCCACTCGAAATCGCAGCTCAGGCAATGAAACACAGGCTGTACACATGTGAAATAGGAAAATCGAAACGATAATCCATATGCTGCGCTTAAGGTGGCAAGCGGCAGCGTGCCATAGTAATCAAGCATCCTGTCGCGAAACAGTACAAGGTGGGGGTGCGCGTCGTGTAGCACAGGAGGGGCATCCATTTTTAAGAAAACAAAATATCACCAGGACGCCTGCAGCCAGATCCAGTAAAACAGGAAATCCACCAAACAAGCTTGAGAATATGGAATGAAATGACTCCAAATATCTTTTCAAATGAAGTCACAAGACCACTGCTAACTATTTTAAAAAATTGCGCGAGGCCAGAAGTGAAGGATGCGTTAAATATCGAATGAATCAGTTCACTGAAATGCAATGGCAAGTCAGTATTTAAAAGCGGCTGCACCTCTGTGCGGGTGTTGGCGACGTGAAGGACAAATGTTTCACGAGCCGAACTCAGGGCCACTTCTTTTTGAGACAAAAGGGCTCTTATTCTACTCATTCCATTGAACTCTGCTGTCAAGGTTGGGATTCGCGGCCAGATGGAAACATCTGAATTTCCATGTGGAGGAGGATACAGAACGTTTTTGCAACAAACCACACGTTCAGATAGAGTTACCACATAAGCAATTCCTCTAATTAACCCACAACAATCTTCATTATTTAAAAGTAAATAACTGCCGTTTGCCAGTAATGTGAAAGTGGGGACGATTGCGAAAACAGGAGTACCCTTCAAAACAGAGGCCAAATTTGGGCGTTCCTGATTACAGGAACCATGTAATTGGATATTTCTACACATTAATGAGTGATCTGGTGTCTCTGTGCACTCTTCTCCACAGTGGAAAATCGCATTTCAGCCGAAGTGTACAAGTGTGACTTGTAAGCGATAGGTACTGTATCTCCTTCGTTAAAAGTAAGGTAAGTGAAACCCACCGTCCCAGGGATGATTCTTATCACCAGGTTGGTGTGGTTGTCACGAGTTAGTAAGAATTTAGAAGCGAGCAGATCAGCCTGCAAAGATTGCAGAATAGCCGAGTTCTCAGGCAGCCAGCATGATTTGGTAAAATTTGGTTGTATCAAAGCATACAAAGGTTTGATACGCTGGGCATAATCCGGAATGTATGTCCTCCCGAAATTTAAAAAACCCAGTAAAGACTGTAACTTTTTCAGAGTTGTCGGAGCGCGCAGTTGTGTGCATTTCTCCAGGAAGTGAGGAGCCAAACCTCTGCCTTCATCGTTGAGCTCGTAGCCCAAGAACAACACTGTATATTCTGCAATGTGCGATTTAGCAAAATTGAATTTGTAACCCATGTCTGCATAGCTATAAATTAAGCAGTCAACGCGACACAGATGCTCCCAAAGTTCATCGTCTTTGAGATAAATATCATCCACATACGAGCATGCATCCGGGTCGACTCTCTCCAAAAGAGAGACTATGCGGGCAGTAAAAAACCCAGAACTATTCTTATAGCCCATAGGTAAACGTCGAAATTGTTTTTGTACACCGCCGCAAGTAAAGGAGGTCCATTGGGAACTCAGACCGTCCAAACGTTGGGCATAAAAACCGTTGGAAATGTCAAGCGTGGTCTTAAAACGCTTACGCACAAGACTATCCACCAAAGCAGAGCCGTGAGTATTCTGTACTGCACAGGTACGGCAATGCGAGTTTAAATGCCGGTAATCCAATACCAAATGATATGAACCATCCGGTTTGGTCACAGTAAAAAGAGGGTTATTCATAGGTGACACACATGTTTCAATCACACCTTGATATTCCAATTGTTCAAGGATTGCCGCGACGGAAGCTTTGGCTTCACGTCGAATGGGATATTGTGGTTGAGGCTGCGGCTGAGACCGTAAAGGAATCTCGTGGTTCGGGGAAAATGTATCCCAACCACAATGTGTACGGTACAGAGCCGGCGCCAGTGCCTTAGCCTACTCTTCTGCAAAATTCAGCGCATGCTTCTTCGAGACTGCGTGCGCGAAACTGGGGAGGATCACCTCCTCCCCTCTCGGAGCTGCGAGAACAAAAGGTGGGGGCCAGTCAGCCTCCGAAAGCAAAATGTCAAACTTACAAGTCGACCCTGTGGGTGCTGGGCAGAGAGTCGGAGACATACCCCTGGGCATCGGCCCTACAGGTGGCAGTCGGTGGTCTAAAATACTTAGGAGTCTTCCTGTCTGAGTCTGCCGCAATTGCATGGGAGCGCAACGTGCTGCCGGTGTGGGATAGAGTCCAATCGGACATCAAAACCTGGTCTCGCATGCCTCTCAATATCTATGGTAGGTCCGCAATCTTTAAAATGGTCGCCCTCCCACGGCTCCTGTACCAACTGCAGAACCATCCACATAGGATCGACCCACAGTGGTTCCGTCGAGTAAATTCGGTACTGGGACACTGTGGGCGGGGGGTGCTTCCAGGGTGGCGCTGCGGACTTGCTTCCTATCCACGTATTGTGGAGGTCTGGCTACATCGAACCTTCTGTCCTACTACCAGGCCTCCCACTTATTGGTTCTGAACGAGTGGTGGTACGGCGATCACAACGACCCAGCATACGCACTGGAACGCTTCTTGATGGGTGATGCCACGCTACATACGCTGTTGTACTCGGCCGGGCGGCGGAAGAAACTGCTGCAGGTCACTCAGGTGATCTTCATGATCTGGAGGCAGGTGCTGCGCCGCATGGGCTGGTGGGGTAGGCTGACAGCGGAAACCCCACTATGGAACAATGGACACCTCCCCGCACTAACCTCGCTGACGGGGTTTGGTGGCTGGGACTCTATTGGGATCTCGTCACTTGGTCATGTTCTTACTGGGACTACCCTCAAATCCTTCCAAGACCTCAGCTCCGAATTCAGCATGCCCAAGACCCAATTCTTTAAATACCTACAATTCCGTCATGCGCTTGCACCTAGTCTGGTTGGGCTAGACCAACTTCCCGAATTTAGCCCAGTGGAAGCTAAGCTCTTCATGGGAGATCTGGGGGATAAGAAAGTCTCCAAAATATACCAAACGCTTGTCACTCATTGCTCCTCTTCTCTACTGTCGCTGAAGGCCTCCTGGGAGACGGACATTGGCCCTTTGGATGAGGATGACTGGAGGGAGGCCCTGGAGTCCCCCGTGGGGCTGCCATAGCTGTGCGACTCCGTTTCATACAGTTCAAATACTTACATAGGGCCTATTACACCAGAGAGAGACTGTGGAAGGCTGGCCTCATTGCTACTCCGGAATGTCTGCGCTGTGGGACTGAGAGAGGCACGCTGCTACATACTGTGTGGTCCTGTGTGGGTCTGACCCGATTCTGGAATGGGGTGTGGAATTGTTTGTCAGAGGTGCTGGGGCGGGACCTTCCTCGTACGCCCAGGCTGGGTCTTCTGCATGTCCTGGAGGATGTGTTGGTGGGAACATCTACAAGCGTCACCTCCTGTTGCTGGGCCTAGTCGTGGCCAAGCAAGATCTGGCCAGGGCATGGAAAAGCGACCGTGCCCCTCCACTTAGCGCCTGGAAAGCGGGCCTGGACTTTCTCATGGGGTTAGAATTACCAGTGTTTGAAGCCAGGGGATGCCCCCGGAAACATTACAAGATCTGGAAACGGTGGGCGGATTACAGAGGGTTGACCTTGGAGCCCCCAATTGACTTAGATGATGGACTGCCTGCAGATGGTGACCTCGGGGCCTAGGAGGGTATTCGATGCCTACTGTGCTCTAATCATATGCTGCGGTTGAAAGTGATCACGTGCTTTGGGTTAGGGTGGGATAAGGGGTGGGTAGCGGGGGTGTTGGGCGGTTGGCGGGGTAGGGGGGTGTGGGAGGGGGGCGATTTAAGCATTTAGGCTATGTATACATCCTGCTATATGTTTGCCATTTGACAGTGTCCTCCTGATTGTGGAGAACTGTACATATGCTATGCCTAAACAGTTAATAAACGCAGTTGTGAAAAAAAAAATGTCAAACGTAGACGAAAGATTTTCCCAAAATACCCCTTTTATGGTACGTTGTATGTCACCTTCAATTAACAGGACTATTTCATAAAGTCTGTCAGGGGGAGAAACTCTAGTATCAGCTGTTTCGATCACAACATAACGGTCAGTCGCTGTCACCTTCAGTAGTGGACGCAGGGCGTCCCGCACTATGGTAATCTCTGCCGCACTGTCCAGCAAGGTCAGAGCCCATGTCATATTCCGAAGCCGCGTTCTCACTATCTGTGGCATATTTCGCAGTTAAAGCGGCGACTCTCTTCTTTTGAAACTGCGGTCTCTTCGGCGTAGAGCCGTCCTGCTTTCCTGCACCTCCTTTCGGGCGGGGCTGATCACGTCCTAGCTGGCCACCCCGACCCCTTCCGCCTCCTCCACCACCGGTCGCCGATGCCGATGAGTCCTGAAAGGAACGAGGAGAAGCGTTGATCAGTAACCTGAAATCGATCAGGTGACTTAATCGTCGCGCGATCGCGCAAGTCATAAACACGTTCTGTGGGCGCAGGCAATGGGGACGCAGGATGAGAATCCTGTTTCTGTTGCTTTCCCTGTTTTTGTTTTTTAGGCCAATTTTGTTTTCTGGACTTGGGATGAACGTCTGTTTTAGACTACTGCCCTTGGGGTTGCGTTTTCTCTTTAGTAGAAAAAGGTTTGAGTCCCCTACTATTGCGATCTACGGTTTTATAAGCTGCCACAATAATCCTCGCTAACTGTCGGGGTTTCTCGGCATCGGGAATCGCTACCAAAGCATTGGCCACCTGAAAGTTCACTGCATCCCCCTTGACATTAGCAAGAATGAGATCGCAAACCACATCAAAAGTGCCACACAGGCACATACCCAATTCAACCACAGCCTCAGGTCCGTGCTCATCCTGAACACGCTTAAGGACCGTAGGCAGGACAGCCATAGACGGAGTGCCGTAACACCTCGCATAGACCGCCGCAAAAGTTTTACCCCAGGACTCACAGTCACCGATTTCAGGGGCCAAATCTTTAGGCAAACTAATAGTCAGAATCCTGTGTTTTTCACCAGGAGACGTGTTAGGAAATACAGCTTCCAACTGGTCAAATTTCTCAGCAAGCCAGAAAGGAAAATCATCCTTATCCTGGGGACGCTTGCCCATTACAGCATTGACCATCACAGGACTGAGCTTCATACCGCCCTGTCCAGCCAGAAGCGCCGCACCCCCCGGGGGCCCACCCAGAAGATTACGGGTTATGTACTGCACCAAAGCTCAAATAAAGCTAATGGAGACTACGTGTAGTCTACGAAGTTCCACAACGGAACAATTGCCGTGTTGAGGATGAGGAGTAAATCCAGCCAAAACAGGCCATTTTGCGCCTGGAATAGACAAAGGACCTAACCTTGGACCGTTTAAAGTATGTGGGAGGGCACCACCAAACCAAACTCGATGCTGCCAAACATCAATAGGTACTTCCTGTGCCCTGTACGGAGTATATTCATTCGGTACAGGAGAGGGAGTGTTAGTGTGGAACACACCTGAAGTGCCGTCCACAGCCGGAAATGTCACCCACGAATACAAGATTTCATATGGGTAAGCTGTTTCCGCACTCACCACCATTATCACGGCCATGCCATCCACTGGGACATTGTAATTCAGCAAATGATTGCGCACCACAATGCGACTATGCTGCAGAATGTCCACGGCAACCGCCATGATGGCACAGAAACGTATAAGGACAAAGTAAACTTAGTAGCACAACTGGGTAGTAATTCAAGGAAACCGTTTAGAAAGATTCAAGCTTGAAAAGACCTATTTCAAAAATAGGTAGGTTTTTTCCGACACCACCATTTTCCGGAAACGACAGTGAAGGAGTTAAGGATTGAATGATATACTACTCAAGTGTCATGATATAAGACCACCAACGTATGGGCGCCTTGTAGCAGGGTTTCCGTTCTCCTACAGAACAGTGCATAGAGATTTGGAACCTCAGTGAATTAGGATGGCCCAAAACTCACCTTAGTACCCAAAATCCCCTTACCGAGCTAGCTACAGTGTCTCATTGGTAATAACAAACTCCCAATGTTTAGACAAACCAGAACATGATCTTAGAATACCTCAGGTTACGTGGAACACATGGACACTCTTTCGTTATACAATCATTTGAAACCAGAACGTGGAGTAAATGAGGACTTGTGCATATTTGAAACATTTATTTACTAATGCAGGGTTCTCAAACACAGTATTTTAGATAATACAAGCAAACATATTATAAGAAGCAAAGATATCAGCATAGTTACTTGTCCATAAAAGGCAAAAGGTGACAACATGCTAAAATGCTGAAATGAATAGGAGTTAGCAACACCTTATTCTCACCCTCCCTAACTAGCATATTATATTATATCTAAGAAGGTCTCTTTGGGCTTTAGCAGGGCGACCCCATACCTCAAGATCTTAATGTGAAGGGATCACATCATCTTCCAGCAGCTCTCTGCATGCGAAGCACTATCAAGTGTGTGTTTGTGTGCCCTTGTCCCAAGCAATATAAAACGCGCTTAAAGCCAGAACTTGGCTGCAGCTGCATGTATGTTATGTCTGGGAACGTGCGAAGATCAGTGCTCATAACAACTACTGTGTTGAGATAGCCTTGAAGGTTTCAGCACTCACTGTACAGACACAGCTCACCAAGCAAGGCTGATATCAGTGTAACAACATATTATTCTCGTATAAAACATAACGCTCTTCTAGGTTGAAAGCTAAAACAACAATTATGTGTCGTGTGCAGAAGTGGCAAAAGGTAAAATGGCGTTTAAACATTTAATAAGCTCATGCTAACTTAACACGGTATATTGGTAAGCAGTAACTATATGACAGTGGGCCAATAACATATATATATCGAATTTATATCCCATCAGTTGTGGTAACGTTTTTCCCACTTTTTAGTACACTGTTTCTTTACCCCGTTTCTATGTGTCTCTGTGATCCGCGCGGAAAGTTTCACAGAAGAAGCTGACATCAGCATGCCGGAGGGGACTTATATGGCTCCATCGACATTATTTCCAGAGCCGATGTTGTACACAGCCATTGTATTGTTTGGCCCTCCCAAATGATAGAAAATACCGCCCTTCCAAACGTAGGCACAAACACAGTGAAACTATAAAAACACCTACTATAAAACTATAAAATGAACACATCAAAAGACTGTTCTCAGAATAAGACATGGGGTTTTATTTGTGTAACACTTTAACAGGTAGGCTGCCCCAGATGTCAAATGAATAACGTGTGTGTGTGTGTGTGTGCGCGTGTGTGTGTGCGTGCGCGTGTGTGTGTGCGCGTGTGTGTGCGCGTGTGCACGCGGCACGGGGATGTTTGGTAACTTTCAGCCTGGGGATGGTGTTTCCCCATGTCAGCTTACAATCTCACTCAGAATGCTGAGTAAGACCTGGTGACTGGGCACCGTGAAAGCAGTGGCCTAAGCGATTAGGTCTGTTCTCCCTATTATTTTGTATGTGAATGTCTCCCCCGACCGTGTGAGTTTGTAAATGTGGTGCTGCTAAAGGAGTCTGTGATGTTTCACAGCCACATGTGAGGATGTTTATTTTCATGATATCTTCCCTGCAAATGTGCAATAAATGAAACAATATTTCAGACAAGACTGTTCCTTTCGGCGCTGGTCTCCAGTGACATTGTGTATACATAAAAATGGATTTTCGGGGTCCAGGTCTTGCTGGGAATGCAGTGAGATGCACACTGCAGGAGCTCTGGCCACTCACTGCCCTTTAAAGCAATTACAGCAGAGCTGGGGGCTTGTCGGTGCGGCTCCAAGGGGTGCTTACCTGGCTGAGGGTGAGAGGCACCTGTGGACGGGAGGAGAGCTGCTTGGACGTGACGGCCGCAGTGGTGGAGCCGCTGCACCGTGGCCCCCAGGCCAGGACCAAGGCGGCCACCATTTTGAGGCGTCTGGGCTTGGGCCTCCTTGGTGGCTGCAGTGAGCTGTCCTGGGGCCCTCCGGAGCCTCCTAGTGCTGTGCGGCTTTGGAACTGACGGCAGAGTAGCAGGGGCGCCTCCACCGGACTGGACGGCTTTCGTGACCGGTCCGGAGCGGGAGTTTAGATTCCTATCTCTCCCCGATCGGACTTGGGCCGCCCTCTTAGTTGTTGCGCCCTGGACACCCTCTGGCGTTGTGCGCTGCTGATTGCCCCCCCCAGACCGGAGCAGCGGTACAACTGGAGCGTCCAAATTTGTGTGAGAGGCAACAGGGATCGACCCAGCCGAGAGCGTGGGCTCTCTGCCTTTAGTGGCTGAAACCGGAGGCGGCCGCCATCTTGTTTGCCATGGTCCCAGGTCGTCTGGAGCTGTGGGTGTCTGCTGGGACCTGCGGGCCCTAAGGAACGCCGGGGGCCCTGTGGGGGACTTACTGCGCAGACACCACGGCTGGGTTGCGGAGCATCAAGACGTCCTGGGCTGCTGTAGCTGTCGGCCTGGGCCTCTCCCTCTAACTGGCGTGAAGCAGGGAGTGGTGAGCACAGGCCCCTGAGGTGGTGGCCTGTCCCGCATTGGTTGGCTGGGCGACAGGGCAAAGCTGGGGTACATCTAGTGAACACGGGTGCCTGGAGGAATCAGCGGCGCTCTGGCGGCGATCTGACCTAGAAGCGGCAGCTCCCCGGGCTGGTGGGCCTGCAGTCTGATGTGGACCTTTATTCCTCCGCATCTGACCCCCTGCTCTGATACTGGACCCTGGCAGCACTGAAGCACAACACAGGTGAGGTGTAAGGGGTGGGGGTGCTCTTTGCTGAATTGCCTCCTCACATCTCACCCCCGGGCCCCTGCAACTCACGGACCCCGCGCATCCCCACTGCCTTGCACCTACCTGAAGCCTACTCCAGCGGATTGCCCTCTAGGTAACTGCCAGCTTAATCGGCCTGACGACTGGGGGACCCCAATAACTGGCCTCCCAGCTTAATCGGCCTGGCGACTGGGGGGCCCCCAATAACTGGCCTCCCTACCACTGGTGAACCCTCTGTGAGTACTGGCCAGGTTGGCCCCTGCAACCCCACCCGGGATGCTTGCATAACCCGTGACACCTGTTCGTTCTCGTGCTGCCCCTTGAGGACGAGCACATCCGGGACGGTACACCCTGAACTCAGTGCCATCTCCCAGATGCGGGTGTGAGGCCTGCGAACATAGGGGCTCCATCCAGTCTAACCCCTGCCGACTGACTCCCCTACTGGGGCATTGACTAGCCCGTGCTGCTTGCTCTGCCAGCATATGGACAACACAACATACATCCACTAGCGCAGATGGGAGTAGCAGGCGAGTGGATGAAGCTGAAGACCCTCTGCCTTCGGTTGGGTTGACCGTGCCCACGTGGGATCCGGCACCTAGGTGGAAATCTACAGTCTAGCGGGCTTGTGGCTGGGCACGCACTTACACCTCTCCCTGCCCTGCACGTACTGCTTCCTGTCAGACTCCTGGAAGGCGCAACTCTTGAGCAGATGAGGAGCGGGGGCGAGACTATTCCTGTGTTCGGAGATCCTGAGTACCTCACCTGGCTTACGCCCCACTGTTAATTGCAGCGCCCAGTGTGACGCGCTTTGACCGCTGCTGACTGAGGCAAAACAGGTGCTCTGGACACCCAAACCTACTCTCTAGCGGCCCCTCAAACACTTACTAGCTAATCCACTCGGCACTGCTGTGAGACGGTCTCACCCAGGAGATGACGCGCACCAAAGTAGGGAAGGACTAAGCGGCAGCCCCAAAAGACAATCCTGTTGCTGCAATGTGGGGCAAGGCGAGCGCACCGACCTCTGGGAAGGTAGCTCCGCAGCCTGGAGGGGACTCACCACCTGTCACCCAGGCTTTTATGTCTACCTTCATGGCGGAGCTTAAAACTGAGATAGGCTCCTTGCGTACCGAGGTCCACTCCTGTGTCTGCGAGTTTAAGAAGGTGGTCACGGATCTCGGGGAAAGAGTGGATGGCCTGGAGAAGACCGTGGATACCCGAACCGAGGACCAGGAGCAACACTGGCAGCGCCTTGCCACCCTGGAAGAACATCACATCGAGCTGCAACTGAAACAGGAAGACCTGGAAATTCGGGGTCGCTGAAACAACCTCTGCATCTGGGGGTTCCTCTCGGGCGGAGGGGAACGACATCATGACCTACGTGGCGCAGCTCCTGCACGAGGTCTGGGGAGATGACGATGCCTCTCTGCCGGCCCTGGATCGGGCCCATCGGGTATCTGGCTCCGCTGGCAGACCGGGTATTCTTCCAGACACCCTGACCCGGGTCCACTTCTTTACAGGAAAGAGGCTATACTTAAGGCGGCAAGCTCCAAACCGGACCTCACCTACAACGGAGCCAAGATCCAGATCTATCAAGACCTTGCACCTAACACCCTCCCAGAGACGTCGAGATTTTAGACCTGTGACGGATAAACTACGAAGCCTAGATATTCCATATCAGTGGGGTCACCCATTCGCTTTCTTTTTTAGTGGGAGTCCAAGTGCTGGGTGGTAAGGTCTTTTAAAGAAGCGGCACAGATCCTTCACCTCTCCTCAACGCCACCCTCCAGCCCAGCACGTCTTCCGCCCCTCGCGCGGGCTCCTGCCAAGCCTTCATGGTCTACCGTACGCCACTTCCGGTGCTCCCCACGCCCTGATGAGCAATAGTCCTCGCAAGTCAAGAATGACATTATTCAACATATACGTTCCCTGGAGGGGGACAGGTCTGCAGTGAACTCCCGACCTCCATCCCATTGACTGACTGAAACCTCACCTCTGCAAATGGCAGGGTACAACGACCTCTGATTTTGTCTCAGAACCCAATGGGGTTTGCGCTCAACCTCTGGAATCGACCATAACCCAGCTCCCTACCTGCAGTGTTGATGGTACTGGACTATCCACCCAGATGTCTCCACGAGCAGTGGACGACCCGCCCCCTACCTGTTCTTGGGAGAGTGTCTTCTCCGAGATCTACCGAACCTTAAGGTCTAGGCTGACCCACAACTGGAACAGGACATTGTGGCCCGGTTGGCCAATGTTGTATATATATTCTTGGACTGTACATATTTGTCTCCCTTCCTTCCTATTTTCTCTATACCCTTTGATATGGTGGGGCGGGTAATCCCCTGCAGATGGTGCCCTCCCCTTGATAAGGATGACAAGCCCCTGCATCTCCCTCCCACTATCCTACCGCGCTTCCTACAGGGGCCTGAAGGACTACCCCAGGTTTTGACTCAACCATGGCTGCTGCCTGCCCCCTGAAGATTGCATCCCTCAATGTTAAGGGCCTTAACTCCCCCAACAAGTGACAGCAAACATGGCGCTACCTCTTACAACATAACCCAGACATTATCCTCCTTCAGGAGACCCATCTTCTAAAAGCTGATATCCCGCGCATGGCTCATCCTAGATACCCTCTTCAATTCTGGGCTACGGTGCCCACTAAAACGGCTGGGGTGGCAATCCTTTGCAGAGCTGGCATCAGGCGGGGGAATCTAGGGTCTTCCATAGCCCAGATGGCCGTTTTCTCAGAGCTGGGGTTCAGATTGGACGACGTCTCTGCAATGTGTATGCACCCAACCAGGCGCAAGACCTCTATCTCCGAATGATCTTGCGGGAGAAGGTCCCACAAGACGACCCCTCGCTGATCGTAGGGGGAGATTTCAACATGGCATGGGACCCTAAAATGAACCGAAGTGTTGCCTCCCCCCATGGGACGGGGGCTATGTCCTCTGCCCTCCAGAGGCAAATAACGGACCTTGGCTTACCGGACACCTGGAGATACCACTCCCCTGAGACGTGCGACTATTCACATTACTCGCACGAACACCGCTCATATTCGCGCAAATATTATATTTTTATCTCTCAAACCTTGATCAGCGATACGCTCTAGGCATCCATGTCTGCTATCTCGATCTCCGATCACGCGCATCTCGAACTCTTACTGCAGGATCTGGCCACTTGCTCCTCCCGTACCCCGCGATGGCAGCTACCACCGCATATTCTGCAGGACCCGGTAGATGTGGAGAGCATGTGGGTAGCTATCAATTCCTACTTTGTGATCAATGATATTCCCAAAACTCCCTTCCCTGTAGTGTGAGATGCATTCAAGGCCACGATCCGCGGCCATATCACCTCTCTTAAAATTGCACAGGTGCATGAGGCCCGTCTCCTAGAAGATATTCTTTCCGAATACATTAAGGACTTGGAGAGGCAGGACCAGGAACATCCCACACTTGCATGCAAGCGCCACCTCGCTAATCTTCAGGGGCAACTCTGTTCTCTCCGAACCAACAAAGCTGAGAGAGCCCTGTTAACGCTGAAACAGCGACATTTCGAGGACGGGGACAAGGTGGGTAAGATATTGGCGAGACGCTTGCGGGTACGTACTGCAAAAGCGCACATAGCTAGCATTCAGATTGCCGACGGCGAGAGGGCTACTACTGAGCGGGCCAAACGCGATACCTTTCAGGCATATTACTGATCCCTTTACGCAGCGGGTGAGCCACCCCCGAACCGGGTAAAAGATATCTTGGATAAATGTCCCTGGACGCCAATCAGCCCCCATCATGCCAAGCAGCTGAAAGAACCCCTCACAAAAGAGGAGCTGGCAAGTGCGCTGAAGGACCTCCCCCTTGGGAAATCGCCGGGACCGGATGGCCTCCCTTTGGCTTTCTATCGCCTGCTTCTGCTGCAACTCCAAACCTACCTCCTATGACTGTTCAACTCCTTCTCCGACAAGAAGGGGCCATTGTTCTCTATGGGAATGGCAGAAATAGCCCTCATCCCCAAGCCGGGTAAAGACCCCACCCTGTGCTCCTCCTTTCATCCTATAGCCCTCTTGAATAAGGACCTCAAAATTTTCACAAAAATACTGGCAAAGCGCCTTGACCGCACATGCCCGGCCTTGTAGAGCCGGACGAGGGCGGCTTTATCCAGAATCTCGAGGGAGCAGACAATGTGCGCTGAATTGCCCATCGAGTGGGGAAAGCACAACATTGGAACATACCAGCATGCCTTTTATTGCTTGACGCGGAGAAGGCGTTCGATCGAGTCGACTGGACCTTCCTTCGAGATGTGCTGAATAAAGTCGGACTAGGCCAGAACATGATAGCTACGATCATGCCCCCTATCTCTCCCTACAGGCTTGGGTGCGAGTCAATGGCCAACAAACCCCATCTACATTCACAGGGGCTGCCCCCTGTCCCTCTGTTGTTTGTCCTTGTGGTAGAAACTTTGGCTATGATGATTAGGCAGGATACAGAAATACATGGCATCTGCCTCGCAGGACAGCAGAACAAAGTGGCGCTCTCTGCCGATGATCTTATACTCACATTATCTCGCCCGCATGTCTCCCTTCCTTTGAGCTGGCTTTATGTCTTAAAATCAATCATGGGAAGTCCTGGGCACTGAATCTTACGATCCCTGAGGTGTAGATACCGGCCCTGCAAGCCCACGTCCCCTACCAGTAGGCCACTAGCTCCATTTGATATTTGGGCTTCAGCTGACCCCCTCACTTGCCACATGGACCCAAGCGAATTGGCAGGAGTGTAGGAGAACCATCTTGGATGACCTGGGGGTTGGAAATCCCTGACCCTTTCCTGGCTGGGCCGCCTGAACGCTGTCAAAATGTTGGTGCTCCCAAAAATTCTATACCTGTTCCAGTGCCTACCCAACCCCATCCCGCAGCGCCAGATTCAGAGCCTTCAGCGAGATATCACCGGCTTCATTTGGGACGGGCGTAGGCCTCCTTTCTCCAACAAGGTTCTCATGCTTCCGTGGGATAGAGGAGAACTAGCGTGCCCAACCTGCTAGAATACTATTGGGCCTCTGCATTGTTTCAGAGTGGACAGCGATTGAGAGTGAAAAGGTCTGGTTCCATATGGACATGGCGGTAACCGGACAAACCATTTGGGACCTTTCCTGGCTTCATCGGGCTGCACGCTCTTGCAGCTCCTATATTGCAGTGCCCAACAAGACGGTGCTGGACATCTGGAACTCATGAACTTCCCTTCCCTCATACCCCCCTAGCAGGTAACCTGTTATTCCCACCGGCTCTCAACCCGCAAGCGTTCTCTAACTGGCTGGAGGGTGGATGCAGAACGATTTGAGATCTGTACGCCGGGGATAACCTCAAAACGTTTGCCCAATGCAAAGAGGAATTTCAACTCCCGGAGGGAGCTAGGCTCCAGTATGTGCAGCTACAGCACTGGCTGTCCACGCCTGAGATGCAACATGCCGCCACCCGCCCATTTACCCCCTTTGAGCTACTGGTACGCTCCTTTGACGAGTCAAGGGATTTATCTCTCAGACTTACCAGATTCTGCAGCACCCCCGCTGGTAACCACTCACCCGTACCAGTGTCAATGGCAGTCGACGTCTCCTACTGAATTTACACCTGTTCAGTGGAGCTGCCTGTGGAGGGACATACCGAAGGTTTATCGCAGTGTATCATAACGAGAAACTGCGTACAAGATCACAACACAGTGGTACTATACACCCATTTGATTGCACAGGATGTTTCCCATATCCTCCCCGCTGTGCTGGAGATGTTCTTGCGCTCCGGGGAACTTTATACACATTTGGTGGGCATGTCCATTCCTGGCCCTGCGCTGGAAGGAGGTCCTTAGTCATATCAAGGAGGCACTTGGCTTCCCTCTGCCTGATTCCACCACCACGGTTCTGCTTGGCCTCAAGCCCAATAATATAAGAGCGCTCACCCGTAGTGACTGGTACATTGCTCTCCGTATGCTAGGGGCAACTAAACAACAGCACTATAGTGGAAAAAAGCAGACCCCCCCCATTGCTGCTTGGTTTGTGCGCCTATAGCACCGTAGTGACTATGTAACTCTTTACAGCGAGCCTGCAGTCCCGCGATACCCGCTCTACCAAAATTTGGCCACCTTTGGTTAAATATCTCTGTAAAATAAACACGCGTGTCACCTGCCCCCGAAACTCCAAGCTCTACGCCTCTTCGAAGGTGCTGTAGCCCCACCTGAACCCGACAGACTGATTGTATCACCATAATGGCCCTGCTCATTGCTCCCCATGATGCAAGCACTGGTCAATAGACGGATTGGCGAACACCGCTGGCTCCCCTTGCCGCCCCGCCGCCATCCTTTCCCTCGCCACCACTGTCTTAACATAGCTCCCTTGTCATAGAAACCTTTCTTCTCCTTTGCCCTCTAACCCTTTTGCCACTCTCTATCTGTTTATTCTTTACTTTCCTCCTTTTCAAAGGCCTCTTGTCTACCTCTTCCCATGTTATGATACTGTATATGTTAACCATGGATCTTCAACTTTCCCCACGATTGCAATCCAATGTTATGACACATGCAACACGCTGATGGAGCAAGGATTCGCACGTAAAGCGCCTTGCTCACATACAAGAACCTCGCCTAAATGTATAATCATATTAATCCAGTTGTTCGTCATTTATTAAGCGTTTTCCCAACCACGCGGGTGTCCCCAGGATGCTTGCTTGTATGTCTTTCCCATACTAACGAAGCTTGCACTAAAGAAACGGCTGCTTCGCTGAAATTCAGTCTGCGCATGCGTCGGTCATACCCATGTGATGTGACGCACTCGCATTCTGGAGGGAATCTATTGCACATGCGCACTGCTGCAAACATGGCCGCTTGTCTTTCACCACGCTCTGTGCTTGCTACAGCTGCTTCAGCCTATCTGTCTTTTCGCACTAAACAGTAATGCTATAGTTATTATAAAGTAAGGGATGATAGAATTTCATCATGGTATACAGTGTGATCATTTTATATGTGATTTTAATTTGTTCTCGCTTACTTTTCATGTACCGCGTCTCTGGGGCTGGGAAAATCGGGAGCGGAGCCATACTTGAGGCTCTGCTGGGCTCCGACATGTGACCAGGGAAAAACTCTACTGCGCAGAAGCTGAAACAAGCCAGCTGGCTCCTGAAGCACAATGCGCCTGAGAAACTCTCTGGGAAGAACAAATCTCACCTTGGAAGAAGCAATTCTGTTGCTACCTATTATGAACTTTACTGTACTGCTGTATGCTTATGCATGGGAACGTGAACCCAAGGGGCGGGTAGGAACATTTTAATATTTAGGACGGGAAAGTCGAATTCTAGGAGGTGGTAATGACCGCACCACCTCTCCTGACCAATCATAATGTGGGAAACTGTCACTTGCAACATTAGTGGGTGGTCTGAGGGACCCCAAAACAGTATAACTACCCTAGTTTAGCTTAGGAAAATTATCCGACTTGTCCGAGTAGCAGACCTGTCACTGACCCTACGAACCCTATAGGTGCTCAATCTAGAGTGCTGCGGAGCACTCTGTCCATACTTTCCACAAACTCCTAAGGGGTGGAAATAATCCTAAGTGCTGGCGAAGCACTTTGCTGGGAAATTCGAAAACCCAATCGGGGTTGCTGGCGGATTACTTGCAGGAGAGGGGTAACGCAGGCGTTGCTGTCCGAAGCTGTGGGTGTTGGTCGTACCCTGGGAGGCCCAGTCTTGACCCAAAACCTGAGGGGTATCCTGTCCTGAACTGTCCTTGGGCTGTATCTGCTCGCATTCTGAGATTCCAAATCCTTGAGGGTCCTCGTCCCCGTCTTTTCCAAGCTGACCCGTGGCCAGGGTTAGTTCTCACTCCTATTTAGGTAAATATAAACTGTGGGTTTGCGTTTTCTCATAGTCTTCTCTCACTTAGACTCATATCTTTTTCTCTTTCTTAAGGGAATATTCTTGACTTTGATATTGGTTTCTGAAATGCCAAATTATATATGTTTTGCTTATTAGATTTGTTCCACATCTCTCCCTTCCTTTAGAACTTTGCTGAACTGTCGAATTTATTAGTATGTTCCAATTTTTCCCTTTCCTTTAGTATGATTGCAGTGAACTTAGCAAGAATAGTCTAAAAGAACGTAGGTTAAGTACATGTTTTAGGTCCCATCCATATCCTATGTCCTAGTATAAAGTTGCAGTGACTGGCTCTGTTCTAAATTCCTACCCTTTAGTCTTCCCATATACTCAAATGGTCCTAGCTTTAATTCATAGTTACCTAGTGGTTTTGATCTTAATGATTGACGTATTACTCTGCATATCACTTATTGCCTTGGCATATTTTCTTTGAACTTCTATATAAAACTTTTAACATCATCAGGTGTCTGTGGTCATTTTACAGAAATTGTGGATAAGTATGTACTGATTTATAAAGAATATTTTTCCTAGGCCCCCTGTCTACTATTTCCCTGATAGCTCCAGATCTGTCATAAATAATGTGCCTGTGGTAAGTCGGGTACATGGTAAGCAGAGGTGTGAAACCAAACCTTAATTGCTTATAGAAGCGTGCAGGAGGAGAAGAAAAGGTAATCCTCACCCGGTTCACCCAAATGTCATTGTTGTATTGAATTTGCACGCCAGGGCCCAGTGCGTGTAAGAAATTGGTAACCTCGGTGACCCGGGTGGACTGCGCGCTCTATCAGTAATTTTCTGGTAACCAGAGGATGGTTTGGACTAGTTAGATTAGGTAGACAGGATAACTGATAAATAAACCGTGAAAATAAAATGTGCTGCTGAAATTTCTATGCTGCTGATTTTTTTATTATTACAGTGATTTAAAGATTTTGAAAAGTTTTCAGGATATATATGTCTATGTATATGAATGTTGCATTGCTGCTATTAGTGTGTATGTTATATTAACAGAAAAATTGTTTGTAAATGTTCAGTGTAGTCCGAATCCCCGGGGAAGTATTTAGCTAACGGTGAGCAGAATCCGGTTAGCTGTTGAAGTCACTGGTTTGAGTCATTAGTGCAGGGTTAGGAATAACTGGAAGCACTAATTAGGACCTTTGTTTGCACCTGAAGTAAATGATAGCTACGAGTCCTTTATAAAACTTTCATTGCGATATCACCTAGTAAGGGTCGCATACGGAAGAAGTAGTAGGGTCTCCGAGGCTTTAATGGTAAGTAAATTAGTCCGCTGGTGAAAGCCTGACTTAGTATATATCCCGGGAAGAAGTGGATAAGTCAGGGGAATAACAGGTTCTATTTTACGTATGTGAAAGGTTAGGCAAAGAAGTCTACCTTGAGTGAATGAAAAGTAGACAGAAGTGGTTTACTAGCAGTGAAAGAAAATTCTTTTATCTCTTTAGAACACTCAGACATAGTGGCAAACGTTGCGTGTTGTTGACTAAAATTTGCATTCGCACTTTAGGGAGAGTAAAAAGTTTCCGTTACCTTGTGAAGGAAGGAGTCGGTCGGAAGACTGCCCTGACGTCACTCCATGCCGCGCTGGTATTGGTCAAAACAGCGGGTGTGTAGTGAAGCTGAATTTGTGAAGGAGGGGTGAGTGCCGAAGCGTGAGACTCTGTCTTGCGGAAAGGCCGCGCACCCATTGGTTAAGGATCTTTTGTGTTCTCTGAGTTGATTGGGTATTACGAAATAAAAGTCGCGCTAGCATTGGAAGCACAAAGGTAAACAAAATTAATCAGGCCGAGTTAGAAGCGAGTCTAGAAGGTTGTATGTGGTATCCAGATTTCATACCGAATCCAAAGTACCTAGGATTTCATAAGGATCAGCTTATACGAGGTAGACCGCACATGATGTATGGAATAAAAAGGAAAATGTCATTTACTGATAAAATAAAGAATTTTTTCAAAACTGACAAGCCCATTAGAACGAGGGAAGGCGTTCTCATTCCCCCGCCAAATACTCCTGCCTCTTTCATGATGTTTGATAAAGGGTACCATACCTGTGTATGGTTAGAAAACTGGGCAAAGTATACTGCAGATGACGGAGTCCTAGCATTCCCTGTTGAAGGTACATTTAATGGTCGGATTCTGTTTAACTTAAGGACCCGCATGAATGAATTACATCCTAGACCTAGGTTGACCCAGTACGAAGCCCTGGAGGAATGGGAGATTGAGGCTCTAGAGAGAGATAGACCCCGGATGGACAAGGGAGTAAGTAAATGGTATCCGAGGGTTCAAGCGCAAACCAAAGAGCAGAAAATGAAACAGTGGAGGCAAAACATGATGACTGAAGGACTGTTTCCAATGATGGGGGTGTTAGAAGAGGAGAAAGGAAAAAGTAAAGAAAAGACCCATCATTTAAGGCCCGTGGGGGACTCAGAGGATGAGCACCTAGAAGATTTGTTAATGAAAAATCCTCCTCCCTATGTTGCAGAATCAGAACCTGTGCATTCTCCAAACCCTTTTTCGAAATATCCCAGATGTCGGAGGGATAGTGATACAGATGGAACGGGTACAGACAGTAAAACCAGTAATGGGGATGGGTTTTGCAGACCAAAATCTACGGTCCCAAATTATCAGCCGTTCGGAGAAGGTCCACCTCGGTTGGTCACTCCGACTGCTCCAAGTATTTATCCTCCCTTGGTACCTCAGGTATTGCATGACAACTCTGCAGAAAAGGCTTTACGAGAGAAGGAGAAAGAAGCCCTGGCTAGACAGCGAGATGATTTAGTTCGAACCATTGCCCAGATACATCCCCATCCTGATTCCCTGACTATTCCAGTAACTATTGGTCCAGCTATTCCACTGTATAGGGATGACCTGGCTAGTCCTCGTCCTCCTGTTATCACCCCAATTATGCCCACTCCTAGCATTCCACTCCCGAGAAAAGAAATGCTCATAGATGATGATCAAGAGAGCGAATGTGAATCAGTGGTTCTGATGGACATGCCCATCAGGGAAACCAGAACTAGCATGTCAGGATCCAGAAGTCAGAATAAGGCAAAAGAGGTTCTGATTGGGAGTACGTCGGGGGTTAGGAGTGCCACAGTAGTATCCCCAGAAGAATTAGACAGATGGACCAAGGAGCTGGAGAAGGAGGCCACTCCCCAACCCAAAGCATTAGAGATATATAAATTGAGAATAGAAATAGAAGAGATGATGGCTGGAAATGTGGGAGTGGAACGCCTGAACTCTTTCAGTGAAGAAGAGTTACTGTTCATCAGTAAAAACCTTACCCGAAACGCTAGGTTGCTCCATGAAAGGTTATTGGACACTGCCACAGAAATGGGGATAGATATCAGTCGCTCCAAGATTCTTCAAAAACCTTATAGAGTAGATTTTTCTGACAAGGACTTGGAAAGCTTAAATGTAATGGGAAAACAGATCCAAATAAAAGAATTACTGAAACTCTTACAGAAATGGGGGGATGTAGGAAAGTGGAGAACCCGGTGGGCAAAGAAAAAGGAAGACTGTAGAGCGAAATCACAAGCGTCAGAATATATGCTGAAAGAAGTAACTCCCGCAGAAAAATTGTGTCCCATGAGAGAGGTCCCGGGGGGAAGATATGTCCATGTCCCTTGGTCCCGACAGGATATTGTGTCATTTACTAATGACTTCCCGAAATTACGGGAGAAACCAGTCGACTGGTACAGACAGGTCGAGCGATTCGTAAAAGTTCAGAAATGTCTTTTGAAAGACCTGGATGGGTTTTTCGACATTGTGGTTCCTGTAGATTTGTGGACCGACTGCAAAATTGAAATTGATTGGCCTAGTGAGGAATATGCAAGAGACGACAAAACAGGAGCTCCCTCACCTGAAGTAATGAGGAAGTATGAACAAGTCATACACTACCTCAAGAAAAAGGTGCCCGCAAAGGAAACAGATTGGACTAAAATAGATAGAACCACCCAAGAACGCGATGAAACTGTCCATTCCTTTTATGAAAGGTTACTGCAAGTATTCAAAACTTACAGTGGTATCGATAATGTAGACATGAAAGATATGACCCATTTCAGTTACAGATTTGTGCTAGGATTAAGACCTGAAATATCACAATGGATTCGAGATAATAAAATCAGTTGGCAGGGAAAACCTATAGATGATGTCTTGAAATACGCAAAATATTGCGAAGATGAAATTGAAAATAAAAAGAAGGCTCTCAAGGAGAAGGTAATGTGGGCACAGGTGAAATTAGCTGAACAGCAGGAAAAACAGTTAAGTAAATTAAATTCTAATAATAATGCTCAGAATGCCACTGCTGGGGGAGGAGGAAAGCCCCGAGCTAAAATGAGTCGGGAAGAGGCCATGAAGAAGTTTCCGTGCCATGTGTGCGGCCAGATAGGGCATTGGAGAGACGAGTGTCCACACCTGCAGGCCGGTAATGCCCCTGTAAATGGTTTAAATCCACAGGTACCGAAAGAAGGGACAAGAAAGAACCAGCAACAGGTAAAATTACCTCCAGTACCTCGCGCTCCTAGACAAAATTTTAAGAATCAGGGTCAGCAGAATGAGAGGGCGGAAGTATGGGAAATCGAGAATGAAAGAGATGCAATCATTCCACAGTATTTGTTAAATGATACCTTCCTCTTTGGAGATCAAGATTGACGGGGCCTGAGAGGGGAGGACGAGGAGTGCGTGCTTGGCGCCTCCTTACCGGTAGACCAGACTGGACCATACATTGAAGGAAAGGTTGAAGGAAAAGACGTCACCTTTCTGTTGGACACTGGTGCTACCAGATCTACTGTAAGAACAGTGGATGTTCCTAACCTACCCCTCTCGGGAGAATCGATCCAAGTAGTGGGTGTCTCCAATCAAATAATAAGTACTCCAGTAACTGAACCAATGGAAGTTTCTATAGGAAATTTCAAAGAAATGCACAGATTTGTGGTCTGTGATTCCAGTCATGTGAACCTGCTAGGACGTGATTTGTTGTGCAAGATGCATTGTACCATCTATTGCACACCAAAAGGCGTCGAAATTCAGACCCCCGATGAAGATGGTCTGTACAAACTGATGTTGGTCAGACAAGATGCTGATATCAAACCTTTAACAGTTGAGGATTTACCTGAAGTGCTCCAGTTAAGAGTAGTACCAGAAGTGTGGGATTTCACAGGAAAGGATGTAGGCTTAATGGCAAATGTGGACCCAGTTAAAATAGCAATAAAAACAAATGCTGTATACCCCAAAACCAGACAGTACAAAATGAGTGCAGAAGTAAAAGCAGGAGTAGCGACTGAGATTACCAGGCTGCTCGAAGCAGAAATAATAGAGGAAGTGATGAGCAGTCCCTGTAATTCACCTATCATTGGGATCAAAAAGCCTAGTGGAAAATACCGGGTGGTGCAAGATTTGCGCAAGGTAAACCAAATTGTTGTGCCTTGCTGTCCTGTTGTGCCTAACCCTGCCGTGATACTATATCAGATTCCCTGGAATGCAGAATGGTTCACTGTCATCGACCTGTGCCATGCATTCTTTTCCATCCCATTACATCCAGAAAGCAAGTTCCTTTTTAGATTTGAATTTGACAGTCATATCTATGTCTGGAATCGTGTCCCCCAGGGGTACACCGAAAGTCCATCGATTTTCAACCAGATACTAAAAAAGTGCCTTGAAACCCTAGTGCTGCCAAGAGAGTCTGTTTTGGTGCAGTACATAGATGACCTGTTAGTGGCATCTAAAACCCAGACGGACTGTGTCACCGACACAATTGCCTTGCTGAATCACCTAGGAAAAGGAGGACATAAAGTGTCACCTGACAAGTTACAATTTTGTAAGAACTCAGTGAAGTATCTGGGGCACCAGATAGAAAAAGGAATCAGGAAAGTTACTACAGAAAGAATCAAAATAATTAAAGCAATGGAACTGCCCAGAACTCAGAAAGAGGTAAGAATGTTCTTAGGAGTTGTGGGTTACTGCAGACAATGGATTGTAGGATTTGCAGCTCTAGCAAAGCCCCTGATAAAAATGACCAAGAAAGGAGTAGAAGACCCCGTCAGTTGGGACAGTGAAAGCATGAACGCTTGGGTAACTTTGAGAAACTGTCTATGTACCGCTCCTGCATTGGGTATGCCTGATTACACTAAGCCCTTTGAGCTATTCTGTGACACGAGAGAGAATTGTGCTCTTTCAGTCCTGACCCAGGAGCATGGATTAGTTAGACGACCGGTGGCCTATTTTTCGGCCACCCTAGATCCGGTGGCTGCTGGATTACCTGGATGCCTGAAAGCAGTGGCTGCTACTTGCGTCAGTTTGGAGCAGAGTGAGAACATTGTCATGGGACATCACGTCACTGTATATGTTCCTCATTCTGTTGTAATCCTACTGACTAGAACTAAGACCCAGTACCTCACACCTAGTCGGCTGACTAAGTATGAGAGAATTTTGATTGGTGCTGAAAATGTAACCATTTCCCGGTGCAATGTCCTAAACCCTGCGACACTGTTACCTGTTCCTCTGGATGTAGAAGTTGAAGAGGGAGGGGAACATAATTGCATCGATTTAACTGAGTTCAGTACTAAGCCCCGACCGGACATCCGTGAGATAGCTTTACTTGATGGAGATCTTACCATCTTTGTGGATGGCTCGTGTTTAAGACATGAAAGTGGAGGACTGTGTGCTGCCTATGCTGTGGTCACATTGACGCACACTCTGGAAGCATCTTACCTGTGCGAGGTGAAATCTGCACAAGTGGCAGAGCTCATCGCGTTAACCAGAGCATGTAAGAGGGGTAAGAACAAAAGAATAACTGTTTACACCGACAGCCAGTACTGTTACGGGGTTGTTCATGACTTCGGCCAATTGTGGTTGCAAAGAGAATTCATGACTTCCTCAGGCACCCCTATCAGAAATGGAAAGGTGGTGCATAACTTACTGGAAGCTATCCAATTGCCCAAAGAATTGGCTGTGGTCAAGTGTGCGGCTCACCGATCAGGAAATGACGATGTGACAGCCGGTAATAGGTACGCTGACCAAATTGCCCAATTTTGCGCCCGATACCAAATGTCCCTCCAAATTGCGTTGTAGGGTGGAACCAGCTGCCAACTTATGTTGTTTGAGAATGTGTCAACGTGGGAAGAATTAAAGGATTTGCAGCAGGCAACAGACAGGCAAGAAAAAGGCAGGTGGGCAGCAGATGGATGCAAATTGAGAGATGATGGTGTGGTGGTAAACTCGACTGGGGTGCCTGTACTGCCTGATAGCTTGATAGACCCCATGATCAGAATGATACATGAACCAACACATATGGGAAGGGACGCAATGTGTCGGGTGTTTGACAAGGTGTTCTGTAATTCAAAATTCAGGAACCAGGCGGAAAGGCTTTGCCAGAGGTGCCTAGTGTGTCAGCAATACAATGCAGGAAAAAGGACTGCGGTAGAACAGAGTACTATTGGAAAGGCAGTAGGTCCCTTTGTCAGAATGCAGGCAGACTTTATAACAATGCCTAGGTGTCAAGGGTATAGATACATCTTAGTCATAGTTTGCCTATTCTCCTGGTGGGTGGAGGCATATCCCGCAAAGAAAAATGATGCCCTAACTACAGCCAAATTATTGCTCAGGGAGTTGATACCTAGGTACGGAATTCCTGAGACAATCGAAACGGACCAAGGTGGGCATTTTGCCAACGATGTCCTAGAGGAACTCTGTAAAGCATTCAAAATGAAGCAAAGACTGCATTGTGCCTACCGTCCAGAGGCTTCTGGGGTAGTGGAGCAAATAAATGGCACCCTGAAATCCAGATTGGCCAAAATGTGTGATTCCACAAAGATGAACTGGATAGAGGCTTTACCCCTTGTGCTGATGAGTTTGAGAAGTATCCCAAACCGAAAAACTGGCCTAAGCCCCCATGAAGTGTTAATGAGAAGAGTGATGCGACAGGCATGGGTACCCGGACACAAACTGCTAAGCATTTCTGATGATATGGTATTAGAATACTGCAAGCAGCTGGGTGACCAAGTGCGTTCTCTCTCTCAGCAGATTGGAGAGACAGCTGACGAGTGGCCAAAGACTCCAGCACATAAACTGCAACCAGGAGATTGGGTGGCGTTAAAGAAACACACCCAGAGCAGTTGCCTGAAACCAAGGTGGGGAAAGCCACGACAAGTGATCCTCGTCACTACAACTGCTGTAAAGTGTGCTGGTGTACCGAAGTGGATCCACGCCAGCCACACGAAGCGGGTAACTGGAGAAAACGCGACTGGAGCTGAAGGCAGCGCAGCTGAAGAGGCTTCCGAGGAGGAGAGTCCGGAGCTAGCTGACATCGAACTGCCGAGCACAAGTCGAGACGTTGAATGGTTCCCCACCGACGACCAGGTTCATGACCCAATACGAACCAGGAAATATTCCTACTTAGACAGTGAGTGGGATAGTCCAGGTGAGCTAGAGATAGAAGAAGAAGGTCAGGTCAACAAAAACCACATCACACCTGATCAGGAAGTAGGCCAAGTAGGGGCAGATCAAGACATCGAAACTCCTCCTGAAACTCCGGAGACTGGAGAGGGACAGATAATAATTAGAGCTGACGTTCATGCAGAAGAAAACGAAGAAATCGAAGAGCATGAACAGGAACAGATAGAAATAGACCAACGTGTTCAGGCAACCGAAATAAAATCAACCAAAAATAAAAAGCAAGTACGATTTGAACCTGAACAGGATCAGATTAGGGACCAGGCAGAAGAAATAGATGAAAGACCTGGAACTAGTCAGACAGGTATGGAAACAGAAGTGCCACAACCAAAAGTAAAAAGAGTGCACGAGGAAGGCCAAGTTTCCTCAACTACTGGGAGGCACGGAGGCAGAAGTGCACCCCGATACGTCAAGAGACTAAGGCTCAGACTAAAGACAGTCGAAGAAAAACTGAAAGACCGAAAAAGGGCTGAAAGTGAAAGAAAGGCAGACCGAGGCAAGTCGCTAAGAAAGAGCGACAGAGTAAAGAAACAGAACCGACTGTATCGGAGCCCTGAATGGACTTACTTTGTGTTGGAGGAAATTGACGAGCCCCACCACAGTGGCAAAAGTGACGAAGAGTCCATCGCTGATCGGAGTTCTGACGAAGACCCTCCTTGAGAGAGCCTCGAAGTGAGCCTCTGGTACAAAGAAACGAAGAGGGGTAGCAAAAGCCACCTGTAAGCTAAAAATGTCTGATCCGAATGTCTCTGGAAGGTCCAGATTTGGGTGTTGCAAAACCTGTTGTAAAATATGCTTATGTAGTATAGCTATGCTGATAGTGATGTGGATAGGACTAACAGTTTTTCTACCTTTTATGATAAGTAAAAATCCTAACTTGTCCCCTACTGAACCAGAAGCAAGCAGTAGACGTAGGGGCTGTACAGACTGCAGAGACACCACGAAGCTTAGAAAGACGCGACAAACAAATAAGTCTGACACACACACGAACAGATTTAGAAGCATCAGATGAGGATGGACTACACTTCCACAAAATAAGAAACAGGACACATTTAAATGTTTTTGCTAACTTGTTAGTGCATTACGTAGAAGCTATGGAAATAGAGGACTGTTATGTCTGCATGAAGTTACCAACCTCAGTGGCTGAAGGCGTGACATATCACCATCTACCTTTAACCTATGGAATTTCCTGTAGTATATTAGCTAGCTTGTTTTATAGGAGCACTTTGCAGTACTATTATTCAAATGCTGACGTAGTATTTTCTGAACTTCCCATTAGAGGACACCTGAACCTTGTGCATGTTAGAAGTGAAGTGACCCGTTATATGGGAGAATATTTTCTGACTATAGGCAACATAGATTTAGACAAAGCAAGACAAGCTAATCTGACCTGTTCTCTGCAAGAGCAGGAAAAGATGTTCATAAAGATGGCAGACAGAAGGAGAGAAAAGTTTCAGAAGAAGGCAAATGACGAAAAGGATAGAGTCCCTAGGTGGGCTGAGCACATGGATAACACCTCGCAAGGCGAAGCTAATCCTGCCTTGTTGTTGAATTTTGAACGAAAGGGGAAACTTTGTATCCATAGAGAAAAGACAGAGTACTATAACAATGTATTCATCGGTTCCAGCGAGTGTGAACATAATTACAAGGTAATTGGAGGTTGGGGTTTCAAAAATGGGTCAGAACCTGTGTTTCCCGGAATATATTATATATGTGGGAACAAGGCTTATTTCAAATTGCCGGACCACTGGTATGGAAGCTGCTACTTTGGCATTGTCTTCCCGAAAATATACCATGTGAATAATGCAGCTGGAAGCGATGAAGAGACTAATGGCTTAGTGCGTAGTAAACGTGAAAGTGTAGGTGAAATTATAGGTGATATTTTTAGTGCACTGATACCTGGAATGGGGGTAGTTCTGAACACTCATAGAATCTGCAAATTGTCTACGGTAGTGGACCGGCTATCAACGGACACTGCTGCTGGATTCCTGATGGTCAATACTGAAATGGTTGCGATCAGATCAATGGTTTTGCAAAACCGCCTTGCTCTTGACACCCTATTAGCAAAAGAGGGCGGAGTCTGTAGAATGCTGAAAGCGCAACATTGTTGCACTTACATTCCTGATAAAAGTATCGAATTAAAACAATATGTGAAGAACATAACTAATTTGGAAAAGGAACTCAAACCATTGGAGGTTGACAGTGCCTGGACGAGACTGACTGGAGGTCTCTCCTCTATAGGTAGTTGGTTTACTAACCTAGGTAGAAATATTTTGTGGAAAATACTGATGCCAATAGTTGTAATAGGCGTAGTTGTATTGATCATTTTCGTCTGCTGCAAATGCCAGAAATGCAAAAAGAAGTATACAGTAAATAAGAGGGGGGTGAAGAGCAATATTGATGAACTAGAATTAGAAGAATTAAGGAATGAAGTCTACAAAAAGGTGAAAAATCACCACTCTCATAGAGAAGCTGAAAGAAAAATCAACAATAAGTTTGTTGAAATCCAAATGAGTGATGTGGATGAATGAAAAAAAGTTGGCATCTGTTTCCTTTATGTGGTGATGATAGTAAATATCATCAAAGAGGGGATTGATGGAGCAAGGATTCGCACGTAAAGCGCCTTGCTCACATACAAGAACCTCGCCTAAATGTATAATCATATTAATCCAGTTGTTCGTCATTTATTAAGCGTTTTCCCAACCACGCGGGTGTCCCCAGGATGCTTGCTTGTATGTCTTTCCCATACTAACGAAGCTTGCACTAAAGAAACGGCTGCTTCGCTGAAATTCAGTCTGCGCATGCGTCGGTCATACCCATGTGATGTGACGCACTCGCATTCTGGAGGGAATCTATTGCACATGCGCACTGCTGCAAACATGGCCGCTTGTCTTTCACCACGCTCTGTGCTTGCTACAGCTGCTTCAGCCTAACTGTCTTTTCGCACTAAACAGTAATGCTATAGTTATTATAAAGTAAGGGATGTTAGAATTTCATCATGGTATACAGTGTGATCATTTTATATGTGATTTTAATTTGTTCTCGCTTACTTTTCATGTACCGCGTCTCTGGGGCTGGGAAAATCGGGAGCGGAGCCATACTTGAGGCTCTGCTGGGCTCCGACATGTGACCAGGGAACAACTCTACTGCGCAGAAGCTGAAACAAGCCAGCTGGCTCCTGAAGCACAATGCGCCTGAGAAACGCTCTGGGAAGAACAAATCTCACCTTGGAAGAAGCAATTCTGTTGCTACCTATTATGAACTTTACTGTACTGCTGTATGCTTATGCATGGGAACGTGAACCCAAGGGGCGGGTAGGAAAATTGTAATATTTAGGATGGGAAAGTCGAATTCTAGGAGGTGGTAATGACCGCACCACCTCTCCTGACCAATCATAATGTGGGAAACTGTCACTTGCAACATTAGTGGGTGGTCTGAGGGACCCCAAAACAGTATAACTACCCTAGTTTAGCTTAGGAAAATTGTCCGACTTGTCCGAGTAGCAGACCTGTCACTGACCCTACGAACCCTATAGGTGCTCAATGTAGAGTGCTGCGGAGCACTCTGTCCATACTTTCCACAAACTCCTAAGGGGTGGAAATAATCCTAAGTGCTGGCGAAGCACTTTGCTGGGAAATTCGAAAACCCAATCGGGGTTGCTGGCGGATTACTTGCAGGAGAGGGGTAACGCAGGCGTTGCTGTCCGAAGCTGTGGGTGTTGGTCGTACCCTGGGAGGCCCAGTCTTGACCCAAAACCTGAGGGGTATCCTGTCCTGAACTGTCCTTGGGCTGTATCTGCTCGCATTCTGAGATTCCAAATCCTTGAGGGTCCTCGTCCCCGTCTTTTCCAAGCTGACCCGTGGCCAGGGTTAGTTCTCACTCCTATTTAGGTAAATATAAACTGTGGGTTTGCGTTTTCTCATAGTCTTCTCTCACTTAGACTCATATCTTTTTCTCTTTCTTAAGGGAATATTCTTGACTTTGATATTGGTTTCTGAAATGCCAAATTATATATGTTTTGCTTATTAGATTTGTTCCACATCTCTCCCTTCCTTTAGAACTTTGCTGAACTGTCGAATTCATTAGTATGTTCCAATTTTTCCCTTTCCTTTAGTATGATTGCGGTGAACTTAGCAAGAATAGTCTAAAAGAACGTAGGTTAAGTACATGTTTTAGGTCCCATCCATATCCTATGTCCTAGTATAAAGTTGCAGTGACTGGCTCTGTTCTAAATTCCTACCCTTTAGTCTTCCCATATACTCAAATGGTCCTAGCTTTAATTCATAGTTACCTAGTGGTTTTGATCTTAATGATTGACGTATTACTCTGCATATCACTTATCGCCTTGGCATATTTTCTTTGAACTTCTATATAAAACTTTTAACATCATCAGGTGTCTGTGGTCATTTTACAGAAATTGTGGATAAGTATGTACTGATTTATAAAGAATATTTTTCCTAGGCCCCCTGTCTACTATTTCCCTGATAGCTCCAGATCTGTCATAAATAATGTGCCTGTGGTAAGTCGGGTACATGGTAAGCAGAGGTGTGAAACCAAACCTTAATTGCTTATAGAAGCGTGCAGGAGGAGAAGAAAAGGTAATCCTCACCCGGTTCACCCAAATGTCATTGTTGTATTGAATTTGCACGCCAGGGCCCAGTGCGTGTAAGAAATTGGTAACCTCGGTGACCCGGGTGGACTGCACGCTCTATCAACGCGGCCGGCCCAACATCACCCGTGTGAGAAGTTGGCCTGATATATGATGTCTCCAATTCTGGGGGCACCTTGTATCAGTCCAAACAATCCCTTATGGTGATGGTTGTAAGTCAACCTTATAGACAAGCTATCCTAAGGGTAGCATGGACTAAGCAGCCTTAAAGGCTTAACTCAAGAGGTCGTGTTAAGCAAGCTGTTTTACCAATCAAAATCCTGTAATATCAAATGAAAGGACACCACACAAGTTATATATTATACAAATATATGTATTTATTACTAGAATAATCCTCTATACTCTTTATGAGTCTAGAGGCACAAGCGTTTAAACAAAAGCACAGTTAAACATATAAAAGTTGAAAAATTATGGATGAGGCCCAGGGGCCACTCAAACCATATATTAAAAAAAGTGGTATAAGTATCACTAATCGAACAGTGGTCAGGCCTAAGGCCTGGGGAATCGCTGGGAGCAATCGGGACTAGCAATGCTGAAGTCGGGAAAAGCCCACGGAATTCGGGTGCAGCGCTGAAAGCACACACATGCACCAATGCAGAGTCAATGGTGCATAAAAGTTATCGAGTTACTGTTTTAAGAGTCTTCAGACTGACCTAGAAGGACAAAACTTTAGACCTAGACACTAGAGGTGTATATCAATACAGGAGCACCGGCGTTTAAGAGTTACCTCACCCACAGGAAGCGGGTACACAGGTGCAAAGTTGTGTCAGCTTTCGTCGTGTGGATCTATGGAGCCTGGAGATGATGATGCTGCAGGCGGCCAGAAGAGAAGTGTCTGGTGCGATCCAAGGGTGGATCAAAGCTGAAGGGTACCTGAAAGCAGAGGGGACAGAGTCTGGGTCACTCAGCAGTGACCAGGGAGGAACCAGGAAGGAATCAGGCAATGTCGGGCGCAATCAGGTGGTTGTCGAGAAGCTTGTCTCCGCTGCCACGTGGACTCTGGGGCACCGAGGATGTCCAGGAGTGGATCACGAGCAGTCCCACGCAGGCTCTCGCTGTCGGCGGTGTCGACTTCCGGATTGGAGCAAACAAACCTTGACAAGCGCAACCCATGCAGGATTCAAAGATCGCTTCTTACTCGGACCAGGAAGGTCAGAGCGGGTGCTCCTTTTCAGGGGAGCGAGGGCCAGTCCAGAGCAACTGGACAGGCAGAGCAAATTCAAAGGTTCGTCGGTACTGGGGCCGCTAGCCAAAGGGCAAGCGACCGGACCAACGCGTTGAGCCAAAAGATGCAGAAGGGCCCCACGCAGCACTCAGTGAGTGTAGAGGGGTGGGCTTCGATGCAAGAGTGGCTCAGGGCTGGGGCTTCTCAAACCCCAATGCACAGCTTCAAGGGAGCCTCGGGAGCTGCACGGTCAGCGCCTTGTGGTCTTTCCAAGGTGGCCGGCCCCATGCTTCAGGTCGCCTCCACGGGTCTCAGCTCTGCAGGGACTGTGGATCGGGCTGTTAGAAGGCAGGCCCACTGGGTCTTGTTGATCTCTGTCGCTCGAGTTCCAGCGGGAACTGCAACAAAGCAAACGTCGAGGTGCTGGATGGTGCCTGTTTGCACAGGGTGGTCACTCCTTGACCACAAGGGAGATTCTTCAGTCTTCTATGTCGAGTAGGATGTCGAAGGGTCCAGAGTTTCATTTCATAGGTTTCAGTCAGGATAATCTGATGTGTGTTGGCACTGCTCCCACTCTTATACCAATCTAGAGGGCTGGATTACCTGCTTGGTCCCTCCTATGGGTGGGACCCAGGAAGGGGTGGTTACACCCCTTTCCCTTTGTCCAGGGTCGCGCTGGGACTGGGGCTGGAGAGCCCCAGAACCGGTTTGACCGGATTATGCAAGGGGAAGCCTTGTGCTTCCCAGGCAGTGCCTAGTTTCTTTCAGCCCTCCCTGCCCAATACACTATCTCCTGTCTGGGGTGGTGTAGCACCTCCCCACGACAGGAAACCCTTTGTCCAGGCCTCCTCTGCCAAGTTTCGGTCAGCAGCAGGAGGTCAGACTTGTGTCGGTGGCAGCAGCATCCATTTTGTGATGCTGAGGCTCTGGTTAGGATTAACAGCGTTTAGTAAAGTAACATGTCTTCTCCCTCTAGAAGGGTGGAATGCTATCCCCGTCGCCAGGACTGGCGAGGGGATAGTATTCCAAATTGTATGACACCTTACACAACATGTTTTGATAAAGCCAAACCAAAGTTAGCACATAACCGCAATGGATTATAATGCACTTAAGAGTATATGGTATGGCATTATCCCGGAACAGCTAAGGGAGTTGTTCCCGACAGCTGCAGACAGGCTCAGCTCATGCTAGAGCACCATCTCACATAAAACCAAGCACTCTGCCTCCAGGATTGATAAGGCCTGCCATAGGGGTGACTTATAGGTTTATATGTGTCCAGATATAGGTTTAGATATAGGTATATTATATCTAAGCAAGGGGTGATTACACCACCTTGCCCCAGCTGAGTGATCAGCCAGTTGTGTCAATTTAAGAACCAACCAGGGGTGGCAAAAATATGCTGCAGCCCCTGGTAGGCCTTGGATGCACCTATGCCCTTGGCACCTATAGTGCACTGTATAGGGGCTGACAAGGTGTCCCGTACCAAATTGGTTATGTACCTAAAGTACATGGAGTCCATTTTAAGGGAGAGCAGATAGCCTGGGGCCCTGAATAGCAGGGAACCAGGCCAACTAAGTCGAAAACCAGCTAAACACAAGGCAAAAAATCGGGGGTAACCATAGTCGGGTATCCACCTTCCTACAACCCGTACCTCCCCTAAATTGTGTGGCCGGCCCTACATAGGGTTGTGGGCCCTGTGCTGTGAATACATAGACCCTTTCTTTGTTCTTTGTATGAAAAATAAAACGGATTTAAACAAAAAAATGGATCTTCTTTGACTTTTGGATTTTTTTTTTCAAAAACCTTTATTATGTTTATGCACAGTCAAGTCAAGTCAAGTCAAAAGATTTATATAGCGCGCTACATACCCATAGGGTCTCAAGGCGCTGGAGGGAGGGTGGGGAGTTACTTGTCGAATATCCAAGTTTTAAGTTGCTTTCTGAATGCTAGGTGGTTCTGAGTAAGGCGAATGTGAGTGGGAAGTGAGTTCCAGGTTTTAGCTGCGAGGTAGGAGAAGGATCTACCTCCCATGGTGGTTTTGTTGATGCGAGGTACCGTGGCAAGGGCTTGGTTGGAGGATCGCAGCTGACGGGGGGGGTGTAGAAGGACAATCGTGTGTTGAGGCATTCGGGTCCAAGTTCGTAAAGTGCTTTGTGTGCGTGGGTTAGGAGGCGGAAAGTAATCCTCTTATTTACTGGGAGCCAGTGGAGGTTTTTCAGGTGACCAGAGATGTGTTCTTTACGCGGGATGTCTAGTATGAGCCTGGCTGAGGCGTTCTGGATGCGTTGGAGTTTTTTCTGGAGTTTTGCGGTGGTACCGGCGTATAGTGTGTTTCCGTAGTCCAGGCGGCTCGTGACCAGTGCGTGGGTGACCGTTTTTCTGGTTTCGGTGGGGATCCAGCGAAATGTTTTCTTGAGCATGCGAAGAATGTTGAAGCAGGATGATGAAACGGCGTTGACTTGTCTGGTCATCGAGAGTGAGGAGTCCAGGATGACGCCCAGGTTCCGTGCGTGGTCCGTCGGGATGGGGGCTTTTCCCAGGGCTTCTGGCCACCAAGAGTCATCCCAGGCAGAGGGGGAGGTGCCTAAGATGAGGACTTCTGTTTTGTCTGAGTTCAGTTTCAGACGGCTGTGCTTCATCCACTCGGCTACTTCTTTCATTCCTTCGTGTAAGTTGGTTTTGGCGGTGTTAGGGTCTTTGGTGAGTGAAAGGATCAGTTGAGTGTCATCCGCGTAGGAGATGATGTTGAGATTGTGTTGGCGAGCGATGGCCGCAAGGGGGCTCATGTATACGTTGAAGAGGGTGGGGCTGAGTGACGATCCTTGTGGCACGCCGCAGATGACTTCAGAGGCCTTTGACTTGAATGGTGGGAGGCGGACTCTCTGTGTTCTTCCGGTGAGGAACGAGGTGATCCATTCCAGTGCTTTTCCTTGGATTCCTACGTCTCTGAGGCGCTGTAGAAGGGTGCTGTGACAGACTGTGTCGAAGGCAGCGGAGAGGTCGAGGAGGATGAGGGCGACTGTGTCTCCATTGTCCAGTAAGGTTCGAATGTCGTCTGTTGCTGCGATGAGGGCGGTTTCAGTGCTGTGTTTGGCTCAGAAGCCGGGCTGTGAGGAGTCGAGGGATTTGTTGGTTTCGAGGAAAGCGGCGAGCTGGTTGTTGACAGCTTTCTCAATGACTTTGGCCGGGAATGGAAGAAGCGAGATGGGGCGGTAGTTTTTGAGTTCGGTGGGGTCAGCTGTGGGTTTTTTCAGAAGGGCGCTGAGTTCTGCGTGTTTCCAGCTTTCCGGGAAGGTGGCGGAGTTGAGGGAGCAGTTGATGACATCTCGGAGGTGTGGTGCTATGATGGAGTCTGCTTTGTTGAAGATGTGGTGGGGGCAAGGGTCAGTTGGGGATCCTGAGTGGATGGAGTTCATCAGACGGATGGTTTCCTCAGTGGAGATTGGGTTCCAGTCGTTAATGATGTTCAAGGGGGGTGAAGGTCCTGCGGAAGATTGGGTAGGTTGGTCTTCGGGTCGGTTGTCGAAGCTGTTGTGGATGTCAGCGATTTTGTTGTGGAAGAAGGAAGCTAGGGAGTCGCAGAGGGCTTGGGAGGGGGTGATGTCGTTGGAGTTGGCTGATGGGTTGGTAAATTCTTTGACGATGTTGAATAATTCCTTGCTGTTGTGGGCGTTGTTATCTAGACGGTCTTTGAATGCGGCTTTCTTGGCAGAACGGATTAGTTGGTGGTGTATGCGGGTGGCGATTTTGAAGGCGTCCCTGGTGCTGGTGTTAGGATCTTTTTTCCAGGCCTTTTCGAGGGAGCGACAGTGTTTCTTCGATTTCTTAAGATCATCGTTGAACCAGGATGCGTTTTTGCTGCCTAGCTTGATTTGGCGTTTTTTCAACGGTGCTAGGATGTCGGCGCTGTTGGATAGCCATTGGGTGAGGTTGATGGCTGCTTGGTCGGGGTTTGAGGTGTGGGCGGGGGGGTTTAGTAGAAGCGATGAGGAGATCTGGTCGCTGGTGATTTTGTTCCAGTTTCTTCACAGGGTGGGTTGAGGATGGTTGTGGATTGTGGTCTTATTGTAGGTAAAGTGAACGCAGCTGTGGTCCGTCCAGTGAAGAGCTGTGGTGTGACTGAATGAGATATGTTTGCTGGAGGTGAAGATAGGGTCGAGCGTGTGACCTGCGATGTGGGTGGGCGTAGAGACAAGTTGTTTGAGTCCGAGGTCGGCGAGATTGTCCAGAAGGGTGGTGGTGCTGCTGTCGTTGCTCTTTTACAGGTGAAAGTTGAGGTCTCCCAATAGAATGTAGTCCTCGGAGGGGAGGGCGTGTGGGGTGATAAAGTCGGTGATGTCGTCACTGAATTGTGCACGGGGTCCTGGAGGCCGGTATAGGAGGGTGCCTCTGAGTGTGGTCTTGGGGTCGGTGTGGATCTGGAAGTGAAGTACACAGCTGTCAGCCTACAACCCAGCGGGCCGGATGCTATGACATTGAAACAGTATGACATCTCACAATGAGGCTCCCCAGTACCTTGGGTGGGGGTTAAGCGACCCGCAATATATTCATGTACATGATGTAGAATCAAAAGACAAGCATTGTAGGTTTAATTTTGAAATTTTGATGAATTAAACTAACAACTTAAAACACAGACACATGGCAGTAATTAATGACAGGGAATCAAAGGGAGAGGGGGTGAGGGCCGACTAGCATACGATAATGGAGCATATGTCTCGAGATAAAGGGCGGTGAGGAGATCGATGAATGCATACTATTACAAACATAAGTCCGGAACGATAACTAAGGGGACAGCGAGATATCAATGGTGTAGTCCTGTGGGGGAGTGCAAACATTTCCACGGTAAGTGTTCCATTGGGACCAAATTCTACCCCATTTCTTAGGTCGGCCCCGGGCCACATAGACCATCTGTTCTCTGAACATACACCAGTCCATATTCTCCTTCCAAGCCACTACCGTGGGGGTCTGTGGGAACCCCAGAGTTGTGCAATATCCCTCTTGGCAACATGTTGCCAAAAGTCGCCCAAAAAGTCTGGGCCGTGTTGTAGTCCGTAGGTTCCCAGACATTAAGAAGGCATCATCTGGCCTCAGTCAATAGAGAGACCCCGGTGACTCTTTCCATAATCGCATGCACTCTAGACCAGAAGGCAGCCACCTCAGGACACTCCCAAATAATATGCAGGAATGTACCACTCATACCGCAGCCGCGCTTACATAGCCCATCAAGAGAGTAACCCATTCGCACCAGACGCGTGCCAGTTACATATACACGATGGAGGATCTTCAACTGTACGAAACGGAGGCGGGCGGGTTTGGCCACCTCCTTAGGGGAGGAGACGGCAGTTTGCCAATCCTCGTCATCTAGTTCCAGGCCGTCCGCGATCCACGAGGCCCTGAGGTGCTCAAGCAAATCAGCCCTGTTATTGATGAGTTTTTTGTAAATCAGGGATATGGTACTGTCCGGCACATGGCCATCAAGGATACGGTCCTCCAGCGGCGAGGACTGGGGAATCTCCGTCCCCGGGGGGAAAACGGAGGTCAAGGCATGTCGCACTTGAATGTACCTGAAATACTCCTTGTCATCAAGCTCATATTCAATTTTGAGACTTTTGTATTTTAAAAAGTTGCGCAAGACCATTAAGAAAACATATTCTGCAGTGTGAATTCATTATTACCAAGCTTGAGTTGGGAAATTTAAATGTATGTCGCAATGAGGCATTATGGGCCTCATAGTATTTTATACCTGCATGGCTGATGTATCATTTCGATATGTATGTTATTACTCATTTGGTTATCGCATTATGAGCTTATACATGGAAATCCTTGTGTGCTTACTGAAGTTGAATTTTGAAACATGACCTGCATACGATGAAGAGATTTGAATTTGTTTTCTCCATTTTGGCGAGGATCTGAATGCTAGTAGTAGTTACTTTATTTGTTGATTAAGAAAAATCATTACAACCAAGGATAAAACACAATAGGTTAAGAACATTATTTTTTTGCCGATAAAATATACAGCTTTATAGTGAAAAAGTAGTAGCAATAATAGAGAGCAGCAATGAATAAGGTGCATTTGTGCTAATGGCTGGAAGACAATTCCATATACTATTATTAACAATTAATTAATTTTCTTCTTGGAAGGCCTACATGCAAATAATTGATTCAGCTGTTAATATCATCATCAAGTCTCCTAAAAGGTCCAAAGATATGCAGCACCTGCAATATGATTATGCTACTTTGAGGTGTGTTTCCCGTTTTTACAGAAAAAGTAAGAAAGTGTTTTAAAATATGAAATAAGTTGTTTTACATCTCCCTGTGCAAAACAATCCTATTTAATTTCTGTTGGCTATACATATATTGTCAATAGCGTCATATTGGTGCATCTGATAGAGACATCTAGCCGCAGATTCCTTAATTTAGAATATCCCCAGGCGCCAGACTGGATCTGGAAAACTGTCCGCAGCAGTACATCTGCACGACGGGGTGCGGCGCCGCACGGCTCCACCCTGATGTCGTCTACGTACGTGAAGTCATCGGAGCCATATATGCCCCTCCCGGCGCTCTGACATCAGTTTTTCTTCTTTTCCGCGTCCAAACGCGGGTTCAGGAAAATCAGCAGTTCCTTGGCCTGGTTTTCAGGCATTTTTTTGTGACGTCTTCAGCGCCGCGGAACAGTGTGCGATGCCTTCGGGCTTTAAGGCGTGTGAGACTGCAAACGGAAAATGTCTGCCACGGATCCGCCCGCTATTTGTATGTGGTGCCTGGGAGTGCACCACGACTCTGAAGAGTGCGACGCCTGTCAACAGATGAAGCCTAAGTCCCTCCTGGAGCATCATATAAGGTGCTGGCCGCCCGGATGTCCGGTCCTGCACCTTCACGCCGCCGATCTGCCTCTAGGGATCGGACCCTCTCATGGGGCCGTTCCTGCGGACGCTGTTCGGATATGGGTAAGCACAAGCGGAAGTCGTGGAGGTCGTTCTCCCGAAAACGTGTCATGGGGGCCTGCTGCTCCCGGTCCTTGCCAGGCACTAGCGCCATGCAGTCGTCTCCTCAAGGCCCACCCTTCCCTGGTGTCGGAGCAACATTGTCCCAAATGGAGGCCTATTCAAAGCCTCTACAGTCTTTCTTTGGGTTACCCCCTCTCCATGGTGGGCCTACGGGTCCCAGAGAGGAGGAAGGCACTCATGTCGGGTCTTTGCCGGTGGCTTTGTCCTCTGCACTGGCTGAGTGCATCAACTCCGGTGACGATACGACGTCGACGGTACACGGCCCCAAGGGGCATCCCAGACGTCAGTCTAGCCTACTCGTCCAGTCAACGCAGAGCCCCGTGCGGCTTCCTGCATTGACGTCGGCTGTGGCACCAAGTTCGACGCCCTGTCGATCTCCTTCCTTCCCGCCGGTGGAGGTTGAGTCACTGTCCATCCACGCCCTGATTGATTCCCCTCTAAAGGTTCTTAACGTCGTTGGTCGACGCCGGTTCCGGTGTCGGAGGCTCCTATATTGCTGGAGCATGTGCCCCCATTGGCCTCAACAATCCCAGGGTCGTTTCACAGGCCCTTGGTGCAGGTGCCTAGTGTTCCTTGGCCTTTGGATCAACCCCAGGCGTCTCCGCCTTTATTTTCTAGTGGTCGGGTTAGCCTTCAACCATCCCCGACTGACTGTTTGTTGTCGCCTCCCAGGCTTGCGACCGAGGCTAGTGCGGCCTTCACGAGAGCTATTTGCAGGGCTGCCGATATTCTCCGCTTGCAGCCCCCTGGGGTTTCCCTACCCACTGATCCTTTACTGGATCTCCTACACATGGAGCCTGTGGACGTGGAGCTTTTACTGCCCCTTGGCGGGTCCTTGTTTGATATCATGCATTGTACCTGGGCACAGCCCTCCTCTGGTGACCCTGTGGATAGAGCCATTGGTCACCGGCATCGCCCGGCCCCAGACGATCTGGTTTGCTTGTCGTTTCACCCTAGGGCTCAGGGTCTAGTTGTCCAGAAGGCTTTTCCCTTACAGCCTTCTTTCGCTCTGCCGTTGCTCCCTCCCACTAGGGAGTCTCGGTGGCTGGAGACATGTGGGCGCAATACTTTTGCCCCCGCCAGTGCGGGCATCCATGCCTTAAACACATCTCACGTGTCTGCACTTGCTTCCTTTGGGAATTGGTTGAGCTCCTTCTTCCTTCTCTCCCAGAAGGGCCCCAAGCCGACTTGAATCGTCTTCTTCTTGATGGCCGCGGACTGGCACAATATTCCATTCGATCGGCCTGAATGCTACCGACTCTGTTAGTAGAGCAATGGCCTGGTCGGTTGCTTTGCGCAGCCATGCTTGGCTGCGCGATAGTCGTTTTCCCGACAACGTTCGGGACGCTCTGCAGGATCTGCCATTCAATGGTGTGGACCTTTTTCATTGTCACGCTGATTCAGCGGTCTCCTGTGATTTGCTGGCCCTTGCAGCCTTGCATTTTTGACCTTCTGACCTGTCTTTGTCACACGCTGTGTGATTTTATGTTGCTTTTTCTTGATAGGCAGCGTAGCCTTCTTTGTTTTGGACCCATGGGTTCATGACGTAATACCCAGATGGTGTAGGCGGATGCTCCGCCATATTTGCCTTGGTCGGAATGGCTGGTCAGCTGGTTCTACCTTCTTTGAAGTCCTCTGTCTGTGAGCTTGGCTCCAGAGGAGGCCCCCTTGCCGGGGTTAAGATTTACCCTATGTGGGGTATTTAATAGCTGTTGTGTAGCTGCCTTCCTACAAGGAAGGCTTGGTACGCTCCTGTGGAGTATTCCTAACAGAAGATCTTCTGTGGATCACTCTGTCTTCTCTTTCTGCTGTATGTGACCCACAGGTTGGCGTCGCTCTATTGCATTTTCAATTAAGGTTATGGTCTACGGTTGTCCGCAATACTCCGAACCATCGGTATTGGTTTCTTACTGTGAGGCCTCTGCCTCGCCTGCCTTTCACAGTGGCATTTTTCAGCATCGCTGTGCTCCTCTTTGTCCATGTTGGCTGCTCTTCTTTTTGCCAGCCACTGTCCCTTGGTGTCCTTGTTATGTTCCTTTCAGGCACAGTTCCTCCACGGTTGACGCCCTGCCATCGTTTAGCGCCAGAGCACACTTCTTTAGTGTTTGCACGTGTAATGACCGACTTTTTCGGCCCTCTTTGGAGGGAGGATGATGGAAGATGACTCCAGCCTATTACCCTTATAGTACAGGGATTAGGACTATAAACAGGACTTATCCATGAGGCACAGTAGTGCATTTTTGTACCCTTTTCTTTAGATCAGGGCTTATAAACTTAAGCTAGGGGATAGATATATTAGTATTAGTGATGATCCATCCTTTTGCAAGAGTGTTAGTATACCTTCTATGGAGTTATGCTTATTTCGGGCCTTGTAGGCCTTAAACAAGACAGACTCCATCTTGCCCTCTGCCTGGTAGCTTGAGAGGCTTTCTAGGTCAAGTGTAATGTTTTAGTTTCGAAGTGTTGTTCGCTTGGAGAGAACCGGCTCAGGCTGGCCCTTATCGAAAGACTGTATTTTTCTCCACTCCGAAGACACAACTTCAGGCCGGCCGGCTGGGAACGTGTCCTTGGTACGGGGAGGTACAAGAATTTGGTGGGCGGAAGGTTACTGGCCGTAACTTTCCATGAAGGGACAGGCTTTGATATTAGCGAAAGTGTTAGGCAATGAGTCAGTCAGTCCGTAGGCGGCAGCTAGCCGTTAGCATCTATGCCATTAATTATTTTCCAGGCAGACAGTCGCCATTTTGAAGTCCGAGAAAGATCATGAAACTGAGACTCTCTGAGAAAGACTGAAGGAGAAGTAGCGCAGAGCGATCAGAGACAGAGAGAGACAGCAGTTAATAGCGAGAGAGGTTCCAGTGACTTGGAGGGAAGCAGAGGAGATCGAGCATAGCGGTGCAGACGTATACCCATGACTGCTAAGGTGTGATTCCGAGACGAGCCACGACACAGACGAGAAGGGAACCTAGATGACTGCCGAACCCCGACTTCACGTTAACCAGGTGACCTCCGCCCTTTCCCTTATAAAGTGCACATTCTAACCTTTTACTTTTCTTTGCAGAATATATACTATCATATGGTGTTGTGTTTATAATTATTGTAATAAAAATACCCCAGTTCTTAGTGAACCGACATGTGCCTTGTATTCTTGTTCAATCAGGGTAACCTGGTCTTCTAGTCAGACATTGTTTGCATGAACGGATGCGAATCCCGATCAGGTAAGAAATGACTGAGTAATGAGGGAGAGAGGGAACGTTTGATGCCAAGAGCAGAAGGTACATACTTCAATTTGGAAAGCCGTACTAATTTCTATTATCGTAGTTTTATCCTGAGTAGACAATGAGAGATTTCTTCCATAGGTGTTCAGAGGAAAGTGATCGTCGTTGGTATGCGGCGTTAATGAGAGCACCGGGGGGACACGGTGTGGAGATCCGCCGGATTGTGGATCGTGTGTAAGTGAATGAGAGCACCGGGGGGACACGGTGTGGAGGTCCGCCGGATTGTGGACCGGATGAGTGAATGAGAGCACTGGGACTGCAGGCCCGTGTGTAGGCACGCCGGATTGCGTGTCGAGTGAGCACTGAGAGAGATCAGTGTGTAAGGGTACATAATCAGATCTGCCCCAGGGTAGATTAGTCTGGGCCTAAGTGGCCGCGAGACTAGCTGGTATGAATAGGATATTGTAGAAAACTTATGCATGTTTATTACTATTTTCCCCCATCCTTAGGTACGATATGTACATACCTATATCCATACCCATTGTAAATATATTCTAAGGAGGGAGGTGATTACGTTCCGATTGGGTTAGAGGGGCTCCTAGGAGCTGATTCCATCTTGTCCGAAAATCCGGTCGGTACATCTGGCGTCACGAACTGTTTACGAAGCCTGTGTGCGCTATATTGTTTTGATCTTGTTGGTTTGCGCTCGGCTCGTACGTATTTTCTTTGTTATTAATTGTGTATATATTTTTTGTGTGTCAAAATGTTTTCGAAAAAATCGAAATCCACTTTTAAATTGCCTGTTGAAATTCCCGGCTGGGAATCAACGCCTTACGAGGCCTTGGCCCGTGAGTGGGCCGATTCTACTGGTTTGAGTGAGAATTGGACTTCTTGTTTGGAGCAGGCGGAGCCTGCTGATGTGGTTTCTTGCTTGCAGAAAGCTCCAGTAGTGAAGGGTGATGAGCTTCCTATTTTAGGACGCAGAGGTTGGATTGTGCTAACTGCATACAGAATTCTTCATGAGAGGTTTGTTAAGTTGCAGAAGCGGTTTGTGGGTATGGAAGAAAAGTTTGTTGAAGTGCAAAATGCGCATACTCTTTTGCGATGTCAGAATAAATTGCTTGCAACAAACTTGAGGCTTATCAAACTATAGCCGAAAGGGCTGCAGTTCGCATTGCGAAATATAAATACAGACACCGTCGTGGTCGTGTGTCTACACGGAAAGTGCGTCTGGTCGTGGCGAAAGCCGGACTGGATTGGAACCCCGACGAGTGGGATGGTAATATCTGGGATTCAAATGATTCTGGCTCCTCGGCTGAGGAGGGTGACAAGCGCGAGTCTTCTCGCTCCGGACGTGATTGTAAATCTGCTTCTTGTGATACAGACGACATTTCTAGCGACCGTGGTCGCTCTACCCGTTCTGATGACGTATCTCGCCCTGATTGTTCTTCTAAATCTAAGGACCGGGCTTCCTCGGAGGCTCTTCCGGAGGTTTCTGCTCACCCTGTGTTTCGACGCAAATTACAACAGGCTCCTGGTATGCCGAATGGTATTCATTTGGATAGTATTGAAGATTTTACTCAACAGGAGGTTAGTGACATTTTACAACGATTTCGACAACGGCCCGGTGAAACTTTGCTTACATGGATGGTACGCCTTTATGAATTGGGTGCTGCTGGTATCATGCTTGATGCTGGTGATTGTTTGCGGTTTTGCTCTTTGAGTTCCGATTCTACAGTACAGGATAATTTTCGGAATTATAATGGTGCTGGCCAAATTAGTTTGCTCCAGCTTGCGAATGATGGCTGTAACCATAAATACCCTACTGAATCTGATTGGCCTGTCACTGACAAGCCGTGGTACACTTTGCGCGATGCGTCGCAGCGTTTGAAAGAGGAAGTGATGAAAACTGCGATTTTTCTCAGTACTTCTGACAGATTGTTGGATGGTCTTTTAACATCTTCTGTGCGCAATCGCATTATCCGTTCTTCCCCTGTTGCTTATAAGCAGGTGATGATGACTTTGTTGATCAATCAAACTGGCAATCCTTTGTCTATGGTGCTTGAATCTGTTCGTCAGCTTGGTGAGTTGGGTGAATGGTTTAAACCTGAGAGACAATCTCGACCTGAGGGTCGTACTGCTGGGGATTATAAATTCTCTAGACGTGATATGTTTCTTGCACTTTTGGCTGATGGTGTGAAAAGGGAGGACATTGACGGCGAACCTAATAATCGCTTATGGGACATGTTTCGTAAGCGTGGTTTAGATCGAAAGGAGGGTGCCCGTCGTGTGCGTAAGAATGATTGTGACCGTGGTTCCGATGACAGTGGTGATGAGAGGCGTCGTGTAGATGCTGATCGCCGTGATGACCGGCGTTATGAACGTGATGTTTCCCCCCGTCGTGAGAACATAAGGGTGAGAGAGGGGGACAGAGACAGGGGGAGAGATGATCGTGTTTCCAATAGACACAGAGATGAAAGAGGTTATTCCCCTGAGTTGAGGAGAAGGGAGGATCGTCACAAGCTTTCTGATCACAATTCACAATACTTTGAAAATGACAAAAATCCATTTCGTAATAGAGATGGATACGAGCAGGACATTCTGATTCCCAAGAAAGTTGAGAGCATTTATCCTGATTTGTCTTGGTTGACAGACCACAGTAAAAATGACTAGGAAATAGGTCAAGCTCCGGTACGCAGGTGGGCTCACAGAGACAACAGACCCTATGTTGATATTGAAATTTTTTGGGAAACATCGTAATATCCACAGGGCCCGAGCATTGGTAGATACTGGAGCGGAGGCCACTTTAATTCATGGTAAATCAAAGAAATTCAAAGGACAATTTTTCACAATTACTGGTTTAGGTGGAAAAGAGACCCCCGCAGTGCAGACTACACTTGAGATGAAAATTGGCAGAATTCCCCGTAAAGAATATTCTGTGTTGGTTGTACCGCTTTTGGAGTATATTATTGGAATTCATATTTTGAAAGGTATGACTTTGCATTTGGATGATGGTTGTTATCAATTTGGAACCAAGCATTACATCTCGTCCAGACCCGTACGGGTTGGCCGTTTACGGATGCCCCCCATTAAAATTCCCCAAGCTACGAAAGTGGTTTCTCAGAAACAATACCGTATTCCAGGTGGTCATGAAGAAATTAGTGCCACAATTCAGGATTTGGTTGACGCTGGAGTTATTACTCCGGTCACTTCTGCTTGGAATAATCCCGTTTGGCCTGTGCGCAAGAGTGATAATTCTTGGCGCATGACTGTTGATTATCGAGAGTTGAACAAACACACACCTCGTTTGACTGTTGCAGTACCAGACATTGTTACTTTAATTCAGAGAATTCAGAAGCATCCAGGTACATGGTATGTGTCCATTGATATTGCTAATGCTTTCTTTTCAATTCCGATTGCCCCCGAGTGTCAGGAACAATTCAGTTTTACATGGAATGGACGTCAAATGACGTTTAGGAGTCTTCCTCAAGGTTATGTACATAGTCCTACGATCTGTCACCGGCTGGTGGCGGAACATTTGTCTGAGGTGCCCGTACATCCACAAATTCAGGTGTGTCATTATATTGATGACATTTTGATTCAAGGTGAGACGCAGGATCAGGTCCAGTCCCATTTAGATCAGATCCTTGACTGTTTACGTGCAAAAGGTTGGGAGATTAATCCTGATAAGTTACAAGGTCCATCCCAGAATGTTAAATTTTTAGGCATTAATTGGCATGAGGGTCACAGAGAGGTGATCCCACAGGTGAAGCGGAAAATTTTAGACTTTGCAGTTCCGAGGAATAGAAAAGAGGCTCAGAGTTTCATTGGCTTGTTTGGTTTTTGGCGCCAGCATATTCCCCATTTGAGTCAGATTTTGGCTCCCTTATATCGAGTCACTCGTAAAAAGAATGCGTTTGAATGGGGTAAACCACAACAGAATGCATTTAATTTGGCGAAAGAAGCGATTCAGTACGCCTTGGATCTATGGCCTGTGGGCGAGGGTGATGTGGATTTGAATGTGTCCGTGGAAGGTCTGTATGCCAATTGGAGTTTATGGCAAAAGCAGGGCAGACAAAAAGTGCCATTAGGTTTTTGGACTAAAAAGTTACCTGAAGCTGGTGAGCGTTATACACCTTTTGAAAAACAGTTGCTTGCATGTTACTGGGCTCTGGTGGATACCGAGCAATTGACCCTAGGTCATGCTGTGATTTTGAGACCTGAAATTCCTATTATGCAGTGGGTTTTGAGTTCGCCGAAATCCCATCGAATTGGACATGCTCAAGAGGCGAGCGTGATTTAATGGAAATGGTACATTCAGGACAGGGCACGTGTGGGTCCGAAAGGTGTGGCTGTGTTGCATGAGCGAGTGGCGCAGGCGCCATCGAATGAGACTGGAAGTGATTGTTCCGTGCCTGTAGTGCAGGAATCTCCTGTCAAGTGGGGTAAGCCATTTGATGATTTGTCCGCGGAGGACAGAAAACATGTGTGGTTTACAGATGGTTCAGCGAAGTTCATTGGTGAGAAACGGCATTGGAAAGCAGTGTCCTATAACCCGATCACGCAGAAATTACTGAGTACAACTGGTGACGGAAAGAGTAGTCAATATGCTGAATTGTATGCAGTTTACCAAGTTTTGAAACAGGAACTACCTGGCACATGTCATATTTTCACTGATTCCTGGTCCACTGCTAATGGACTGGCGGTATGGTTACCAACTTGGCATTCTCATAATTGGGAGTTGCATTCAAAAGAACTGTGGGGAAAAGAACTATGGCAAGAAATTTGGGAAATGCTCCCACAGAGTACTGTGACAATCTCTCATGTGGATGCTCACACCCCGATAGATTCCCTTGACAAATTCTTTCATAACATTGCAGATGAAAAGTCTAAAATTGCTGAGGCAGTGGTGGACATGCAAGATTCTGATTTGGCGGGATTGGCGAAATGGGCCCACCAGAAACCAGGACATTTTGGAGAGAGAGCCACTAGCAGGTGGGCTGCCGATCGAGGAATTCATATTCCTTTAAATTTCATTAAAGATGTCATTCTGCATTGTCCCATTTGTCAGCATTCTAGAAAGAGAAAAGTGCCTCATATTGTTAAAGGCCATTTACATCGAGGAAAAATGCCCGCTCAAATTTGGCAAATTGATTATATTGGCCCGCTCCCTATGAGCAAAAATTGTCAGTATGTTTGCACGGCTGTTGATACCTATAGTGGCCTATTGGTTGCTTTCCCTTGCAAACAAGCTACCCAAATCAATACCATTAAAACACTGGAATTACTCATATTATACTATGGTGTCCCATTTCAAATTCAATCTGATAATGCATCCCATTTCCGTGGAAGATTGGTGCAGGAATTCTGTGTGGAAAATAACATTGAATGGGTGTTTCACATTCCATATTATCCGCAGGCCTCGGGCCTCATTGAAAGAATGAATGGTTTGCTAAAGGAACGATTACGAAAGTTAACTGACGAACATTACAAAAACTGGAGGGACTTCTTACTCTAGGCATTGCTGATTTTGAATAATTGTCCCTTGTTGCATGCGGAATCTCCTTTAATGCGTTTGTTTCCTCCAAATGTTGATGCAAAGCCCAACACCATTGCTAATACTGTTATGTACTGGGAAATTACCCCCGGAGCTTTGGCTCCATGCAGAGCAACCCCAGGTTCCGCAGGCTTGGACCTGCATGCTATGAATGATACTATCCTTAAAGGTCGTGACCGAATAATTGTTGAAACAGGCGTTTGTGTCTGTATACCGGCTGGAAGCTTTGGACTGATTGCCCCTAGATCGGGCCTTGCCTTAAAAGGTATTCAAGTACTCGGAGGAGTGATTGACAGCGATTATCAGGGAGAGATTAAGGTTCTCCTGCTGAATAGCAGTGAGATTGATTTATCAATTCAGAAATCTGACCGTGTTGCTCAGTTGCTAATTATGCCTGTTTTCAGTGGTGAGATTAAGAAAGGCACTGCCCCGACTTTGCTAACAATACGAGGCCAAAAAGGCTTCGGGTCTTCGGACAATCCAGGTGCGAAAATATGGGTGCAATCGCCTAAACATCCCTCTGAACAAGCTGAAGTTATTGCGACCGGTCATGATAATACCATTTTGGTAATGAGACCAGGGAAAGATAGCTGGGAAGCTGTCCCGACTGACAAATGTTATTTACGAGAATGAATAATGCCTGTATTTGATTTTCTTTGAGATCATTTTCTGGACTGCTGCTGCAGGATGTGCCGGCGTTGGACTCCTTTTGGTCTGCTACGCCGGGAGAGGAGAGAACCCACCGACTTCGGTTGATTGGAGAACCCGAGTTCAGCGTTCCTTCGCTGCGTGGGATTCCTCATCGAACTTTTGGATCACCCTTGCTAAGAGGGTTACTAACTCTCCGCATTTCTGCCTCACTCCCATGCGTTCTGTGACTGACATCCTAGCGACCTGCTTGGTTGCTGTCCCTGCCTCCACTGAAACGTTGCGGCACATTTTCAATATATCGAGTGCTTGACCCAATATTATTCTGGGCGATTTTGCGGCCCATGAGTTTTGCCCTTTGTCTACTGTTCTTTCGGACTCCATTCCCCTGATTCATTCCCAAATTACTACCTACAATATCACGCAGGGTGATTTATGCTTTATTTTGACCTGTGATCCGAAAGCAATTACTGAATGTGTCAAACTGAAGTTACAAGCTGCCACTTCTTTTTCAGCTCATCAACGTTTGCTGTGCTTGCAAAGACTTCCGAATTCATGTGTTTCTGTTAAAAATAATATGACATGCAAACGTATATTAGTTGCTCCTAGCCATTACCGTGCAATGTTGCTGCCCTCTGGCTGGTTGTTTTCTTGTGGGAATTCCTCCTGGCCCTATATTCCTGCAAATATTTCTGGAGGTCCGTGTGCTATCACCAGACTGAGCTTGTTAATGTTTTCTTCACATCCCAGTTCCCATTCCCGTGTGGTCCGCAATTCTATGACGTTACATGAGGACTGTGATTCTTCCCTTCATCTTTATTCTAAATCTGAATATCTCAGTTTAGCGTTTTCTATTATTGGTGTCCCGGCGTTGGCCGTTTACAATGCCAAATCAATTGGTAAGATGGCCTGCTGGATGGTCAAATCCATTAATCAGACATCTACCGTTTTACCTGACTTGTTATTAGATGCCCAGGGTGAACGCAGAGCAATTCTGCAAAATCGTGCATCGATTGACTACCTCCTGTTAAAACATGGACATGACTGTTCTGACTTTGAAGGTCTTTGCTGCTTCAACCTGTCTGACCACTCTAAATCGATCCAAGCCCATATTGACAAACTTTACGACTTGACTGCAGAAGTTAGACAACATATTGATCAGGGCTGGTTTGACTGGCTCTTTAATTGGTTACCTGATTTACATTCTTTACGACAGATTTTAGGGGGTATTATGATTTCTATTTGTATTTTAGTAGCCATTTGCTGCTTTATTCAGTGCATTCCTTCTCTACTCCAATACTGTAGATTTGGCAAGAGAAATAGATCAGTTAATTTTGTTTCTTATTATTCTTCCACTGATGTTAGTTCCATATAGAACATGGTTAATAGACTGGAGTCAAGGGTGAAGTGTAATGACCAACTTTTTCGGCCCTCTTTGGAGGGAGGATGATGGAAGATGACTCCAGCCTATTACCCTTATAGTACAGGGATTAGGACTATAAACAGGACTTATCCATGAGGCACAGTAGTGCATTTTCGTACCCTTTTCTTTAGATCAGGGCTTATAAACTTAAGCTAGGGGATAGATATATTAGTATTACTGATGATCCATCCTTTTGCAAGAGTGTTAGTATACCTTCTATGGAGTTATGCTTATTTCGGGCCTTGTAGGCCTTAAACGGGACAGACTCCATCTTGCCCTCTGCCTGGTAGCTTGAGAGGCTTTCTAGGTCAAGTGTAATGTTTTAGTTTCGAGGTGTTGTTCGCTTGGAGAGAACCGGCTCAGGCTGGCCCTTATCGAAAGACTGTATTTTTCTCCACTCCGAAGACACAACTTCAGGCCGGCCGGCTGGGAACGTGTCCTTGGTACGGGGAGGTACAAGAATTTGGTGGGCGGCAGGTTACTGGCCGTAACTTTTCATGAAGGGACAGGCTTTGATATTAGCGAAAGTGTTAGGCAATGAGTCAGTCAGTCCGTAGGCGGCAGCTAGCCGTTAGCATCTATGCCATTAATTATTTTCCAGGCAGACAGTCGCCATTTTGAAGTCCGAGAAAGATCATGAAACTGAGACTCTCTGAGAAAGACTGAAGGAGAAGTAGCGCAGAGCGATCAGAGACAGAGAGAGACAGCAGTTAATAGCGAGAGAGGTTCCAGTGACTTGGAGGGAAGCAGAGGAGATCGAGCATAGGGGTGCAGACGTGTACCCGTGACTGCTAAGGTGTGATTCCGAGACGAGCCAAGACACAGACGAGAAGGGAACCTAGATGACTGCCGAACCCCGACTTCACGTTAACCAGGTGACCTCCGCCCTTTCCCTTATAAAGTGCACATTCTAACCTTTTACTTTTCTTTGCAGAATATATACTATCATATAGTGTTGTGTTTATAATTATTGTAATAAAAATACCCCGGTTCTTAGTGAACCGACATGTGCCTTGTATTCTTGTTCAATCAGGGTAACCTGGTCTTCTAGTCAGACATTGTTTGCATGAACGGATGCGAATCCCGATCAGGTAAGAAATGACTGAGTAATGAGGGAGAGAGGGAACGTTTGATGCCAAGAGCAGAAGGTACATACTTCAATTTAGAAAGCCGTACTAATTTCTATTATCGTAGTTTTATCCTGAGTAGACAATGAGAGATTTCTTCCATAGGTGTTCATAGGAAAGTGATCGTCGTTGGTATGCGGCGTTAATGAGAGCACCGGGGGGACACGGTGTGGAGATCCGCCGGATTGTGGATCGTGTGTAAGTGAATGAGAGCACCGGGGGGACACGGTGTGGAGGTCCGCCGGATTGTGGACCGGATGAGTGAATGAGAGCACTGGGACTGCAGGCCCATGTGTAGGCACGCCGGATTGCGTGTCGAGTGAGCAGTGAGAGATATCAGTGTGTAAGGGTACATAATCAGATCTGCCCCAGGGTAGATTAGTCTGGGCCTAAGTGGCCGCGAGACTAGCTGGTATGAATAGGATATTGTAGAAAACTTATGCATGTTTATTACTATTTTCCCCCATCCTTAGGTACGAGATGTACATACCTATATCCATACCCATTGTAAATATATTCTAAGGAGGGAGGTGATTACGTTCCGATTGGGTTAGAGGGGCTCCTAGGAGCTGATTGCATCTTGTCCGAAAATCCGGTCGGTACAGCACGTACTGGGAGTGCACCCTGGTATGGTTAGCTATCATAGGGTCTTTGCATTCTTTCTTCTGCTTCTGCGGTGCTGGTTCTACTCTCCCCTCTTCGGGATGGGTAATAGTTTCTCGTACCTCAGCCATGTGTGGACTTGTTCTTGAAAGTGGCGTCTTCGCCATGTACATCTATGCTGTACATTTTTTTTATATAGCGCGAACTCGACCCAAATCGGGTATCAGAGCGCCTTACATAGCACCAGTTACGTTACATGAGGACACTGTTGCTTTCCGCACAGTTGTTTTCCACACTTCTGCTTTGGGTTCCTGCTGTAACACTCTCAAAGGGAGTGTTCTCTTCTGGATACTCGCTTCTTGGGTCTGGCTCCATCTCCTCATCTGTCTAGCGGGGGACCGTGGCTCCTCCCTGGCAGGTGGCTGATGTCACTTACGGATCCGGACATTGTCCTGTCCAATTCTGCTTCCACATTACTGTTGGTACTTTTCACGTACCATAGTCTTGTATTATGTAACACATCATGTCTTATCTTCTTATTCTATATCTGGATGTATGACATTACAACGCATGCTTTTACCACGCATGCTTTTACATCGCAACTTTTACAACGCATGCCTTTACAACGCATAGTGTTGAGGGGTGCTGGATAGTGAATAGTTTAATTTACTATTCCAACTCCAGTCCCCGTGGATAGTAGGGAAGGTGTTGGATAGTAAATTAAATCTATTCCCTATCCTAGAGCGCCCCCCAGCGCAATGCGTTGTAATGGTTTGCATTGTAAAAGTTGCGATGTAAAAGCACTGCGTGGTAAAAGTTGCGTTGTAAAGGATGTTTCCCTCTATATCTGCTCTGTGCTCTTCACACAGCAGAGTTGGGCTGGCAACGTTCCTTCCTGCGGTGTCTGTGGTCTTAGCCCCGGTCTGCTCTTTCTACGAGCGCTTGTGTGGGTGTGCAGCTTGCCACATACCCCCCTTTTACCGGTGGCCTGCTTGCTAATGCATATTTCACATCTGGGCTGCTCCCGCTACCCTACACGTTTTTTTTTCCTATGCTTTGTGTGGTTCTAGCACCCACACAGTATGCTTATGTGTGTTCTTGTCTTCCACATGGTTATCATTTTTACTGTCGTCCTGTTTTAGGTGCTTCTGCTTGTTGCTGCCAACCCTCTTACATGTCTTGTGACAGGGCGACTGTGTACTGGAGTCTCTTGTGCTTCTCGTACTATCGACACTTGCTGGCCGTGGGCCGGCATCCTGCCACTGCTGCCCCATGTATTTTGGCTGGTGCGGGTTCTACAGTGCTTTTATCCACTGTTGTGCATACTGGACCGGTATGTGCTGACCCTGTCATACCAGTTTGTCATCTCTGTGGGTTTTACTTAAAGTCGACACATATGATCCTGCCGATCCATCGGACTCTAGGCTCAGTTCCTCTTCTTGCGAAGCCATGAACTCTCATTTCCGCACCAGCATTTCTAACTTATGCTTTCTTTCTCTCAACCCGCTCTACATACGCAGGTGTTCGTGCTGTTCTTTAACGGCTTGTGGTGCCTGTTTCCCATTGTTTCCCTCTCTTTTCAGAGCTTTGTGGTCTGGTGTGGCTGTGTTGGCTTGCGGTCTCCACTGTTTTTTCGTCACCTTGCTGACGGCTAAGTTCTCTTAGGAACGTGGTTGGGTTCAGTCGCAGACCCGCCTCCTCTATGGCTATGGCTATGGCTTTGGTATCAATTCTAAGTTAAGGAACCTGGGCTAGATGTCTCTATCAGATGGACGAGTTACTTACCTTCGGTAACGATGTATCTGGTCAAGACACAGACTAGCCACAGATTCCTTTACGCCCGCCCATGCTCCCCGTTCTGAGAGGACCTTTTCAGGTTGGGCTTCCGGGTGGCTTTGTCTTTCTGCGAGGTGACATATTTCACTTCACTCCTACACGGAATGCTTTATTCTGTTTTGCTTGCTCTACTACGCCCATTCTCGTGATTGGGCGGTATGCCCATGTGTCCTTTTACATACCTACGCCCTCGGTTGTCCAGTGTGGGATCTACTCCTGGTTCCCCACCCCTGCTATCCCCTTCTCAATCACCTTGGGGTCTCTTACCACCCCTGTGGTCCATTGGTTTGAAGTCTATTGGCTCTGCCTCCATCTATAGGTCTCTTGCTGGGGATTTCACATCCCTTTCTGATGCCGTTTTATGGTGGATTCTCTTTGCTCATTGGTTCCGGACTTGTTGTCCTTCACGGTTATATATTGTGGTTGCAGACTTTCTGTCGTCTGCCATGATGTTTTTTCACATCTTCTTATGCCTCCGGGCGGGTTTAGCATTCGCTTTTGCGGGGTTGCTTCTCAGAGCGGTGTCCTACCCTTTCCCTTTGTTATTTTGCAATATACAGTGCCTAGTACTGTCCTTTATGGTGCTGTTTTTCACCATTCAATTTCTTTTCTTTTCTCATTCTTTATGCACACTGTTCCCATACTCACAGTTTTTGGTGGTGGTTCTGCGTTGTGGCACGGTTTTTCCAATGAAAACTGACGTCAGTGCGCCGGGAGGGGCATATATGGCTCCGCTGACGTCACCTCCATGGACGACGTTAGGGCTGAGCCGTGCGCGGATACCCCCGGCATGCAGTGGTTCTGCTGCGGAAAGTTTTCCGGATCCAGTCTGATGCCTGGGGATCTTCTAAGTTAAGGAATCTGCGGCTAGACGGTGCCTCTACAAGATACATCGTTACCGAAGGTAAGTAACTCGTCCAGTACGCCTTGTATTACAATATATTTGGTGGTTGCAGTAAGTCCATTACATCGATGTAACAACCATTTAGTATTTTACTATAATGGGCAATATCTTTTTAAAACATGAATTTTATTTATGTCTATGACTGAGACACTTTGAATGAGTTGGTTAAAATGGTGCTTAGTCAACAAGAAAAGAGTGTCCTATGGTCATTTTTATTTTTAACCACATATATGGAGCAAAAGGAAAGTATAATAAACAGCCTGATTTAGGGTGTTTTTGAAGAAAGCCCTCACTCACCACCTGGTGATGACATGCTTCATCATCGGGCTCCACCAAAGAAACCGAATGTCTCTTTGATGTGCTACAACGCCAGGTCTACTGCGGAGCCGTTTGGTGAGAGTTAGGGCGTTTTTGGTGCAAGCCTCAGCTAGTGAGTGGTGAGGGAATTAAAAGTAGTCTGTAGTGTATCAACTGGAACTTTATTCTATGATCACTAAAGACAGTATTTAAAATCAATGTTTATGGAAGCAGTACACATTTAATTGAGTGGTGGATTCCTAAGTATCAGTCGACATGTTTCTTGCCATGAAACTGGTGTAAATTTACCAGGCAATTCTTCAGGACTACAATAGAGTGTTTAAACCCTGGTGGTATGGACGCGCTAAGGCCCACCCTTACCTAGGGACGTGAATGTGAAAATTATTAAAATAGTGAAAAAGTGCAAAAATGTTAGGAAAACAAGTAAGTCTCCTAAGTAACTCCAGGTTTTGGAGGCTTCGACTTTGTGGTTTCTGCACCTGAAAATGAAAGGACAAAGACATACATGTAGAGCAAGACATATATTTAGTATTTGTTCTGATGATAACCGTAAGTCTATAGTGCTCCAGAAGTGGTTCAGAGACAGTAGTGGTGCGACATACCCATATCGTTATCACCACCTTAGCCCCTTGGTTTTAGCTGCTGATCATAGTGAAGTGCTACGTGCTATTTTGTGGTACGAGCTAGATGGGTAGGTTGTTAAAAATCGGAAGATTCCGATTTGCGATCAAATTAATGGTACAGATAGATCGTGTCAATAAAAACATAGTTAAAAGGTCTCACTTAGTTGGTGTTTCCGATGGACACCATGGGTCACAGGAGGGGGGTGGGAACGTAATTGGCACCCCCTGCGCGTTTATCAGAAAAGGGAAGGAAAGCATAGAGTGAGTCAATAGCAATGCTTTTTGTACTTAGCTCAGCGGTGAGGCGGTCGTTGAATCGTAGGTCGTACTCACGCCCTCGACGCTCGGCACCCTCAGTGTACCTGCATCACCCTCTACTGGACGCCAACGATGTGGAAGCGGGGTTCCTGTGCCGTATATGTATCAACGGCAACGAGGTGAGGATCATTTCCGGGGTGTGTGGGGTCAAAGGAGGGGCCAGGGGTGGCGCCATAACTTGGGCCAATAGCCGTCATGTGACGGTTTCGGTACGTAATTGGCTTCTAGTTGCTGAGCAACCGGTTGCGTCTGGGTGGTTTGTTAGCTTGCGATTTGTTACCGACGCTAGAGTTGGAGAGTTTGCCCCATAGTTAGTCCTAGTTACGTACTTAAGAGATTGTTTTGTGATTTACACCTTTTTGACTTTTATGCGGTTAATGCCATTGCTGCGAGGGCTGCTTACGTACTGTTTATGCTGAACAGCTTGTTAGGCTCACAAAATGTCTATTTCATCACAGCATTCCAAGGGATATCATCATTCAGACCGATGAGATGGGTCCCAAGTCTGTAGACTCACCTCTGTTCCTTTTCAAAGAGGTGACTGCTTATGTTGTTGCCACTGTTTACATGTTCAATTACAGTCCAATGTAAATCATTGGTTGTGTGGTTCTTTTCCAGAAAGTGTCTGCTCATTTTAGTTGTTAGTATTTTGCATCTGATGTTTGAGCGATGCTCACAGATTCTCTGCTTCACTTTTCGGCTCGTCATGCCTATGTAACGTAGGTCGCAAGGACATGTTATCAGGTATATCACATTTTGCGAGTTGCAATTTGTGTGGTCTCTCTGTGTCCATATTTTTTCAGGTTTGAGGTCGAGTGTTATCGAATGTCCAGTGAGGTGGCAAACACTGCAATTCAAGAAGGGAAAATGGCCAGTGATTCTTGGTAGATTCCAGGTATCCGTAATTGATCTCACTGTATCCGGGGCTGTAGTTTTAGGTCGTGTATGAATGAGTGCATCTCTTAGGCTGCGTCCTTTTTTGAAAGAGAACAAAGGTTTTTCCCAAGTTTTGTTCGTGCTGGATAGGATTCTCCAATTTTTGTTAATTGACTTCTTCATATAGTTTGATAAGGTACTGTATGTAGTCACACATGTTAGTGGTATTTCTTTGGGGTTGTTGACCTTGTCCTCCAAAAGAGCTTCACATGGCTGATTATGTGCTCTTTTGTAACCCTTATTTAGTGTTGTCATTGGGTAGCCTCGAGATTTGAGTTCATCTGTCAACTCGACAGACTGGGTTTTGAAATCTTGTAGGTTAGAGCAGTTGCGTCTTATCCGCAAATACTGACCGTATGGTAGATTTTCTTTCAGTGGATGAGGATGGAAGCTCGTGAATTCTAAGAGGTTATTCCGAGCAGTGGGTTTGTGAAAAGTTTTTGTAGTGAGTCTGGTTCCCGTGACATTGATTGTGACATCCAAGAATGTTGCTTCAGTCTTGCTGGTTGCAAAAGTAAATTTAAGGTTTCGATCCAGAGTATTGATCCGGGTTAGGAAAGCCGGTAGCTGTAGTCATTGCCGGTCCATATTACCAGGACATCGTCAATATAGCGTCTCCAGATCTTTAAGGGGCAGTCTGGGTGTAAGACATGTTTAGCCTCAAAGTCGGCAACATAAAGGCCGGCTACACTGGGGGCAAATGTGCTGCCCATTGAAGTACCAGTGCATTGTAGGAAGAGGTTACCTTTTTAGGAGAAAAAGTTCTCTTTTAGTGCAAGTGTAGCGCAATTCAGAATGAAATCTTTTGAAGTTTGGTATTCCCAGGTAACAGAGTTGAGAGCAGACTCCAGGACCTTGATGGTATCGTCCCGGGGAATACTGGTATATAAGCTCTCGATGTCGAGTGTGACCAGAGTAACTGTGTATCCTGTGAGGTCGAGGTCTTGGAGCACCTGTAGAAGGTTCTTAGTGTCTTTAAGGTAGGCTGGGGTGCTCTGGACTATAGGTTTCATGTAGTAATCACAGAAGCGTGATAGAGGCTCGAGTAAGAAGCCTATTCCAGAAACAATAGGTCGACCTGGGGGGGCATTCGGTTTTTGTGTGTTTTTGGCAATGTATAGAAGTACGGGACTATGCTTTCATTGGTGCTCAGAAAATCGGCCTCCTTCTTGGAGATTTCTCCATTTTCTTCGGCTCGCCTGACTAGGTTACAGATCCGAGTTCGAAGATCCTCTGTTCGGTCTCTAGGCAACAGGAGATAATTCTTTTTATCATCCAGAAGGATTTGGCAAGCTCTTTTATAGTCAGGTGTGTTTTGTATTACCAGACCTCCACCCTTATCAGCTGGCTTGATTGTGATGCTCTGGTCGTTTTTTAGGGCCTGCAGTGCGTGATATTCCGCGGTGCTGAAATTGTGGAAGGTTGAGGGGTCTTGGTAAGTCTCCAGGTCCAGAAACACTGCCTGTTCAAAAGCAGTTATCGCTGCTGGAATTGTATGAGGTGGTGGGGTAAAGGTGGAATTGAGTCTTAGTCCAGTGTCACCTTTTCTTGTGATTTCATTGGGGTCTTCTTTCCCTTCAAAGAATGCCTTTGAGTTTGAGCTTCCTGTATAATGCAGCAAGCTCGCAATGTAGCTTGAATTTGTCTGGGCGGGTGGTCGGGACAAATCCAAGGCCTTTTTCTAGGACCCTGGTTTCGTCTGGGGACAGGATTTTATCCGAAAGGTTAGTTATCAGGCTTATAGACCGCTCACTCCCGGTTGCTGTTCTTTGTTCCGGGTGTGATTGCTCACCGCATCGTTGTCTTCCCATGACACTTGGTTGGACCCTCTCCTCTTTCCTCTTCCTCTCCGGCCCTGTTCTAAAAAAAGGCTGGCGGTACTGATGTTGGAAGTTGGGTGGTGGCATAAAGCCAGGGTTCCAACCCATCATTGGATTTGGTGGTTGATGTAAGGGGAACTGGTGGCCCATTCCTGTCATCTGCGGTGGAAATGGCCATCTCATTTGCTGGTTTTGGTACCCCTGCCGACCATTATTATTACTGTTTCCTCCGTTGCCCCGTCTTCTGCCTTGTTTGAAGGACCCATTGCTCGAACCACTGCTGTTGGATGAATCATCATCCGATGGATCAGTGTTACTAGGGTTCCTTGTGGGCCTGGTGAAGGTAGCCGCTGAGTATGGATAAACTTTTTCAAATTCAATTTTTTTTAAATCCTTTTGAAATTTGGCGACTTTGGCTTGCATAAGGTTATCCTTATACTCGTTTAATTCTTTGTTTATTTCATCCAGTTTTTTTTTGTAACCAGTGATAGTTGTTTTGAATTGAGACTCGGTGTTTTGAATCTCAATAAGAAGAGTTTCAGAAAGTCTTAAGGCTGTCTTGATAATTAGAACGAGCCAGTCGCGGGTACAGTGCCACGCGATCATGGCCCATTCCTTTCGGAAAATAGCATCATTCAAGAAAATGCGTGGTGCATTTGTAACTAATAGCCCTCTGGGGGCCATATTTTTAAGGGGATATTGTGTCAATATGGTCCCATGGAGAATGGTCCGTATTCTATCACGTTTGACTTCCGTGAGTTTTTCCCATTCGGAAGTGTGAGCTATCACCTGTGAACTAGCTGGATCAGCAAACAGATTGGAGTCAGACAATATGTCAGCTACCTCTGACTCAGGGTATGTCAATCCCAAATTGGACATAGTGACCACGATGTGAGGAGACACTGGAAAGTAAAATTCTTAAAAGAGCCAGGAGTGCGCTCGTTAAGACAAACTCTCACAGCTGTGCGCTGCTAAGTATCCTTCAACAAAAAGAGAGGTAGGGAGAGTAGATTGACACTCTTATTCCCCGGTTATGATCAGTCAACAAGAAAAGAGTGTCCTATGGTTATTTTTATTTTTAACCACATATATGGAGCAAAAGGAAAGTATAATAAACAGCCTGATTTTGGGTGTTTTTGAAGAAAGCCCTCACTCACCACCTGGTGATGACATGCTTCATCATCGGGCTCCACCAAAGAAACCGAATGTCTCTTTGGTGTGCTACAACGCCAGGTCTACTGCGGAGCCGGTTGGTGAGAGTTAGGGCGTGTTTGGTGCAAGCCTCCGCTAGTGAATGGTGAGGGAATTAAAAGTAGTCTGTAGTGTATCAACTGAAACTTTATTCTATGATCACTAAAGACAGTATTTAAAATCAATGTGTATGGAAGCAGTCCGCATTTAATTGAGTGGTAGATTCCTAAGTATCAGTCGACATGTTTCTTGCCATGAAACTGGTGTAAATTTACTGGGCAATTCTTCAGGACTAGAAAAGTGTGTTTAAACCCTGGTGGTATGGACACGCTAAGGCCCACCCTTACCTAGGGACATGAAAGTGAAAATATTTAAAATAGTGAAAAAGTGCAAAAATTTTAGGAAAACAAGTAAGTCTCCTAAGTAACTCCAGGTTTTGGAGGCTTCGACTTTGCGGTTTCTGCACCTGAAAATGAAAGGACAAAGACATACATGTAGAACAAGACATATATTTAGTATTTGTTCTGATGATAACCGTAAGTCTATGGTGCTCCAGAAGTGGTTCAGAGACAGTAGTGGTGCGACATAGCCATATCGTTATCACCACCTTAGCCCCTGGGTTTTAGCTGCTGATCATAGTGAAGTGCTAGGTGCTATTTTGTGGTACGAGCTAGATGGGTAGGTTGTTAAAAATCGGAAGATTCCGATTTGCGATCCAATTAATGGTACAGGTAGATCGCGTCAATAAAAACATAGATAAAAGGTCTCACTTAGTTGGTGTTTCATATGGACACCATGGGTCACAGGAGGGGGGTGGGAACGTAATTCGCACACCCTGCGGTTTGTCAGAAATGGGAAGGAAAGCATAGAGTGAGTCAATGGCAATGCTTTTGGTACTTAGCTCAGCGGTGAGGCGGTCGTTGAATCGTAGGTCCTACTCACGCCCTCGACGCTCAGCACCCTCAGTGTACCTGCATCACCCTCTACTGGACCCCGACGATGTGGAAGCGGGGTTCCTGTGCCGTATATGTATCAACGGCAACAAGGTGAGGATCATTTCCGGGGTGGGTGGGGTCAAAGGAGGGGCCAGGGGTGGTGTCATAACTTGGGCCAATAGCCGTCATGTGACGGTTTCGGTACGTAATTGGCTTCTAGTTGCTGAGCAACTGGTTGGTCTGGGTGGTTTGTTAGCTTGTGATTGTTACCGACGCTAGAGTTGCAGAGTTTGGCCCATAGTTAGTCCTAGTTACGTACTTGAGAGATTGTTTTGTGATTTACACCTTTTTGACTTTTATGTGGTTAATGCCATTGCTGCGAGGGCTGCTTACGTACTGTTTTTGCTGAACAGCTTGTTAGGCTCACAAAATGTCTATTTCATCACAGCATTCCAAGGGATATCATCATTCAGACCAATGAGATGGGTCCCAAGTCTGTAGACCCACCTCTGTTCCTTTTCAAAGAGGCGACTGCTTATGTTGTTGTCACTGTTTACATTTTCAGTTACAGTCCAATATAAATCATTGGTTGTGTGGTTCTTTTCCAGAAAGTGTCTGCTCATTGTAGTTGTTAGTTTTTTTGCATCTGATGTTTGAGCACCCAGACAAATTCAAGCTCCATTGCGAGCTTGCTGCATTCTTCAGGAAGCTCAAACTCAAGGCATTCTTTGAAGGGAAAGAAGACCCCAATGAAATCACAAGAAAAGGTGACACTGGACTAAGACTCAATTCCACCTTTACCCTACCACCTCATACAATTCCAGCAGCGATAACTGCTTTTGAACAGGCAGTGTTTCTGGACCTGGAGACTTACCAAGACCCCTCAACCTTCCATAATTTCAGCACCGCTGAATATCACGCACTGCAGGCACTAACAAACGACCAGAGCATCACAATCAAGCCAGCTGATAAGGGTGGAGGTCTGGTAAACCAAAACACACCTGACTATGAAAGAGCTTGCCAAATCCTTCTGGATGATAAAAAGAATTATCTCCTGTTGCCTAGAGACCCAACAGAGGATCTTCGAACTCGGATCTGTAACCTAGTCAGGTGAACCGAGGAAAATGGAGAAATCTCCAAGAATGAGGCGATTTTCTGAGCACCAATGAAAGCATAGTCCCGTACTTCTATACATTGCCAAAAACACACAAAAACCAAATGCCCCCCCAGGCCGACCTATTGTTTCTGGCATAGGCTCCTTACTCGAGCCTCTATCACGCTTCCATGATTACTACCTAAAACCTATAGTCCAGAGCACCCCAGCATACCTTAAAGACACTAAGAACCTTCTACAGGTGCTCCAAGACCTCGACCTCACAGGATACACAGTTATTCTGGTCACACTCAACATCGAAAGCTTGTATACCAGAATTCCCCAGGACGGTACCATCAAGGTCCTGGAGTCTGCTCTCAACTCTGTTACCTGGGAATATCAAACTTCAAAAGATTTCATTCTGAATTGCGCTACACTTGCACTAAAAGAGAACTTTTTCTCCTACAAAGGTAACCTCTTCCTACAATGCACTGGTACTTCAATGGGCAGCACATTTGCCCCCAGTGTAGCCGGCCTTTATGTTGCCGACTTCGAGGCTAAACATGTCTTACACCCAGACTGCCCCTTCGCTGCGTCCTTAAAGATCTGGAGACGCTATATTGACGATGTCCTGGTAATATGGACCGGCAATGACGAACAGCTACAGGCTTTCCTAACCTGGATCAATACTCTGGATCAGAACCTTAAATTTACTTTTGCAACCAGCAAGACTAAAGCAACATTCTTGGATGTCACAATCAATGTCACGGGGACCAGACTCACTACAAAAACTTTTTACAAACCCACTGCTCGGAATAACCTCTTAGAATTCACGAGCTTCCATCCTCGTCCACTGAAAGAAAATCTACCATACAGTCAATATTTGCGGCTAAGACGCAACTGCTCTAATCTACAAGATTTCAAAACCCAGTCTGTCGAGTTGACAGATAAACTCAAATCTCGAGGCTACCCAATGACAACACTGAATAAGGGTTACAAAAGAGCACGTAATCAGCCACGTGAAGCTCTTTTGGAGGACAAGGTCAAAACCTCAAAGAAATACCACTAACATGTGTGACTACATACAGTACCTTATCAAACTATATGAAGAAGTCAATTAACAAAAATTGGAGAATCCAATCCAGCACGAACAAAACTTGGGAAAAACCTTTGTTCTCTTTCAAAAAAAGACGCAGCCTAAGAAATGCACTCGTCCATACCCGACCTAAAACTACTGCCCCGGATACAGTGAGATCAATTACGGATACCTGGAATCTACCAAGAATCACTGGCCATTTTACCTGCTCGAATTGCAGTGTTTGCCACCTCACTGGACATTCAAAAACGCTCGACCTCGAACCTGGAAAAATATGGACACAGAGAGACCACACAAATTGCAACTCGCAAAATGTGATATACCTGATAACATGTCCTTGCAACCTACGTTACGTAGGCATGACGAGCCGAAAAGTGAAGCAGAGAATCTGTGAGCATCGCTCAAACATCAGATGCAAAAAACTAACAACTAAAATGAGCAGACACTTTCTGGAAAAGAACCACACAACCAATGATTTACATTGGACTGTAATTGAACATGTAAACAGTGGCAACAACATAAGCAGTCGCCTCTTTGAAAAGGAACAGAGGTGGGTCTACCGACTTGGGACCCATCTCATCGGTCTGAATGATGATATCCCTTGGAATGCTGTGATGAAATAGACATTTTGTTAGCCTAACAAGCTGTTCAGCAAAAACAGTACGTAAGCAGCCCTCGCAGCAATGGCATTAACTGCATAAAAGTCAAAAAGGTGTAAATCACAAAACAATCTCTCAAGTACGTAACTGGGACTAACTATGGGCCAAACTCTGCAACTCTAGCGTCGGTAACAATCACAAGCTAACAAACCACCCAGGCGCAACCGGTTGCTCAGCAACTAGAAGCCAATTACGTACCGAAACCGTCACATGACGGCTATTGGCCCAAGTTATGGCGCCACCCCTGGCCCCTCCTTTGACCCCACCCACCCCGGAAATTATCCTCACCTCGTTGCCGTTGATACACATACAGCACAGGAACCCCGCTTCCACATCGTCGGGGTCCAGTAGAGGGTGATGCAGGTACACTGAGGGTGCCGGGCGTCGAGGGCGTGAGTAGGACCTACGATTTAACGACCGCCTCACCGCTGAGCTAAGTACCAAAAGCATTGCCATTGACTCACTCTATGCTTTCCTTCCCTTTTCTGACAAACGCGCAGGGTGTGCCAATTACGTTCCCACCCCCCTCCTGTGACCCATGGTGTCCATCTGAAACACCAACTAAGTGAGACCTTTTAACTATGTTTTTATTGACGCGATCTACCTGTACCATTAATTTGATCGCAAATCGGAATCTTCCGATTTTTAACAACCTACCCATCTAGCTCGTACCACAAAATAGCACGTAGCACTTCACTCTGATCAGTGCCTAAAACCCAGGGGCTAAGGTGGTGATCACGATATGGCTATGTCGCACCACTACTGTCTCTGAACCACTTCTGGAGCACTATAGACTTACGGTTATCATTAGAACAAATACTAAATATATGTCTTGTTCTACATGTATGTCTTTGTCCTTTCATTTTCAGGTGCATAAACCGCAAAGTCGAAGCCTCTAAAACCTGGAGTTACTTAGGAGACTTACTTGTTTTCCTAACATTTTTGCACTTTTTCACAATTTTAATTATTTTTACTTTCACGTCCCTAGGTAAGGGTGGGCCTTAGCGCGTCCATACCACCAGGGTTTAAACACACTTTTCTAGTCCTGAAGAATTGCCCGATAAATTTACACCAGTTTCATGGCAAGAAACATGTCGACTGATACTTAGGAATCTACCACTCAATTAAATGCGGACTGCTTCCATACACATTGATTTTAAATACTGTCTTTAGTGATCATAGAATAAAGTTTCAGTTGATACACTACAGACTACTTTTAATTCCCTCACCATTCACTAGCGGAGGCTTGCACCAAACACGCCCTAACTCTCACCAACCGGCTCCGCAGTAGACCTGGCGTTGTAGCACACCAAAGAGACATTCGGTTTCTTTGGTGGAGCCCGATGATGAAGCATGTCATCACCAGGTGGTGAGTGAGGGCTTTCTTCAAAAACACCCAAAATCAGGCTGTTTATTATACTTTCCTTTTGCTCCATATATGTGGTTAAAAATAAAAATAACCATAGGACACTCTTTTCTTGTTGACTGATCATAACCGGGGAATAAGAGTGTCAATCTACTCTCCCTACCTCTCTTTTTGTTGAAGGATAAAATGGTGCTTACCAGATTGCCAAAGGCTGCTTGCTGCAGCCGAAACACATCTCTCCTATCTGCTGGGTCGTGGGAAGCCCTAATCAATAAAGAAGCTGAAACCTACAGCCCTCGTGTGAGTGCTTTCTTTCATTGGGAGTAGAGGGTGTGTTGATTATTTGTATGTGTGTGTGTGTGCAAGCAATAATAACACAATTATAAGTAGGCAAATGCAACTATTAAATGTTTGGAATAAAAGACATGAAATGAATTACAAGCAGACAATATGAAATGTATTACAAACAGATAAAACTAGACATCCGCTGCAAAAAATCAGAAAGATATATTCATGAAATACATCAGATGATTACAACCACTGAAGACTTGAATGTACACACAGACTCACTCACACATCACAAAGCTAACACTCAAAGAAAACACCTCACCGGCTGCAACAACTGCAACTTATCCCTTTTCTGACTGGGGGATACAGAGGGGTTAAGAGCTTCAGCAAACCAGGATCTGCTGTAGTGAAGTAGACACGTCCGTTCCCATTCAGATTACAAAATCCCAGTTTCCAAGTCAACAAACCCCAGCGTTACAATCGCAAAGCACACTAGAAGTTTCTGAGAGGCCCTCCTCTGTGCTATGGAAACTTACTGGAGTTGGCCACTCTTCATGCAAGCATTCCAAAGGCAAAAGAGTTCTCACGTTCCTTCTGCGCTCTCCTGTTTTCCAGCCTTTATTTAAAGGAAGCTTACGAAAATACACAAAACAAACTTCAAAAACAAAACAACCTTGAGCGTGAATAGCCTAAACAACTTGAGTAATCTGGGAGCCTGTCTGTGTGCGCAAAGCTCAATCTAGACAGAGTCAGAATTCAAGATGGCATGAGGGCATGTCCAAGCCAATAGTAAGAACTTCAAAATACTTCCCAGTGTACAACACAATGCACATTTGTGCACCACTGCCTATAGCACTACATACTTCATCTCCCAATGTACAACATAATGCACATTTGAGCACCACTGCTTATAACACTGCATGTGGAGACCAAGAAGTACATTCCACACCTTTCTCTCTCTCATGCTTTCAAATGCACATTCCACATGTTCTGTACCTGGTAAGCTGTTCTTTTCTGTGAAAGCTTTTACCCTCCGCAGCTACAAGAAGACATGAAAGAAATCTTCAAGGAAAAGTGCACATGCAGGAAAAATGTAGTACATTCAAGCTAGGATAAAGTAAAACCGCAAAAGTCATTAAAATAATGGCAGTTAAAGTTCATCACGTGGTTTCAATACATGGGAGTGCCTCTAGCACTACATTCCACCCCATGACCTTTGACTATCATAACATGTATATCAAAATCTATTTTTTTAAGTGGAAGCACAAATATAAAATGTAGCACACATTAAAACAGTGACCTAAAAACATTTAACATATTACTTCTTCTAAAATAACTTGTGTATATATCTGATAATAGCTCAGCTACAGAAATAAATGTGTGATGAATACACAAAATTAATCAAACATGTTATCTCATTAAGGCTCCTAGTGTTATAAATGGCAAATTCTGGAATCTACTGTTGAAGCAGCCAAACGTATATACTTTGCTTAAAAATAAGGGAATCTCCAAATCTTCTTCATCAAACTGAATAGCTGCACCTGCTTTGAAGTTCTCTTTTTTTCTTCTTTCTTTTAAAAGTATCAGTTCATTGTCAGAGCACATTTAAAAAAAGTATTTGCTAAGTAAGTACATCTGGGTTGATTCAGCCAAAGGATGTCAGCAATGATGTCAGTCTACGCTATCAGGTGGTCACTTTGTGGTTGCCTGGGTCCCACACCCTCACGCCCCACTCAGAAAAGGCACCCACATGCAGGACAGGGACATCAGGTACACCAACATGTCGCTGTATGATCTAAAAAAGAAACTAGCATCACAATATTTTTCAGAAAACACATGTTCGCCTAATTCTGTTTTGGGTCTGATGGCAAAGTTTTATCTTTTCTGTCTGCACTTTTCTCAGCTGGCTCTGGGGAATTAACTGAGAATTCTACCCACACTTAGGCCTCTAGATTCTTTGTATTGGAGTCAAACTCCCCTTCCCCTTGCTCAGTAAGAAGGGCTGGGGCAGTCCCCTTGTGCATTAACTGTTCTAAATAACTCAAGGGAATTCACCATTCATTGCATTAGAGAATGTTCAAAATTCAACCTTATTGTCATCTGTCCAATGTCTGTAAGCGTGCAAAAATTCAAAAGCAACCGTGTCTGCCCAGTGTCTGTCACAGCACAGAAGCACACAAACAACTGTGCCTGTCCAGTGTCAGAGTACAGTGAAACACTAGCAACTGTTTTACTAAGGGAGTAAATCACTCTCTAGCATCTGACAATGTTTCAATCCAAAAGCCCAGGAGCACCCACTTCTTTCCTTGTTTTCCCCATATACTCCATGTGGCACACTGCCCCTGAACTGTCATATGTAACTCAATGTCTCCTTTCTGTATTGGCCATCCTTCTCCTGTCTCTGCTGAAATCTGGCCAAAATAGCATTAATTTCTGGCTGAGGAAAGTTCAAAAAAATTAATTAAAACCTCCTGTGAGCATTGTAAATTATAGAAAAAATATAAGGAGGCCCCCTATTGGTAATTATATTGGACCAGGGGGAAATTAGTGAGAAAATACGGGGTGTCCCACTCTTACAGGCCGAAGAACCTATTTTACAGTGGAAATACTGTTTATACCTCTGTGTATTGTTGGATCTAAAGAGACCCGGGATCAATTTTTCTCGTGGTATTTACGACTAAAGGCAGCAAACAACTGATGTGTAGCTAGTGCACAGAAAATGAATATGTGTAGCAGAGATGTTCGTAATTGTGACAATGTCTACTATTGATACAGAGTAACAGTAATATAAACTATTACAAATAAGTTTTGGTGAAAAAGTGTACACATTTATTGTTATTTCATACAGTCTAGATCATTTAATGATATTAAAAACAACGATAAAAACATATTATTGTACAGTTCATCCTAATTAAAACAAAATACATTAAAACAAGAATCACAGGTTAAGTCGACGCGGCGTTTCGGTTTTTCTTTATATGACACCTTCTTCAGGACCGATTCTAGATTTTAAAAAACACAGGATTACCCACTGTTATATGTTTGTACACATATCGCATTTTACAAATTAGTCTATCTTGGTTTACACATCACTCTATATTAACACATCACTCTGCATGTACATATCATATGCACTGATTTTTTTACAAATCAATCACCAATTCACTATTATAGAACAATACATTGTAACTCTGCATCTTTAAAAAGTCCTAATCCTATAGAAGATATGTAACATCAGTGGTTGTTGCCTTTGTCTATTATTCTATTCTCATTCTCTTAAAAAGTGCATAGTATCAGAGGCTATTGTATGTTTGTTATCATAAATTATTACAGAAACCCGTCTATGACTAGACCGATCTCTGCAAGAATTAATTTCATAAAGTTTCAAATTAACATGTTAAGGTTATCTAGGGGCCCAGAAAGGTCACCTACCTTAAGAATAATCATGGACCTCAGTGTGTACCATGTCTGTGTCTGCTTGCACTTTCTGACCCTCTACCTACAGCACTCCACCATCTATCCTCTGTGTGTACCATGTCTGTGTCTGCGTCCGCTATATGTGTCTCTGCCTGCACCATCTATCCTCTGTGTGTACAATCTCTGTGTCTACTTCCACTATCTGTGCCTGTGCCTGCACCATCTCTCTTCTGTGTGTACCATATCTGTATCTGTTCCCACGATCTGCGTCTCTGCCTGCACCATCTATCTTCTGTGTGTAACATCTCTGTGTCTACTTCCTCTATCTATGTCTCTACCTGCACCATCTATCCTCTGTGTGTACCATCTCTGTGTCTACTTCCACTATCTGTGTCTGTGCCTGCACCATCTCTCTTCTGTCTGTACCATCTCTGTGTCTGCTCCTACTATCTGTGTCTCTACCTGCACCATCTATCATCTGTGTGTAACATCTCTGTGTCTTCTTCCACTGTCTGTGTCTCTGCCTGCACCATCTCTCTTCTGGGTGTACCATTTCTGTGTCTGCTTCCACTATCTGTGTCTCTGCCTGCAATATCTCTCTTCTGTGTGTACCATCTCTGTGTCTGCTCCCACTATCTATGTCTCTGCCTGCACCATCTATCCACTATGTGTACCATCGCTGTGTTTGCTTCCACTATCTGTCCCTCTGCCTGAAATCCTATAACATCTATTCTCTGTGTGTACCATGTTTGTGTCTGCTTCCACTATCTCTCCCACTGCCTGCAACGCTATACCATCTATTCTCTGTGTGTACCATCTCTGTGTCTGCTTCCACTATCTGTCCCTCTGCCTACAGTCCTATACCATCTATTCTCTGTGTGTACCATCTGTTTGTCTGCTTCCACTATCTGTGTCTCTGCCTGCACCATCTCTCTTCCGTGTGTACCATCTCTGTGTCTGCTCCTACTATCTGTGTCTCTGCCTGCACCATCTATCCTCTGTGTATACCATCTCTGTGTCTGCTTCCACTATCTGTGTCTCTGCCTGCACCATCTATCATCTTTGTGTACCATCTCTATGTCTGCTTCCACTATCTGTGTCTGTGCCTTCACCATCTATTCTCTGTATATACCATCTCTGTGTCTGCTTCCACTATCTGTGTCTCTGCCTGCACCATCTCTCTTCTGTGTGGACCATCTCTTTGTCTATAGCATTTCTACAGCACAGCCACGATCTTCAGTACACAGCATGGAGGCTAATTCCAAATTAACAGACCTGACAGACATACTGCATAGTAGTTTCTAATACTACATACCCTAAACCCTAACACACTTCATCAGAACATCTATTCTCATTTTTTTTAAACACATCAACGATACAAATTATTACAATAACACAAAAAGACTCACTCGAATAATTTTTAATTATAAATTATAAATGTATTCATCAAACATTTCATATTCCAATAAAACTTCCAACATGACTTTGTCCGGTATTTCATTTTCATCAAATACAAAATTTCCATCTTCAAATTTTAAATCTTCTACCAGTTCCACAAAGACACTGTCCAAACTCTCATCAAAGAAATCTTCATTTTCAGTATCAATTTCCTATGGAAAAGGTCCATCTTTAACATCCTCTATTAATTCGCCTGATATCTCAAAATTCAATGCAACGTTCTCTTGATGCTCTTTCATTGCACCAAAATAATAATGCTGTTGGTCCTTACAAAAAAGCTATAAACACTTAATTATATCGTTTTCACTAATAGATAATAAAAAACTACTGTAATCAATTCTATAAGTACATATATTCCGATATTTTTTAAACACACTAACTACGCAAATTAATCCGCCACCTTCCTCCTAAATGAAAACAGACTCAAACTGTGATCTTACACACATAACAATATCCCTTCCAATTTAGTAAAATGATTACTACAATCAAAGAGACTCTTACTGGAAATTTTCTTTCAGGCTTTTTTTGCACCATCTTTGCCTCTGCCTGCAGCCCTACACCACCTATCCACTATGTCTACCATGGCTGCATCGGCTTGCACTATCTGAGTCTCTGCTTAAACCATCTCACCCTCTCTCTCCACCATCTTTTCTGTCACTGCACCATCTGTCCCTCTGCCTGCAGCACTAAACGATCTACCCTCTGTGTGTACCATGTCTATATCTGCTTGCACTATCTGTACCTCTGCCTACAGCACTCCACCTTCTATCCTCAGTGTATACCATATCTGTGTCTGCTTGCACTATCTGAGTCTCTGTTTGAACCATCTCAGCCTCTCTCTACACCAACTTTTCTGTGACTGCACCATCTGTTCCTCTGCCTGCAACCCTACACCATCAACGCTCTGTGTGTACCATGTCTGTGTCTCCTTGCACTATCTGTCCCTCTGCCTACAGCCCTCCATCTTTTATACTCAGTGTATACCATGTCTGTGTCTGCTTGCACTATCTGTCCCTATGCCTACAGCCCTCCATCTTCTATCCTCAGTGTGTACCATGCCTGTGTGTGCTTGCACTATCTGAGTCTCTGCTTCAACCATCTCACCCTCTCTCTGCACCATCTTTTCTGTGACTGCACCATCTGTCCGTCTGCCTGCAGCCCTACACAACCTATCCTCTGTGTGTGCCATGTCTGTATCTGCTTGCACTATCTGTACCTTTGCCTACAGCCCTCCATCTTCTATCCTCAGTGTGTACCATGTCTGTGTCTGCTTACACTATCTGAGTCTCTGCTTGAACCATCTCACCCTCTCTCTGCACCACCTTTTCTGTGAATGCACCATCTGTCCCTCTGCCTGCAGCCCTGCACCATCAACGTTCTGTGTGTACCATGTCTGTGTCTGCTTGCACTTTCTTACCCTCTGCCTACAGCACTCCACCATCTAACCTCTGTGTGTACCATGTCTGTGTCTGCGTCCACTATCTGTGTCTCTGCCTGCACCATCTATCCTCTGTGTGTACAATCTCTGTGTCTACTTCCACTATCTGTGTCTGTGCCTGCACCATCTCTTTTCTGTGTGTACCATTTCTGTGTCTGCTCCCACTATCTGTGTCTCTGCCTGCACCATCCATCCTCTGTGTGTACCATCTCTGTGTCTGGTTCCACTATCTGTGTCGATGCCTGCACCATCTCTTTTCTGCGTGTACCATCTCTATGTCTGCTTCCGCTATCTCTCCCTCTGCCTGCACCATCTATCCTCTGTGTGTACCATCTCTGTGTCTAGTTCCACTATCTGTGTCTCTGCCTGCACCATCTATTCTCTGTGTGAACCATCTCTTTGTCTCCTTCCACTATCTGTGTCTCTGCCTGCACCATCTCTCTTTTGTGTGTACCATCTCTGTATCTGCTCCCACTATCTTTGTCTCAGCCTGCACCATCTATCCTCTGTGTGTAACATCTCTGTGTCTACTTCCACTATCTATGTCTCTACCTGCACCATCTATCCTCTGTGTGTACCATCTCTGTGTCTACTTCCACTATATGTGTCTGTACATCTCTCTTCTGTGTGTACCATCTCTGTGTCTGCTCCTACTATCTGTGTCTCTACCTGCACCATCTATCCTCTGTGTGTACCATCTCTGTGTCTGCTTCCACTATCTGTGTCTCTGTCTGCACCATCTATCGTCTGTGTGTTCCATCTCAGTGTCTGCTTCCACTATCTGTGTCTCTGCCTGCACCATCTATTCTCTGTGTGTACCATCTCTGTGTCTGCTTCCAGTATCTGTGTCTCTGCCTGCACCATCTATTCTCTGTGTGTACAATCTCTATGTCTGCTTCCACTATCTGTGTCTCTACCTGCACCATCTATCCTCTGTGTGTACCATCTCTGTGTCTGCTTCCACTATCTGTGTCTCTGCCTGCACCAACTCTCTTCTGGGTGTACCATTTCTGTGTCTGCTTCCACTATCTGTGTCTCTGCCTGCAATATCTTTCTTCTGTGTGTACCATCTCTGTGTCTGCTCCCACTATCTATGTCTCTGCCTGCACCATCTATCCTCTATGTGTACCATCTCTGTGTCTGCTTCCACTATCTGTCCCTCTCCCTGAAACCCTATACCATCTATTCTCTGTGTGTACCATGTTTGTGTCTGCTTCCACTATCTCTCCCTCTGCCTGCAACCCTATACCATCTATTCTCTGTGTGTACCATCTCTTTGTCTGCTTCCACTATCTGTGTCTCTGCCTGCACCATCTCTCTTCCGTGTGTACCATCTCTGTGTCTGCTCCTACTATCTGTGTCTCTGCCTGCACCATCTATCCTCTCTGTGTACCATCTCTGTGTCTGCTTCCACTATCTGTGTCTGTGCCTTCACCATCTATTCTCTGTATATACCATCTCTGTGTTTGCTTCCACTATCTGTGTCTCTGCCTGCACCATCTCTCTTCCGTGTGTACCATCTCTTTGTCTATAGCATTTCTACAGCACAGCCACGATCTTCAGTACACAGCATGGAGACTAATTCCAAATTAACAGACCTAACAGACATACTGCATAGTAGTTTCTAATACTACATACCCTAAACCCTAACACACTTCATCAGAACATCTATTCTCATTTTTTTTAAACACATCAACGATCCAAATTATTACAATAACACAAAAAGACTCACTCGAATAATTTTTAATTATAATTAATAAATGTATTAATCAAACATTTCATATTCCAATAAAACTTCCAACATGACTTCGTCAGGTATTTCATTTTCATCAAATACAAAATTTCCATCTTCAAATTCTAAATCTTCTACCAGTTCCAAAAAGACACTGTCCAAACTCTCATCAAAGAAATCTTCATTTTCAGTATCAATTTCCTATGGAAAAGGTCCATCTTTAACATCCTCTATTAATTCGCCTGATATCTCAAAATTCAATGCACCGTTCTCTTGATGCTCTTTCATTGCACCAATATGATAATGTTGTTGGTCCTTGCAAAAAAATATAAACACTTAATTATATTGTTTTCACTAATAGATAATAAAAAACTACAGTAATCAATTTTATAAGTACATATATTCCGATATTTTTTAAACACACTAACTACGCAAATTAATCTGCCACCTTCCTCCTAAATGAAAACAGACTCACACTATGATCTTACACACATAACAATATTCCTTCCAATTTAGTAAAATGATTACTACAATCAAAGAGACTCTTACTGGAAATTTTCTTTCAGGCTTTTTTTGCACTATCTTTGCCACTGACTGCAGCCCTACACCACCTATCCACTGTGTGTACCATGGCTGCATCGGCTTGCACTATCTGCGTCTCTGCTTAAACCATCTCACCCTCTCTCTCCACCATCTTTTCTGTCACTGCACCATCTGTCCCTCTGCCTGCAGCCCTACACTATCTACCCTCTGTGTGTACCATGTCTATATCTGCTTGCACTATCTGTACCTCTGCCTACAGCACTCCACCATCTATCCTCAGTATATACCATATCTGTGTCTGATTGCACCACCTGAGTCTCTGCTTGAACCATCTCACCCTCTCTCTTCACCACCTTTTCTGTGACTGCACCATATGTTCCTCTGCCTGCAACCCTACACCATCAACGCCCTGTGTGTACCATGTCTGTGTCTCCTTGCACTATCTGTCCCTATGCCTACAGTCCTCCATCTTCTTTCCTCAGTGTGTACCATGCCTGTGTGTGCTTGCACTATCTGAATCTCTGCTTCAACCATCTCACCCTCTCTCTGCACCATCTTTTCTGTGACTGCACCATCTGTCCCTCTGCCTGCAGCCCTACACAACCTATCCTCTGTGTGTGCCATGTCTGTATCTGCTTACACTATCTGTCCCTTTGCCTACAGCCCTCCATCTTCTATCCTCAGTGTGTACCATGTCTGTGTCTGCTTACACTATCTGAGTCTATGCTTGAACCATCTCACCCTCTCTCTGCACCATCTTTTCTGTGACTGCACCATCTGTCCCTCTGCCTGCAGCCCTACACCATCAACGTTCTGTGTGTACCATGTCTGTGTCTGCTTGCACTTTCTGACCCTCTACCTACAGCACTCCACCATCTATCCTCTGTGTGTACCATGTCTGTGTCTGCGTCCACTATATGTGTCTCTGCCTGCACCATCTCTCTTCTGTGTGTACCATCTCTGTATCTGTTCCCACTATCTGTTTCTCTGCCTGCACCATCTATCTTCTGTGTGTAACATCTCTGTGTCTACTTCCTCTATCTATGTCTCTACCTGCACCATCTATCCTCTGTGTGTACCATCTCTGTGTCTACTTCCACTATCTGTGTCTGTGCCTGCACCATCTCTCTTCTGTCGGTACCATCTCTGTGTCTGCTCCTACTATCTGTGTCTCTACCTGCACCATCTATCATCTGTGTGTAACATCTCTGTGTCTTCTTCCACTGTCTGTGTCTCTGCCTGCACCATCTATCCTCTGTGTGTACCATCTCTGTGTCTGCTTCCAATATCTGTGTCTCTGTCTGCACCATCTATCCTCTGTGTGTTCCATCTCTTTATCTGCTTCCACTATCTGTGTCTCTGCATGCACCATCTATTCTCTGTGTGTACCATCTATGTGTCTGCTTCCACTATCTGTGTCTCTGCCTGCAACATCTATTCTCTGTATAAACCATATCTGTGTCTGCTTCCACTATCTGTGTCTCTGCCTGCACCATCTATCCTCTATGTGTACCATCTCTATGTCTGCTTCCATTATCTGTGTCTCTGCCTGCACCATCTATTCTCTGTGTGTACCATCTCTATGTCTGCTTCCACTATCTGTGTGTCTGTCTGCACCATCTATCCTCTGTGTGTTCCATCTCTTTATCTGCTTCCACTATCTGTGTCTCTGCCTGCACCATCTATTCTCTGTGTGTACCATCTATGTGTCTGCTTCCACTATCTGTGTCTCTGCCTGCAACATCTATTCTCTGTATAAACCATATCTGTTTCTGCTTCCACTATCTGTGTCTCTGCCTGCACCATCTATCCTCTATGTGTACCATCTCTATGTCTGCTTCCATTATCTGTGTCTCTGCCTGCACCATCTATTCTCTGTGTGTACCATCTCTATGTCTGCTTCCACTATCTGTGTCTCTGCCTGCACCATCTATCCTCTGTGTGTACCATCTCTGTGTCTGGTTCCACTATCTGTGTCTTTGCCTGCACAATCTCTCTTCTGTGTGTACCATCTCTATGTCTGCTCCCACTATCTGTGTCTCTGCCTGCACCATCTCTCTTCTGGGTGTACCATTTCTGTGTCTGCTTCCACTATCTGTGTCTCTGCCTGCAATATCTCTCTTCTGTGTGTACCATCTCTGTGTCTGCTCCCACTATCTATGTCTCTGCCTGCACCATCTATCCTCTATGTGTACCATCTCTGTGTTTGCTTCCACTATCTGTCCCTCTGCCTGAAACCCTATACCATCTATTCTCTGTGTGTACCATGTTTGTGACTGCTTCCACTATCTCTCCCTCTGCCTGCAACCCTATACCATCTATTCTCTGTGTGTACCATCTCTTTGTCTGCTTCCACTATCTGTGTCTCTGCCTGCACCATCTCTCTTCCGTGTGTACCATCTCTGTGTCTGCTCCTACTATCTGTGTCTCTGCCTGCACCATCTATCCTCTCTGTGTACCATCTCTGTGTCTGCTTCCACTATCTGTGTCTGTGCCTTCACCATCTATTCTCTGTATATACCATCTCTGTGTTTGCTTCCACTATCTGTGTCTCTGCCTGCACCATCTCTCTTCCGTGTGTACCATCTCTTTGTCTATAGCATTTCTACAGCACAGCCACGATCTTCAGTACACAGCATGGAGGCTAATTCCGAATTAACAGACCTGACAGACATACTGCATAGTAGTTTCTAATACTACATACCCTAAACCCTAACACACTTCATCAGAACATCTATTCTCATTTTTTTTAAACACATCAACGATACAAATTATTACAATAACACAAAAAGACTCACTCGAATAATTTTTAATTATAAATTATAAATGTATTCATCAAACATTTCATATTCCAATAAAACTTCCAACATGACTTTGTCCGGTATTTCATTTTCATCAAATACAAAATTTCCATCTTCAAATTTTAAATCTTCTACCAGTTCCACAAAGACACTGTCCAAACTCTCATCAAAGAAATCTTCATTTTCAGTATCCATTTCCTATGGAAAAGGTCCATCTTTAACATCCTCTATTAATTCGCCTGATATCTCAAAATTCAATGCAACGTTCTCTTGATGCTCTTTCATTGCACCAAAATAATAATGCTGTTGGTCCTTACAAAAAAGCTATAAACACTTAATTATATCGTTTTCACTAATAGATAATAAAAAACTACTGTAATCAATTCTATAAGTACATATATTCCGATATTTTTTAAACACACTAACTACGCAAAATAATCCGCCACCTTCCTCCTAAATGAAAACAGACTCAAACTGTGATCTTACACACATAACAATATCCCTTCCAATTTAGTAAAATGATTACTACAATCAAAGAGACTCTTACTGGAAATTTTCTTTCAGGCTTTTTTTGCACCATCTTTGCCTCTGCCTGCAGCCCTACACCACCTATCCACTGTGTCTACCATGGCTGCATCGGCTTGCACTATCTGAGTCTCTGCTTAAACCATCTCACCCTCTCTCTCCACCATCTTTTCTGTCACTGCACCATCTGTCCCTCTGCCTGCAGCACTAAACGATCTACCCTCTGTGTGTACCATGTCTATATCTGCTTGCACTATCTGTACCTCTGCCTACAGCACTCCACCTTCTATCCTCAGTGTATACCATATCTGTGTCTGCTTGCACTATCTGAGTCTCTGTTTGAACCATCTCAGCCTCTCTCTACACCAACTTTTCTGTGACTGCACCATCTGTTCCTCTGCCTGCAACCCTACACCATCAACGCTCTGTGTGTACCATGTCTGTGTCTCCTTGCACTATCTGTCCCTCTGCCTACAGCCCTCCATCTTTTATACTCAGTGTATACCATGTCTGTGTCTGCTTGCACTATCTGTCCCTATGCCTACAGCCCTCCATCTTCTATCCTCAGTGTGTACCATGCCTGTGTGTGCTTGCACTATCTGAGTCTCTGCTTCAACCATCTCACCCTCTCTCAGCACCATCTTTTCTGTGACTGCACCATCTGTCCGTCTGCCTGCAGCCCTACACAACCTATCCTCTGTGTGTGCCATGTCTGTATCTGCTTGCACTATCTGTACCTTTGCCTACAGCCCTCCATCTTCTATCCTCAGTGTGTACCATGTCTGTGTCTGCTTACACTATCTGAGTCTCTGCTTGAACCATCTCACCCTCTCTCTGCACCACCTTTTCTGTGAATGCACCATCTGTCCCTCTGCCTGCAGCCCTGCACCATCAACGTTCTGTGTGTACCATGTCTGTGTCTGCTTGCACTTTCTGACCCTCTGCCTACAGCACTCCACCATCTATCCTCTGTGTGTACCATGTCTGTGTCTGCGTCCACTATCTGTGTCTCTGCCTGCACCATCTATCCTCTGTGTGTACAATCTCTGTGTCTACTTCCACTATCTGTGTCTGTGCCTGCACCATCTCTTTTCTGTGTGTACCATTTCTGTGTCTGCTCCCACTATCTGTGTCTCTGCCTGCACCATCCATCCTCTGTGTGTACCATCTCTGTGTCTGGTTCCACTATCTGTGTCGATGCCTGCACCATCTCTCTTCTGCGTGTACCATCTCTATGTCTGCTTCCGCTATCTCTCCCTCTGCCTGCACCATCTATCCTCTGTGTGTACCATCTCTGTGTCTAGTTCCACTATCTGTGTCTCTGCCTGCACCATCTATTCTCTGTGTGAACCATCTCTTTGTCTCCTTCCACTATCTGTGTCTCTGCCTGCACCATCTCTCTTTTGTGTGTACCATCTCTGTATCTGCTCCCACTATCTTTGTCTCAGCCTGCACCATCTATCCTCTGTGTGTAACATCTCTGTGTCTACTTCCACTATCTATGTCTCTACCTGCACCATCTATCCTCTGTGTGTACCATCTCTGTGTCTACTTCCACTATATGTGTCTGTACATCTCTCTTCTGTGTGTACCATCTCTGTGTCTGCTCCTACTATCTGTGTCTCTACCTGCACCATCTATCCTCTGTGTGTACCATCTCTGTGTCTGCTTCCACTATCTGTGTCTCTGTCTGCACCATCTATCGTCTGTGTGTTCCATCTCAGTGTCTGCTTCCACTATCTGTGTCTCTGCCTGCACCATCTATTCTCTGTGTGTACCATCTCTGTGTCTGCTTCCAGTATCTGTGTCTCTGCCTGCACCATCTATTCTCTGTGTGTACAATCTCTATGTCTGCTTCCACTATCTGTGTCTCTACCTGCACCATCTATCCTCTGTGTGTACCATCTCTGTGTCTGCTTCCACTATCTGTGTCTCTGCCTGCACCAACTCTCTTCTGGGTGTACCATTTCTGTGTCTGCTTCCACTATCTGTGTCTCTGCCTGCAATATCTTTCTTCTGTGTGTACCATCTCTGTGTCTGCTCCCACTATCTATGTCTCTGCCTGCACCATCTATCCTCTATGTGTACCATCTCTTGTCTGCTTCCACTATCTGTCCCTCTGCCTGAAACCCTATACCATCTATTCTCTGTGTGTACCATGTTTGTGTCTGCTTCCACTATCTCTCCCTCTGCCTGCAACCCTATACCATCTATTCTCTGTGTGTACCATCTCTTTGTCTGCTTCCACTATCTGTGTCTCTGCCTGCACCATCTCTCTTCCGTGTGTACCATCTCTGTGTCTGCTCCTACTATCTGTGTCTCTGCCTGCACCATCTATCCTCTCTGTGTACCATCTCTGTGTCTGCTTCCACTATCTGTGTCTGTGCCTTCACCATCTATTCTCTGTATATACCATCTCTGTGTTTGCTTCCACTATCTGTGTCTCTGCCTGCACCATCTCTCTTCCGTGTGTACCATCTCTTTGTCTATAGCATTTCTACAGCACAGCCACGATCTTCAGTACACAGCATGGAGACTAATTCCAAATTAACAGACCTAACAGACATACTGCATAGTAGTTTCTAATACTACATACCCTAAACCCTAACACACTTCATCAGAACATCTATTCTCATTTTTTTTAAACACATCAACGATCCAAATTATTACAATAACACAAAAAGACTCACTCGAATAATTTTTAATTATAATTAATAAATGTATTAATCAAACATTTCATATTCCAATAAAACTTCCAACATGACTTCGTCAGGTATTTCATTTTCATCAAATACAAAATTTCCATCTTCAAATTCTAAATCTTCTACCAGTTCCAAAAAGACACTGTCCAAACTCTCATCAAAGAAATCTTCATTTTCAGTATCAATTTCCTATGGAAAAGGTCCATCTTTAACATCCTCTATTAATTCGCCTGATATCTCAAAATTCAATGCACCGTTCTCTTGATGCTCTTTCATTGCACCAATATGATAATGTTGTTGGTCCTTGCAAAAAAATATAAACACTTAATTATATTGTTTTCACTAATAGATAATAAAAAACTACCGTAATCAATTTTATAAGTACATATATTGCGATATTTTTAAACACACTAACTACGCAAATTAATCTGCCACCTTCCTCCTAAATGAAAACAGACTCACACTATGATCTTACACACATAACAATATTCCTTCCAATTTAGTAAAATGATTACTACAATCAAAGAGACTCTTACTGGAAATTTTCTTTCAGGCTTTTTTTGCACTATCTTTGCCACTGACTGCAGCCCTACACCACCTATCCACTGTGTGTACCATGGCTGCATCGGCTTGCACTATCTGCGTCTCTGCTTAAACCATCTCACCCTCTCTCTCCACCATCTTTTCTGTCACTGCACCATCTGTCCCTCTGCCTGCAGCCCTACACTATCTACCCTCTGTGTGTACCATGTCTATATCTGCTTGCACTATCTGTACCTCTGCCTACAGCACTCCACCATCTATCCTCAGTGTATACCATATCTGTGTCTGATTGCACCACCTGAGTCTCTGCTTCAACCATCTCACCCTCTCTCTGCACCATCTTTTCTGTGACTGCACCATCTGTCCCTCTGCCTGCAGCACTCCACCATCTATCCTCTGTGTGTACCATGTCTGTGTCTGCGTCCACTATATGTGTCTCTGCCTGCACCATCTCTCTTCTGTGTGTACCATCTCTGTATCTGTTCCCACTATCTGTTTCTCTGCCTGCACCATCTATCTTCTGTGTGTAACATCTCTGTGTCTACTTCCTCTATCTATGTCTCTACCTGCACCATCTATCCTCTGTGTGTACCATCTCTGTGTCTACTTCCACTATCTGTGTCTGTGCCTGCACCATCTCTCTTCTGTCGGTACCATCTCTGTGTCTGCTCCTACTATCTGTGTCTCTACCTGCACCATCTATCATCTGTGTGTAACATCTCTGTGTCTTCTTCCACTGTCTGTGTCTCTGCCTGCACCATCTATCCTCTGTGTGTACCATCTCTGTGTCTGCTTCCAATATCTGTGTCTCTGTCTGCACCATCTATCCTCTGTGTGTTCCATCTCTTTATCTGCTTCCACTATCTGTGTCTCTGCATGCACCATCTATTCTCTGTGTGTACCATCTATGTGTCTGCTTCCACTATCTGTGTCTCTGCCTGCAACATCTATTCTCTGTATAAACCATATCTGTGTCTGCTTCCACTATCTGTGTCTCTGCCTGCACCATCTATCCTCTATGTGTACCATCTCTATGTCTGCTTCCATTATCTGTGTCTCTGCCTGCACCATCTATTCTCTGTGTGTACCATCTCTATGTCTGCTTCCACTATCTGTGTGTCTGTCTGCACCATCTATCCTCTGTGTGTTCCATCTCTTTATCTGCTTCCACTATCTGTGTCTCTGCCTGCACCATCTATTCTCTGTGTGTACCATCTATGTGTCTGCTTCCACTATCTGTGTCTCTGCCTGCAACATCTATTCTCTGTATAAACCATATCTGTTTCTGCTTCCACTATCTGTGTCTCTGCCTGCACCATCTATCCTCTATGTGTACCATCTCTATGTCTGCTTCCATTATCTGTGTCTCTGCCTGCACCATCTATTCTCTGTGTGTACCATCTCTATGTCTGCTTCCACTATCTGTGTCTCTGCCTGCACCATCTATCCTCTGTGTGTACCATCTCTGTGTCTGGTTCCACTATCTGTGTCTTTGCCTGCACAATCTCTCTTCTGTGTGTACCATCTCTATGTCTGCTCCCACTATCTGTGTCTCTGCCTGCACCATCTCTCTTCTGGGTGTACCATTTCTGTGTCTGCTTCCACTATCTGTGTCTCTGCCTGCAATATCTCTCTTCTGTGTGTACCATCTCTGTGTCTGCTCCCACTATCTATGTCTCTGCCTGCACCATCTATCCTCTATGTGTACCATCTCTGTGTTTGCTTCCACTATCTGTCCCTCTGCCTGAAACCCTATACCATCTATTCTCTGTGTGTACCATGTTTGTGACTGCTTCCACTATCTCTCCCTCTGCCTGCAACCCTATACCATCTATTCTCTGTGTGTACCATCTCTTTGTCTGCTTCCACTATCTGTGTCTCTGCCTGCACCATCTCTCTTCCGTGTGTACCATCTCTGTGTCTGCTCCTACTATCTGTGTCTCTGCCTGCACCATCTATCCTCTCTGTGTACCATCTCTGTGTCTGCTTCCACTATCTGTGTCTGTGCCTTCACCATCTATTCTCTGTATATACCATCTCTGTGTTTGCTTCCACTATCTGTGTCTCTGCCTGCACCATCTCTCTTCCGTGTGTACCATCTCTTTGTCTATAGCATTTCTACAGCACAGCCACGATCTTCAGTACACAGCATGGAGGCTAATTCCGAATTAACAGACCTGACAGACATACTGCATAGTAGTTTCTAATACTACATACCCTAAACCCTAACACACTTCATCAGAACATCTATTCTCATTTTTTTTAAACACATCAACGATACAAATTATTACAATAACACAAAAAGACTCACTCGAATAATTTTTAATTATAAATTATAAATGTATTCATCAAACATTTCATATTCCAATAAAACTTCCAACATGACTTTGTCCGGTATTTCATTTTCATCAAATACAAAATTTCCATCTTCAAATTTTAAATCTTCTACCAGTTCCACAAAGACACTGTCCAAACTCTCATCAAAGAAATCTTCATTTTCAGTATCAATTTCCTATGGAAAAGGTCCATCTTTAACATCCTCTATTAATTCGCCTGATATCTCAAAATTCAATGCAACGTTCTCTTGATGCTCTTTCATTGCACCAAAATAATAATGCTGTTGGTCCTTACAAAAAAGCTATAAACACTTAATTATATCGTTTTCACTAATAGATAATACAAAACTACTGTAATCAATTCTATAAGTACATATATTCCGATATTTTTTAAACACACTAACTACGCAAAATAATCCGCCACCTTCCTCCTAAATGAAAACAGACTCAAACTGTGATCTTACACACATAACAATATCCCTTCCAATTTAGTAAAATGATTACTACAATCAAAGAGACTCTTACTGGAAATTTTCTTTCAGGCTTTTTTTGCACCATCTTTGCCTCTGCCTGCAGCCCTACACCACCTATCCACTGTGTCTACCATGGCTGCATCGGCTTGCACTATCTGAGTCTCTGCTTAAACCATCTCACCCTCTCTCTCCACCATCTTTTCTGTCACTGCACCATCTGTCCCTCTGCCTGCAGCACTAAACGATCTACCCTCTGTGTGTACCATGTCTATATCTGCTTGCACTATCTGTACCTCTGCCTACAGCACTCCACCTTCTATCCTCAGTGTATACCATATCTGTGTCTGCTTGCACTATCTGAGTCTCTGTTTGAACCATCTCAGCCTCTCTCTACACCAACTTTTCTGTGACTGCACCATCTGTTCCTCTGCCTGCAACCCTACACCATCAACGCTCTGTGTGTACCATGTCTGTGTCTCCTTGCACTATCTGTCCCTCTGCCTACAGCCCTCCATCTTTTATACTCAGTGTATACCATGTCTGTGTCTGCTTGCACTATCTGTCCCTATGCCTACAGCCCTCCATCTTCTATCCTCAGTGTGTACCATGCCTGTGTGTGCTTGCACTATCTGAGTCTCTGCTTCAACCATCTCACCCTCTCTCTGCACCATCTTTTCTGTGACTGCACCATCTGTCCGTCTGCCTGCAGCCCTACACAACCTATCCTCTGTGTGTGCCATGTCTGTATCTGCTTGCACTATCTGTACCTTTGCCTACAGCCCTCCATCTTCTATCCTCAGTGTGTACCATGTCTGTGTCTGCTTACACTATCTGAGTCTCTGCTTGAACCATCTCACCCTCTCTCTGCACCACCTTTTCTGTGAATGCACCATCTGTCCCTCTGCCTGCAGCCCTGCACCATCAACGTTCTGTGTGTACCATGTCTGTGTCTGCTTGCACTTTCTGACCCTCTGCCTACAGCACTCCACCATCTATCCTCTGTGTGTACCATGTCTGTGTCTGCGTCCACTATCTGTGTCTCTGCCTGCACCATCTATCCTCTGTGTGTACAATCTCTGTGTCTACTTCCACTATCTGTGTCTGTGCCTGCACCATCTCTTTTCTGTGTGTACCATTTCTGTGTCTGCTCCCACTATCTGTGTCTCTGCCTGCACCATCCATCCTCTGTGTGTACCATCTCTGTGTCTGGTTCCACTATCTGTGTCGATGCCTGCACCATCTCTCTTCTGCGTGTACCATCTCTATGTCTGCTTCCGCTATCTCTCCCTCTGCCTGCACCATCTATCCTCTGTGTGTACCATCTCTGTGTCTAGTTCCACTATCTGTGTCTCTGCCTGCACCATCTATTCTCTGTGTGAACCATCTTTTTGTCTCCTTCCACTATCTGTGTCTCTGCCTGCACCATCTCTCTTTTGTGTGTACCATCTCTGTATCTGCTCCCACTATCTTTGTCTCAGCCTGCACCATCTATCCTCTGTGTGTAACATCTCTGTGTCTACTTCCACTATCTATGTCTCTACCTGCACCATCTATCCTCTGTGTGTACCATCTCTGTGTCTACTTCCACTATATGTGTCTGTACATCTCTCTTCTGTGTGTACCATCTCTGTGTCTGCTCCTACTATCTGTGTCTCTACCTGCACCATCTATCCTCTGTGTGTACCATCTCTGTGTCTGCTTCCACTATCTGTGTCTCTGTCTGCACCATCTATCGTCTGTGTGTTCCATCTCAGTGTCTGCTTCCACTATCTGTGTCTCTGCCTGCACCATCTATTCTCTGTGTGTACCATCTCTGTGTCTTCTTCCAGTATCTGTGTCTCTGCCTGCACCATCTATTCTCTGTGTGTACAATCTCTATGTCTGCTTCCACTATCTGTGTCTCTACCTGCACCATCTATCCTCTGTGTGTACCATCTCTGTGTCTGCTTCCACTATCTGTGTCTCTGCCTGCACCAACTCTCTTCTGGGTGTACCATTTCTGTGTCTGCTTCCACTATCTGTGTCTCTGCCTGCAATATCTTTCTTCTGTGTGTACCATCTCTGTGTCTGCTCCCACTATCTATGTCTCTGCCTGCACCATCTATCCTCTATGTGTACCATCTCTGTGTCTGCTTCCACTATCTGTCCCTCTGCCTGAAACCCTATACCATCTATTCTCTGTGTGTACCATGTTTGTGTCTGCTTCCACTATCTCTCCCTCTGCCTGCAACCCTATACCATCTATTCTCTGTGTGTACCATCTCTTTGTCTGCTTCCACTATCTGTGTCTCTGCCTGCACCATCTCTCTTCCGTGTGTACCATCTCTGTGTCTGCTCCTACTATCTGTGTCTCTGCCTGCACCATCTATCCTCTCTGTGTACCATCTCTGTGTCTGCTTCCACTATCTGTGTCTGTGCCTTCACCATCTATTCTCTGTATATACCATCTCTGTGTTTGCTTCCACTATCTGTGTCTCTGCCTGCACCATCTCTCTTCCGTGTGTACCATCTCTTTGTCTATAGCATTTCTACAGCACAGCCACGATCTTCAGTACACAGCATGGAGACTAATTCCAAATTAACAGACCTAACAGACATACTGCATAGTAGTTTCTAATACTACATACCCTAAACCCTAACACACTTCATCAGAACATCTATTCTCATTTTTTTTAAACACATCAACGATCCAAATTATTACAATAACACAAAAAGACTCACTCGAATAATTTTTAATTATAATTAATAAATGTATTAATCAAACATTTCATATTCCAATAAAACTTCCAACATGACTTCGTCAGGTATTTCATTTTCATCAAATACAAAATTTCCATCTTCAAATTCTAAATCTTCTACCAGTTCCAAAAAGACACTGTCCAAACTCTCATCAAAGAAATCTTCATTTTCAGTATCAATTTCCTATGGAAAAGGTCCATCTTTAACATCCTCTATTAATTCGCCTGATATCTCAAAATTCAATGCACCGTTCTCTTGATGCTCTTTCATTGCACCAATATGATAATGTTGTTGGTCCTTGCAAAAAAATATAAACACTTAATTATATTGTTTTCACTAATAGATAATAAAAAACTACCGTAATCAATTTTATAAGTACATATATTGCGATATTTTTAAACACACTAACTACGCAAATTAATCTGCCACCTTCCTCCTAAATGAAAACAGACTCACACTATGATCTTACACACATAACAATATTCCTTCCAATTTAGTAAAATGATTACTACAATCAAAGAGACTCTTACTGGAAATTTTCTTTCAGGCTTTTTTTGCACTATCTTTGCCACTGACTGCAGCCCTACACCACCTATCCACTGTGTGTACCATGGCTGCATCGGCTTGCACTATCTGCGTCTCTGCTTAAACCATCTCACCCTCTCTCTCCACCATCTTTTCTGTCACTGCACCATCTGTCCCTCTGCCTGCAGCCCTACACTATCTACCCTCTGTGTGTACCATGTCTATATCTGCTTGCACTATCTGTACCTCTGCCTACAGCACTCCACCATCTATCCTCAGTGTATACCATATCTGTGTCTGCTTGCACCACCTGAGTCTCTGCTTGAACCATCTCACCCTCTCTCTTCACCACCTTTTCTGTGACTGCACCATATGTTCCTCTGCCTGCAACCCTACACCATCAACGCCCTGTGTGTACCATGTCTGTGTCTCCTTGCACTATCTGTCCCTATGCCTACAGTCCTCCATCTTCTTTCCTCAGTGTGTACCATGCCTGTGTGTGCTTGCACTATCTGAATCTCTGCTTCAACCATCTCACCCTCTCTCTGCACCATCTTTTCTGTGACTGCACCATCTGTCCCTCTGCCTGCAGCCCTACACAACCTATCCTCTGTGTGTGCCATGTCTGTATCTGCTTACACTATCTGTCCCTTTGCCTACAGCCCTCCATCTTCTATCCTCAGTGTGTACCATGTCTGTGTCTGCTTACACTATCTGAGTCTATGCTTGAACCATCTCACCCTCTCTCTGCACCATCTTTTCTGTGACTGCACCATCTGTCCCTCTGCCTGCAGCCCTACACCATCAACGTTCTGTGTGTACCATGTCTGTGTCTGCTTGCACTTTCTGACCCTCTACCTACAGCACTCCACCATCTATCCTCTGTGTGTACCATGTCTGTGTCTGCGTCCACTATATGTGTCTCTGCCTGCACCATCTCTCTTCTGTGTGTACCATCTCTGTATCTGTTCCCACTATCTGTTTCTCTGCCTGCACCATCTATCTTCTGTGTGTAACATCTCTGTGTCTACTTCCTCTATCTATGTCTCTACCTGCACCATCTATCCTCTGTGTGTACCATCTCTGTGTCTACTTCCACTATCTGTGTCTGTGCCTGCACCATCTCTCTTCTGTCGGTACCATCTCTGTGTCTGCTCCTACTATCTGTGTCTCTACCTGCACCATCTATCATCTGTGTGTAACATCTCTGTGTCTTCTTCCACTGTCTGTGTCTCTGCCTGCACCATCTATCCTCTGTGTGTACCATCTCTGTGTCTGCTTCCAATATCTGTGTCTCTGTCTGCACCATCTATCCTCTGTGTGTTCCATCTCTTTATCTGCTTCCACTATCTGTGTCTCTGCATGCACCATCTATTCTCTGTGTGTACCATCTATGTGTCTGCTTCCACTATCTGTGTCTCTGCCTGCAACATCTATTCTCTGTATAAACCATATCTGTGTCTGCTTCCACTATCTGTGTCTCTGCCTGCACCATCTATCCTCTATGTGTACCATCTCTATGTCTGCTTCCATTATCTGTGTCTCTGCCTGCACCATCTATTCTCTGTGTGTACCATCTCTATGTCTGCTTCCACTATCTGTGTGTCTGTCTGCACCATCTATCCTCTGTGTGTTCCATCTCTTTATCTGCTTCCACTATCTGTGTCTCTGCCTGCACCATCTATTCTCTGTGTGTACCATCTATGTGTCTGCTTCCACTATCTGTGTCTCTGCCTGCAACATCTATTCTCTGTATAAACCATATCTGTTTCTGCTTCCACTATCTGTGTCTCTGCCTGCACCATCTATCCTCTATGTGTACCATCTCTATGTCTGCTTCCATTATCTGTGTCTCTGCCTGCACCATCTATTCTCTGTGTGTACCATCTCTATGTCTGCTTCCACTATCTGTGTCTCTGCCTGCACCATCTATCCTCTGTGTGTACCATCTCTGTGTCTGGTTCCACTATCTGTGTCTTTGCCTGCACAATCTCTCTTCTGTGTGTACCATCTCTATGTCTGCTCCCACTATCTGTGTCTCTGCCTGCACCATCTCTCTTCTGGGTGTACCATTTCTGTGTCTGCTTCCACTATCTGTGTCTCTGCCTGCAATATCTCTCTTCTGTGTGTACCATCTCTGTGTCTGCTCCCACTATCTATGTCTCTGCCTGCACCATCTATCCTCTATGTGTACCATCTCTGTGTCTGCTTCCACTATCTGTCCCTCTGCCTGAAACCCTATACCATCTATTCTCTGTGTGTACCATGTTTGTGACTGCTTCCACTATCTCTCCCTCTGCCTGCAACCCTATACCATCTATTCTCTGTGTGTACCATCTCTTTGTCTGCTTCCACTATCTGTGCCTCTGCCTGCACCATCTCTCTTCCGTGTGTACCATCTCTGTGTCTGCTCCTACTATCTGTGTCTCTGCCTGCACCATCTATCCTCTCTGTGTACCATCTCTGTGTCTGCTTCCACTATCTGTGTCTGTGCCTTCACCATCTATTCTCTGTATATACCATCTCTGTGTTTGCTTCCACTATCTGTGTCTCTGCCTGCACCATCTCTCTTCCGTGTGTACCATCTCTTTGTCTATAGCATTTCTACAGCACAGCCACGATCTTCAGTACACAGCATGGAGACTAATTCCAAATTAACACACCTAACAGACATACTGCATAGTAGTTTCTAATACTACATACCCTAAACCCTAACACACCTCATCAGAACATCTATTCTCATTTTTTTTAAACACATCAACGATCCAAATTATTACAATAACACAAAAAGACTCACTCGAATAATTTTTAATTATAATTAATAAATGTATTAATCAAACATTTCATATTCCAATAAAACTTCCAACATGACTTCGTCAGGTATTTCATTTTCATCAAATACAAAATTTCCATCTTCAAATTCTAAATCTTCTACCAGTTCCACAAAGACACTGTCCAAACTCTCATCAAAGAAATCTTCATTTTCAGTATCAATTTCCTATGGAAAAGGTCCATATTTAACATCCTCTATTAATTCGCCTGATATCTCAAAATTCAATGCACCGTTCTCTTGATGCTCTTTCATTGCACCAATATGATAATGTTGTTGGTCCTTGCAAAAAAATATAAACACTTAATTATATTGTTTTCACTAATAGATAATAAAAAACTACCGTAATCAATTTTATAAGTACATATATTGCGATATTTTTAAACACACTAACTACGCAAATTAATCTGCCACCTTCCTCCTAAATGAAAACAGACTCACACTATGATCTTACACACATAACAATATTCCTTCCAATTTAGTAAAATGATTACTACAATCAAAGAGACTCTTACTGGAAATTTTCTTTCAGGCTTTTTTTGCACTATCTTTGCCACTGACTGCAGCCCTACACCACCTATCCACTGTGTGTACCACGGCTGCATCGGCTTGCACTATCTGAGTCTCTGCTTAAACCATCTCACCCTCTCTCTCCACCATCTTTTCTGTCACTGCACCATCTGTCCCTCTGCCTGCAGCCCTACACTATCTACCCTCTGTGTGTACCATGTCTATATCTGCTTGCACTATCTGTACCTCTGCCTACAGCACTCCACCATCTATCCTCAGTGTATACCATATCTGTGTCTGCTTGCACCATCTGAGTCTCTGCTTGAACCATCTCACCCTCTCTCTGCACCATCTTTTCTGTGACTGCACCATCTGTCCCTCTGCCTGAAGCCCTACACCATCAACGCCCTGTGTGTACCATGTCTGTGTCTCCTTGCACTATCTGTCCCTATGCCTACAGCCCTCCATCTTCTTTCCTCAGTGTGTACCATGCCTGTGTGTGCTTGCACTATCTGAATCTCAGCTTCAACCACCTCACCCTCTCTCTGCACCATCTTTTCTGTGACTGCACCATCTGTCCCTCTGCCTGCAGCCCTACACAACCTATCCTCTGTGTGTGCCATGTCTGTATCTGCTTACACTATCTATCCCTTTGCCTTCAGCCCTCCATCTTCTATCCTCAGTGTGTACCATGTCTGTGTCTGCTTACACTATCTGAGTCTATGCTTGAACCATCTCACCCTCTCTCTGCACCATCTTTTCTGTGACTGCACCAATGTCCCTCTGCCTGCAGCCCTACACCATCAATGTTCTGTGTGTACCATGTCTGTGTCTGCTTGCACTTTCTGACCCTCTACCTACAGCACTCCACCATCTATCCTCTGTGTGTACCATGTCTGTGTCTGCGTCCACTATATGTGTCTCTGCCTGCATCATCTATCCTCTGTGTGTACAATCTCTGTGTCTACTTCCACTATCTGTGTCTGTGCCTGCACCATCTCTGTTCTGTGTGTACCATCTCTGTATCTGTTCCCACTATCTGTTTCTCTGCCTGCACCATCTATCTTCTGTGTGTAACATCTCTGTGTCTACTTCCTCTATCTATGTCTCTACCTGCACCATCTGTCCTCTGTGTGTACCATCTCTGTGTCTACTTCCACTATCTGTGTCTGTGCCTGCACCATCTCTCTTCTGTGTGTACCATCTCTGTGTCTGCTCCTACTATCTGTGTCTCTACCTGCACCATCTATCATCTGTGTGTAACATCTCTGTGTCTTCTTCCACTGTCTGTGTCTCTGCCTGCACCATCTATCCTCTGTGTGTATATATATATAAAATCTTTATTCGGCTTGTTCACAGTGGAAAAACCATAAAAGAACACAAAATATCATACACTGTAAAAGTACACATGTTACATATATTTCAGATAAAATTCATTTCATAGTTAAAAAAGAATTAATCAAAATGTGCAAGGGGCCGCTTATGGTAAGTCTGACGAGGTTTTTAGAGGTTCTTTCTATGTTTCATGATACACTTTAGGAAACTGCTAACAAAATAACAGACATTTACCGTTTCCAGCATTTGCAATCTTAAAAGAGCGGGTCTGCACTGTCTCAACCCCCAAGATCTTAATATCGGTAAAAGCCAGGTCTTTCTATGGGCTTGATGGTATTTACAAAGCAGGATCACATGCAGGTTCGACTGCGTTGATAGACCATCACATGGACAGGGCGGGAGTATGGCATCCCAACAGTTTTGTGACGGAAAGGTGACCATTCTAAAGAAGGTATTTAGCCTGAATCTTGTAATTAGCATTCTCTCGTATGTTGATATTTGGAGTGCCAGATACGGGTGAATGTCAAAGGCTACTTGGATCATGTTTGCATGGATCACTGCCGTTTTTGAGGAGTTGGATGCGAGTCTTAACGATTCCAGATGACTTAGTGCTTTCTGTTTAAGATCTTTTTTTGAAATGTCCGTTATAGATGCCGGGTCCGAATAGTAGTTCTCCAAGCCTAGATCGTTAAAAAAGTTCCTAACATATAAGAGCCACTTTATTTTTGCAGAATTGTCCATGTTCATTGAGTCTGCGATGATGGCTTGTGTCAGAGCATTTTTATTTGACTGCCAAATGCGGCGCCACAACATCAGAGGTTCTATTTTAATTAGATCCTCTAAGTAGGGTATAGCTAATTCTAGGTGCATTGCGTAGGTTGAGGTGCCTTTGGGGGTAGCTAACAAGAATCTTAAAAAGGTGTTTTCTACTTTCTGGATGAGACTGATGTCAGTATACCCCCAGACTCCCGCACCATATGTTGCCATTGCCTGGCATTTGGCGTTATAAATCTTGAGGAGCTCTACTGGTGGTCTTTTGCCTAATCTCTGAGAGAAAGTTATTAGGGCGGCAATTGATCTCCTGAATAAAAGTGCCCTTGTGTTCACTGCTTGCTTCCAGCTGAGTTGGTCGTCTATCATGACCCCCAAATAGGGATAGTGGGGGGTAACTTCAAGCTTTTGATTGTTGAGCAGTGTGGGATATGTTCTTTTTTGGCCTCTGCCAACTGTCATTACGAACGTTTTTTTCACGTTCACCTTTAAGTCTAAGTTGCCCATGAAGGACGTGTACCTGCTCACTGCTTTCTGGAGTTCTCTGGGGGTTCGTGCTAGGATAACGGCGTCATCCGCGTAGAGCAGGGCTGGGATCAGGCGGCGATTTATGCGTGGGAGGTCCTGAGCCCCCTCAACATCTCCCCCTCCAAGCCGTTAGTGTAGAGTGAGAAGAGGAAGGGGGCCAGGACACATCCCTGCCTGACCCCACGCCCTACGCTAAACGGGGACGTCAGCTCTCCATTTACGCCAAAGCGTACTCTGGCTGTTGCCCCGGTATAGAGCTCTCTTAGAAAATCTAAAAGGGGTGGATCTACTCCCAATTGGGCTAGGACCTTCCACAGCTTTGTGTGCGAAAAGCAGTCAAAAGCTGCGGAAAGGTCGACAAAGACCATATATATCTTAGTAGGGATGGCCTGTGTGTATTTCCCCATTATTAGGGTAAGGTTGAGGACCTGCTCTAGGGTACCAAAACCCTCTCGGAAGCCGAATTGGATGTCAGAAATTATGCCCCGGTCCTCAGTCCACTGCTGAAGACGCTCTAGAATCACTCTCCCCACTACTTTCCCGAGCGAATCCAGCAGTGATATGGGCCGGTAACATTTTACGTCTTGCCGGTCCCCCTTTTTGAAGATGGGAACCATTATTGATTTTGTCCAGGAGGTTAGGATTCCCTCACTCGCTGCCGCTGTACATAGTCTAGTTAAAATGGGGGCCCAATGGTCTTGGTTGCTTTTAAAAAAGTCCACTGGGACCCCATCAGGTCCTGGTGCCTTGCCTGATTTGCTACTCTGCAGAGCGTCTATGAGGTCCGGAATGTCAAAGGGAACCAAAATGGGATAATTAACCTTAGGGGGGGGGGGGGATTCTGTTGGTGAGGTGTTTTTAAAAATTTCCTCGAAGTGGGAAACCCATGTATTTTCGTCGATAGCGACTTCTATTTTCGGGGTATCCTTTTCGGTGAGATATGGGGTTCTGACTGTGCGCCAGAAAAGCTCGCTGTTTTTTGAGACTGCACCTTGGTGGAGATCGTCCCATAGTTTTTGCTTAAGTTGGGCAGTTCTCAGCTTTCTTTCCCCTGTGTATTGGCGCCTTAGGAGCTGGATCTGGGCTGCATCGCGTGGGTTGTTTTTGAGTGCGGATTTTAACTTTGATAGGGCCGCTGTGCAGTTATGATTAAACCACTTTGGATTTGTAGCGCGGTTTAGTTTAGATTTTGAAGTGAGTAGGTCCTTTATAGCATCTAATATTAAGGTAAAATTTCTCAGGACTTCCTTGTGACTAGTTGCGAGATCCAGGCATTTCACTATATTTGGGTAGGACCGAGTTATTAATTTTTTTTAGTTATGTCAGATGGGTTAATTTTAGCCCATTTGATAGTAAGTCCGTTACGTTTACCAACCTGGATCTTGTTCTGCATAAGGGTAGTCGCCATCTCCAGTTTATGGGAGGAATTGGATGGCATAGACAGTGTTATTATTAAGGCTGCGTGATCGCTGAGGGGAGTGACAATGACCTCAAAATCTTTAAGTTTAGTTATGAGACTTTGGGAGAGAAATATGAAATCTACTGTGGTTTGATGTCCTCTGCCCACATAGGTCGGAATACATTTATTTGGGTCTGCTTTTAGATGGTTAGCAATGTGGAGATCCAGATCTGATAGAGCGGGGTTAATTATAGTTCCCAATTTAGTATGAGCGAGGTGCGCTAGTGGGACGTTGAATTCGTCCACTATCCCACAGCACAGTAGGTTGGAAGCTGTGCAGGGGTGGAGATTAAAGTCGCCTCCCCAAATTAAATGGGTTGCCTTGTTTGCAGAACTCCGGTGGTGAACTTGTTTCAGTTTGTCAGTTAAGGTAGTGAGAAGAATTATGAATTTTTCCTCCGATAGGTTGTTATATATATTGGTCAAAATGATTGTATCTTTGTTAGGGAGGGTGAGTGAAAGGATTTGATGATTAGCGTCCTGGGAGAGTGTAACCACTTTGTTAAGAGGTAGGGAATTTGAAATGTAAATTGTTAGCCCGCCTTTTGGTCTACCCATTGTGCTGGTTAGCGCTGGGACGTTATAGGTTTTATAGCCTTGTAGGTGTAATTCTTCTACAGACCATGTCTCCTGGAGGCAAATTATTTGGTATGGGGTTAGGAACTTCTGCGCAGAACCATCCTCGATTTTATTTCGGAGGCCCGCGATGTTCCAATAAGAGACTATGATAGATGAAGAGTCATCACCAGATTCTACTTTTGAGATTATGGGATCCTTGTTACAGGTAACTGGGGAGGTAATAATGGGCTGTGAAGGGGAGGATAGTTGAAGGTCAATTGGAGAGTTTTCTGTTGATGGTCAGTCGACCATTTCTAGGCCACTATACCTATTGTTTAGCGGGATGTTATGCCATGGATCCCATCGGGGTTGATCTCTGTGTGGGGGCCAATGTGTGTAAGGTCTTCTATCGTCCCACCTTCCTCCCTGGTGACGCTGTCTCACTGTGTGCCAGGAATAATCTGGCTCGTATAGGTTAGGGGGACCATGATATCTGGAGTTTAATAGGTCGTCCTGCCTGGGGAATGGAACGGACCAAGGAGGCTCCTGCTCCTGTATGTAGCCGTCCACTTGCCTAAAGGGGTAAAAGAAGGAGAGTGACTTGATCTTAATTCCTCCATTTGGGGTGATGTCTTCCCAGGCGCAGACATAATCCGCTATTCGTGGGTCCTCAAATGTAATTGTTATGCAGTCCCCAGGAATGGTTTTTCTGGTACTGCCCACCCACGGTACCCTAGCTACAGATCTGATTCTTCCACGCCAGGAGGATGGAATTGGGCGGTTGGTCTGGAGCCAATGCTGGGCCTTATTTTTTAAGGACCAGACCGGTTCTGGGGTGAGATCTGTTAATTCAGGAACTCCAGCCATGACCACCACGTAGGGTGAGGCCTCAGGAGGGAAATCTGCTGGGAGTCTTGGAGGGCCAGGATTCCTCGCAGTGTTTCTCTTGGGCCTATCCACAGGTGTTTTTGGTGGTACGGGTGGAGGGGGTAAGGTTTTCGTTGTTGTTTTATTCACATTTTTGCCTGGGGTTTTATTGGCGGAGCTACTGGGTGCCGTCGGGGTCGCGGCGGTAGTAGCAGCCGCAGCTGGGGAGGTCAAAGTGATTATCTGTTGTGAATTGTTAGTGGTGCATGGGGCTGCTACGGTTTTTATTGTTTTGGTCGAATTTGAGGTGTTTTTATTAACGGGCAGATTTGGAGTAGTTATCCGGAGGGTCTTTTGTTGTGGATTGGGCAGAGATGGATTGACAATAGGTGCATTAGTATTAGTTGGTTTTTTGAGATTGTTTCCTCCTGGTTTTTGAGGGCATGATGGGAGAGTTGACTGTTGATTTTTTAGAAGTTTGGAAATTTGTGACTCTAGAGTCGCTAACCGGTGTTCTAAGGGTTGTAATGCATGTTTGACTACACTGGCAATGCTAGAGAGAGTTAGTTCCTGGGCCTCGACAACATTCAAGTCCACTTGGGCTTGTTTGGTGGAATGAGGGTCCAAGACTTTCGGGGGAGATGGTTCCTTCTCTACCTGATGGACTGACGCTTGAATCTCAATATGTGTCACCCTATCATCTTGGTTTTGTGGAATGGTTGGTGGTATTGCCAGGTTTTCTGGTGTAATGGGGTTTCTGGGGGCCCTTTTCTTACTAATTGCTCCCTCCCTCCTACCCCTTTCTATTCTTTTATCTGAAGAGGAGATTTGTACAGGTGTTATTGGAAGCAATTCTGGAGTTTTTTCTAAATCAAAGCTGAGTTGGGAGTCCGCTAGCTGGGATACTGACAGGTCTACTGTATTTGGTAGACTGCGTCTCTCTCTGGTTGGCACCAACTCTGCATTTGGGGCTCCTAATGCTGGAGATCTGGCTTCCGCCAAGATGCCTAATGAGGATCTTTTGGCGAATGCCAGATCTAGGGAGACCCTTTCTTCGATCATTGAAATGCTTTCATCTATGAGTGTGTTAGCCTTCGCTAAAAAATCATCCATAGGGCCAAGCAATTTACCCACAGCGCTGGGGGCTTTGGTTTTGGTTTTAGTCCCCCTCGTAAGAACCATTACTGTTCTTGTTGGGTTATGGGTCTGAGGAAGTTCGTAGAATGGTACAATAGGAGAGGGTCAGATATAAATATCAGAGGGGTGGCCCAGTCCAGTCTCTACCAGCCTCTAACGGCCTAAAACGGCCCGGTCTTTGCCCGGTCTTCGCCCCGGGCTGCGACCCGCGCGCGACCCGCGGCGCGTTAGTGACTGGCTAGATGTAGGGGAAGTAAAGAGGGCGTGGCCGCCGGGGGAAGAGGCGCCAGCTGCAAAGAGCGGTGGTTTCTGGGCCTCGCAGTCCCCCGGTAGGCTTTTCCAGGGCACAACCAATGCACTGCAACCTGGGCGGGTCGCGCTGAGAGCGAGATGGAAAACTGCCGATTGCAGTAACGCTCCCACCAGCCGACCTCTGCCCCAGGGAATGCGGTTTGGGACGTGGACAAAGAAGCAGTTCCTCGGATCACAGCAGATGAGCAGGTCAGTGAGCGGCACCCGCGCAGCGGGTGGGGCGAAAGGTTTTATAGATGCGTTCAAATCAGTGGGCGTGGCCGCCGGGGGAAGAGGCGCCGGCTGCAAAGAGCGGTGGTTTCTGGGCCTCGCAGTCCCCCGGTAGGCTTTTCCAAGGCACAACCAATGCACTGCAACCTGGGCGGGTCGCGCTGAGAGCGAGATGGAAAACTGCCGATTGCAGTAACGCTCCCACCAGCCGACCTCTGCCCCAGGGAATGCGGTTTGGGACGTGGACAAAGAAGCAGTTCCTCGGATCACAGCAGATGAGCAGGTCAGTGAGCGGCACCCGCGCAGCGGGTGGCACGAAAGGTTTTATAGATGCGTTCAAATCAGTGGGCGTGGCCGCCGGGGGAAGAGGCGCCGGCTGCAAAGAGCGGTGGTTTCTGGGCCTCGCAGTCCCCCGGTAGGCTTTTCCAGGGCACAACCAATGCACTGCAACCTGGGCGGGTCGCGCTGAGAGCGAGATGGAAAACTGCCAATTGCAGTAACGCTCCCACCAGCCGACCTCTGCCCCAGGGAATGCGGTTTGGGACGTGGACAAAGAAGCAGTTCCTCGGATCACAGCAGATGAGCAGGTCAGTGAGCGTGCACCATCTATTCTCTGTGTGTACCATCTCTCTGTCTGCTTCCACTATCTGTGTCTCTGTCTGCACCATCTATCCTCTGTGTGTTCCATCTCTTTATCTGCTTCCACTATCTGTGTCTCTGCCTGCACCATCTATTCTCTGTGTGTACCATCTATGTGTCTGCTCCCACTATCTGTGCCTCTGCCTGCAACATCTATTCTCTGTATATACCATATCTGTGTCTGCTTCCACTATCTGTGTCTCTGCCTGCACCATCTATCCTCTATGTGTACCATCTCTATGTCTGCTTCCACTATCTGTGTCTCTGCCTGCACCATCTATTCTCTGTGTGTACCATCTCTGTGTCTGGTTCCACTATCTGTGTCTGTGCCTGCACCATCTCTCTTCTGCGTGTACCATCTCTATGTCTGCTACCACTATCTCTCTCTCTCTGCCTGCACCATCTATCCTTTGTGTGTACAATCTCTGTGTCTGTCTGCTTCCACTATCTGAGTCTCTGCCTGCACCATCTCTCTTCTGTGTGTACCATCTCTGTGTCTGCTCCCACTATCTGTGTCTCTGCCTGCTCCATCTATCCTCTATCTGTACCATATCTGTATCTGCTTCTACTATCTGTCCCTCTGCCTGAAACCCTATACCATCTATTCTCTGTGGTTCAAACAGAGACTCAGATAGTGTAAGCAGACACAGGCATGGTACACACTGAGCATAGAAGATGGAGGGCTGTAGGCAAAGGGTTGAAGAACCGGGCCTTTGGGCCTGGCGGCGCAGGGTACGCCTGAAATCTTCGAGTTCACCTGCCTTGTTGAACAGAGACACAGAATACTCTGTTGGCGTAGAAAACCAAGTTTATTAGCTGCAGCTAAGCACAGTTGTCCAAGAAGTACACCAAGTAGGTTCTCAGGAGACTGCCACTTTACTCTGTGGCACACAAGCTTTTATAGTCAAAATACATCTGTACAAACATACACCCAATGCACAAGGTTTTAGCCAATCAGAAGAGTTTGAAAACAAGGTGTTATGCAACCAGAATGCTCTCTGCTTGCATTTTGTGTGTTATCCAGCCCCCAAAGTTAATCAATACTGGTACCCATGGTTCAGTGTTGCAATGCAGGACATGTCTGTATGCTTCAAAAGAAAGGTTGTGAAACAGGAAAACACAGGGAGAGAATAGCGAAGGCCAAAAGATAAGATAAAGCAGGAGAAGAATACTAAAGGCTAACAGATAGTTGATACGGGGATTAGGAAGGCCAGACAAGGATTAGTTAGGCCGGGTGGTGTCTGAGATTGGTTTCAAAACAAGGACGGAGGGGTTTTTTCAACACATTGCAGTCCAAAGGGCAGAGACACTTCGTTCATCGTGCAGCCTGTGTAAAGGCAACACAAAATGGCGGCGAATGTAAGATGGAGTCAAAATTAAAGAACCTCAGACCCTCCTTTTGCCATTACTCAGGCAATACACAAAGACTCACGCTAATCTGAATCAATGTCGATGGTCATGAGGTCGTCAAGCTGTTGCTGCAACATCATCTTCATATTCTCTGTTTTCTGTGACATGGGCCTTGGGACACACATAGTAGCACAAAGACCACAGATTGCGGGGCCACATTGCAAACAAAGGCAACACGAAAAGATGATGGCCAAAACTACTCTAACAAATGTCAATACCTTCCATCCCCATGTGGACAGTTGTCCCCAAAACCATCACTTCAGAGACCAATTTCCTTCGTCCTGGTGGATGGACTCAGCAATGTGGTGTAATTTAGAGATGGCCTAGTATACTGTAGGGGCGTTATCAGGTATGTAAATGCAACAACTGGATCCAATCAATTTACAGACTCCACCGCGATCTGCAAGAAGGATGTCTAGCACCATTCTGTTTTGTAATGTCATAAGGCGGTCCGCCTGAAGCTCAGCAGTGATATTACTCAGTGCTCCGACAGTTTCATTTATTGTTGCTTCAACTACTCGAATGAGGTGCCTGATATTTCTAGGAATCCTTTAAGGAAGTCGCCTCCTTCTTGTCCTACGGTGTCTTCCAAAGCAATAACCCCTCTACCGTACCTTGTCTTGTGATGTCCCGTAGGAGCTGTATATGTTGGAGGGAGAAGAAAAACCATATAACAAGTTCCTGAGAAATCGGCTGGTAGCCATGTATAGGCTCTGTCATGGCAAACGAAATATGTTCCTTGGGACGCTACCAGTGGTGGAGACATTCGGGATGTATAGATGTATGTAATGTTACAAGTGCTCTTTCCCAATTGAGCCTTAGAACTTTGACCATTCCCGTGGAGACATAGGTGACCTTGGTGGGGCACAGTATATATAGGTGGGGATCTTTTCCTTTTGGCTCTGTCTGTAAGATTAGTGACGTAATGTGTCACATTCCAGTCAATGTATGCTTGTCGTTCGTCAGGGGGAATTCATTAAATTTCTCATAATGTTTTGACATAGCCACTATTCCTTTTATTAGTGCATCAAGACTGATGTCAATTCCATCCCTATATGGACCAACAGGATGTCGATGTTGGTTCTCATGGGCATTGGCGAACATAGAGGTATAATCCCAAGCAGATCCTTTTAGGGAGAAGGGTAGAACTAAATATGGCATTCCTTTATCTGTATTATGGGGTAAAAGTCCACATACCCAACAATCGGTGGTATTGATCACCAATTGATGCTGGTGTAACAATTGAATGAAGGAATTGTTGAAATACTCCCTTCTCCTAATTTGCTCATGCTCTGGTAGCGTATGAAATTGGTGTGGGGAAGCAGTAGTGCGAAAAGACATAGGGTGAGAGGTAGGTGTAGGTACAGATGTTGGCTGCAAAGTGTGAGTAACCCAACCCACACAAGCTAATAAAACACAGAGCAAAGTTAAAACACATAGTACTATGCCACATCTATTAAATAATAATTTACAATATTTTGTCTTCATTTTGGTTCTTTTATCAATTTCTGATTCACCGGAAGTCATCCCCTAAAGTGTTGCTTGTGGCAATCTTCCTATCTCACTCAGTTGTGGTTATTAGCCGTCCTATGACACTGCAAGTCCTGCAGACCTATTGCCACTACTCAGGTCACAACCCAAGTCTCCTACCACGACCCTGCAACCTAAAATAGGATGAATCCAGTATCACATATATAATTCAGATTTTTCAAATCCAATTTAAAAAAAAAAGAAATGTTTCAAATGTCTTTTGCCACTCTAGGCCTCAAATTATATTTGTCCTTATCTGGGACAGTTTGGTCTCGAAAAAGTGTCTCTGGATCAGTTGTATCTATTCTGAGATGCGATGGTACAGCTTCTTGCAAAACATCATCGTCTTCTTTCTCAGTCCGAGTCCATTCCAGGTGTGCATCGCTAAAAGGTACAAACCGGGGAACTCTCTCTATTTCACAATCACCTATGCCTTCGCGGACCCACTGATCAAAAGGCAAAGGCAAGGGTACCTTTTTGCAGTGCACACCATGGATCCAGTTCTTCTTCCCAACAACTTTCACGGCTGTACGCGTCGTCAGCCGGACCTGTCTCGGCTCCCGCCAGTGAGGCTCCAAATTCCTCTTCCCTCCCTTTGAAAATTTTTCAGACACACCCAGTCGCCGGGTTGGAGGGTGTGCCCAGGATCCGAGGAAGCCTGCGGCAAGGTGTCTTGTACCTGCTGATGGAGAACACACAATTTAGTGGTGAGGTCATGCAAATAGTCAATTAACATTGGGTATTCTATGTCAGAGTACTTATTGGGTCTAGGGACACCGCAGACGTTAGCCGGGCGTCCGAACACGATCTCATATGGGCTAAGTCCCACACGAGAATGAACAGTTGTTCGAGTTGACAAGAGGGCTAAAGGTAAAGCATTGGGCCAGGCAAGACCTGTGCTGGCTTGTATCTTTGCAAGTTTAAGCTTGAGAGTGCCATTATAGCACTCTACCAAACCCGCTGACTGAGGGTGGTTTGCTGCATGGAATTTCTGCTTAATACCAAGCCCTACACATACTTTCTGCATGATTTGACCCACAAATTCACTTCCATTGTCACTCCAGACAATTCGAGGTAAACCAAACCTCGGGAAGTATTCCTTCAGAAGGACCATGGCTGTAGACAAGGCAGTATTATCCTTTAGAGGGTAGGCCTCTATCCATCTAGAAAAGGCACACACCACCACAAGGACATACTTTAGGTTATTGCATCTCTCCGTAGTCTATTTGCAATACCTCAAAAGGATAGGTTGGGGGAGCAAAATGGCCTGCTGGGGTTGGTGTCCCTCTTCCGGGGTTGTGCATCAGACAAACAATGCAATGTTTAACAAGATTGTCTGCACATTTAGGAATCCCTGCATTCTGCCATACCGGAGCCAAAAGCTTGCATATTCCTTTCGCACTGATGCGGGCTGGACCATGCGCCATAGTTACTACTGGAAGTACATAGGCATCTGGTAACAGCCAATGTTGGTGTTCCGACAATTCTATCCAACACACCTGTTGCATCCAACATTCCCGTACCATCTCTCCACTTACTCAATTCTTTCTCTGTAGCTTCTTCCTTAATCATTTTCACACTTTCTATTGTGTCCTCACACATTCCTCCTGGACTGACCCATCTAGCAGGTCCAGCAACATACATATGGCTCGTCACATCTCTAGCTGTCTCTTTCGCTATCTGATCCGCAAAAGCATTTCCTTCACCCACATCATCAGTGATCCTCTTATGCGCACTACACTTCACAATTGCTATCTGAGTGTGTAAAGCAAGTGATTCCATAAGGTCATTCACTAACTGACCATGCGGTAAAGAATCCTCTTTCCCTCCAAAGGCGGCAAAAACTGTGGGCCACCCCAAAAGCATATTGGCTGTCGGTAAACACATTCACTCTCTTCCCTTTAGCCAATACACAAGCTCTAGTCAGAGCTATCAATTCAGCTGCTTGGGCTGAATTCTGCCTAATGTGTGCTGTCTCTACAACTGTATGCAAAGTGGTAACAGCATAGGCTGCAGTCGTTTAACCATTGGGGAGCTTAAAACACGAACCATTAACCCATAGGATCCCATCCGGATCCAGGAGCGGCGTATCTTTTAAATCAATCCTACCTTTTGTCTCCTCCTCTGTACGGAGAAAACAATCATGTTGCTCTTGAATGTCTTTCTCTACTGGGATCGGTAACAATGTAGCTGGATTTAGGGTATTACATCGCTTGATGTGCACGTGACTAGCCAAGAGCGTCAGCTCATACCCCGATAAACGGGCGCTCATAAGATGCTGAGTTTTGGTCCTGTTTAGAAGTGTATCCACTGCATGTGGCACCATGACAATAAGAGTATTGTCTAGCACAGGGGTCTCCAACCTTTTCTGTAGTGAGAGCTACTTCTGATCAGCAAAAATAGTCGTGAGCTACTAAAGGCCGAGCAACTCGCGCATTTTTCTGAGACATCCCCTCACACCCAGCTTCATTAACTTTAAGCCTAATTACTGCTGTTCATCAGGGAAGACAAGGAAGCACTTCCCACATAGGATCACAAACCAAAGAAAACATGTCCAACTACCCACGGTACACATGCCATAGCTTGCTGACCATGTAGGTAAGTGCTTCAGTGCCACACATTGGATTAGTAAGCGCTAGAATAGATAAAAAGCTGCAACAGAAGGCCTCCCCTTACTTCATTATCAAATAAAGTAAAGTAAACAAAGGGAGAAAAGTTATGTTACAAGTGAATACATATTACTTTTTTTCATGCTTGGGCCTTTGCAAACTATTAAAACAGCAACAAATGGCCGGTATTTGGAGAGGTGGCAAACATAGTTTCACTATAAAGCACTTCACTCAGTTCTATAACACATACTTCAACTCTACAAAGTCCAGAAAATGCATAGCCATAGTTCTTCACTCTGTTCAGCCCAGCAACATACTGTCTGCTAAGCCTTCCACTCTCTGCCCATTCTTCTACTTCCAGAAATCCAACTCCAATCTCTTGGCAGCCTTTTATTTAATCAAAACCATAATTTGCAGTCTATTTTACAAGGGCTTACTTTGCAGTCTAGCTTTCACCCCTAACTCAATTATGTTCTCACACTTCGACCTGCACTTCACAGATTTCAGATGTCAGCATTTTCTGCATCCTACACTAAGCACATCTCCATTTTCTCAAAAGCCATTCACTAACAGTACAGCTGTCCTCTGCGCACACTTGCTACATACCCATAAGGCACACAGGTGTAAACCTCTTCAAAAAACGTTTTGAATGTGAGGGCATCAAACTTGTTGTGTACTATCCCAGCCATGGTGCTTCACCTGCTCAAAATGTTGAGGGCTGCCAGTGCATACTTGAATTAATTTTACTATTCTTCGTCTCAAAAACCATTGTGCTCTGTCTGATAATTGTTTGGTCTGCGCACCGCTAACAAAATGTTTGATGGGTCCCTACTCATCTGGAGCCTGTGCCTTACTGCAAAAGTAGGAGATTGGAAAGTAAAAATGTATTTTCCCTTCTCACATTGTGTGGCATGAATTTTGCAGTCTGGACATTAAAAAGCAGAGGAGAACAAGACAAAAACTCATCAAAGGGACCCCGTCTTTGACTGGTGGCAATGCCCTGTTTCTGCATGTTTACACATATGTTGCAGAATGGAAATATGCAAAGCAAGAGGCACACAGCCTTCATGTTTCAAAAAATATATACATTTAATAATGTTGACAGTGCAAGTACATGTTTTCAATGCACTGTTATACTTGGCCCAAGTCTGACCTTCATTTTAAAATGTCCCCACAGTTAAATTACAAAAATGAAGCTCAGTGCATATGAGGCCCTTTGATTGCAATATCCGCTGCCACCGCACTTTTACTATTGAAGAAAGATGTAAAGCGCGGTGGCTGCCAACGTTCCTTGCATGCTCGGAGCAGCATTCTCTGTCTACTTCAGGCAAATATATAGCGCGGTGTAGTAATCAGTGAAAACTTTCACTGAATATTACACCACGCTATATAGTTGCCTGAAGTAGACAGTGAAGAGTTTATTGCTGGCAAGGATTTTTTTGTTATCTGCCACCGTGTTTTACTAATGACGGCAGGCAAATAAAAAAGCGCCGCAGCTGCCCAGTGCATGCAACGACTTCTAATTCAGGTAGATGTAAAGCGCTGTTGCAGCCCATATTAAACTCAAAGTTCCTTGCATGCACGGAGCCACTTTCACTGACTACAACGCGCAGGCAAATGAAAGCGTGGTGAAGTCAGCTCCGGGCATGCAAGGAACTTGCATTTTAGCACCGGCTGCCACTAGCAGCCCGGTGCCTGCAAGCACCTTTGATCTTAACGTCGCCTGCCACCGCGCATTATTTTTTAATGCAGATCTAAAGCGCGGTGGGAGCCGACGTTCAAACCAAAGGGCCTTGCTTGCATGGGGTTAATTTTAACAAATCACTATGCTACTGCTCGGCCACGGGCCATCTTACCTTGCAGTAACTCCTGGAGGATCAAATAGGAAATACGAAGCACGACGCCAGCCTGGAAAAAAGAGGTGGTGCATGACTTCAGGAAGCGTGACTTCAGGAAGAACGTCACGTTCTTCAGCCCGCCCCGCCCCAGCATAGCTCACTTTAGCCAATCTGAGGAGCTGGTTTGGGTGAAGGCGGGCAGGAGCTGATTGCCATAAAAGAGAATGATGTAATACGAAATAAAATGCGAAATCACGTCTTAATTAGATAGGAGGCACGAGCTACTCCCAGAGGGTCGGCGAGCTACCGGTAGCTCGCGATCGACCGGTTGGAGACCCCTGGTCTAGCACCAATCCAGCAGATTGGCGAATTGAAACTGCTGCTGCTGCTGTAGCTTTCAGACAACTAGGTAATGCTTTAGCTACAGGGTCTAACGTAGCCGAAAAATAAGCAAACGGACGTTGCTTGTCACCAAATTGTTGTGTCAAAACTGACAACGCGCAACCTTCTCTCTCGTGCAAATAAAGTGTGAAAGGTTTACTGTAATCTGGAGTACCCAACACAGGAGCAGAACACAAGGAAGTACGCAAATCAGTAAAACTTTTCTGGCATTCCTCTGTCCAAGGGAGAGGTTGGGGTGTATCTTTAAGGGTGAGTGCTAACAAAGGTTTTGCTAACAGAGAAACATTCGGAATCCATTGTCTACAGTAAGAGGTAATGCCCAAAAAGGCACGCACCTCTCTCTGTGTGGATGGTACAGACATTTGTGCAATTGCTTGGATTCTTTCTGGGGTCAATCGCCGTCCCTCCTTCGACAAGAGATGACCTAAGTAGGTAATCTCTTGGCGACAATATTGTAATTTAGAGGGCGAAACCTTATGATGAAGGTCAGACAAGTGATGCAACAGTGCAACAGTAACGTGTTTACAAATTTCTTCAGAATCAGCAGCAACCAGCAGATCATCTACGTACTGAATAAGGGTGGCACCTGGAGGCAAAGTGAAAGTATCAAGCTGAGTTTTCAACGCCTGACTATAAATGGAGGGACTTTCACAATAGCCTTGAGGTGCACGCTTGAACCGGAAACTTTGGCCTCCCAAAGAGAAACCAAAAATATCCCTACTTTCCTCAGCAATGGGAATGCTAAAGAAAGCATTCTTAAGGTCAATGACCGAAAACCAGGAAGCCGAAGCAGGTATAATTGTCAATAAAGCAGTGGTATCTGGGACAACAGGAAACTGAGGTACAACAATCTTGTTGACCTCCCGGAGATCGATCACAAAACTATAAACAGGTGGCTGGGAAGAGTCAGTACGTTTAAGGACAGGCAGAACAGGACTATTGCACACATTTCCTCTAGTCTCTTCAACCACACCTTTCTCAACCAAATCATAAATAATAGCCAGGAGCGCTCTCTCACCATCACTAGAAATCTTATACTGAGGAATGCGAGGTAACTTAACATTAGATTTGAGGGTGACAGTGTAGGGTGGAATCTGTGAGAGGCCAACATCATTGGGGCCTGTAGCCCAAAGAGTGTCAGGCAGGGAGCGTAATTCAAGAGGGAGTTGGTCTCTAGACAAATATGTCGGGGAAATCAATCTTTTACTTAAAGTAAGGTGTACAACAGAAGGAGAACAATGCAGTCTTTTCAACAAATCCAAACCCAACAAAGTCTAACCACAACCAGTCATTAAAATAAGCGGAGCCTCTAAATCATAAGGACCTATTGAGATGGGCAGAGGATAAGAAATTGGGTTACGAACTGGGGCGCCAGAAAATACTACAGAAACATTTGTTAAGCCAGACAAAGGTGCCCCAGGGAGTTTAGAGTGGATGATAGAACTCTTCGTTGCACCAGTATCCAAGAGGAATGGCTCTGACACACCAAGCGCAACGACATCAACATAAGGCCCATTTTGGTCCACTGGAACTGAAATGACTCCCTCACTTTGTCTACGGCTGTCCTAGCTAGAGAAACCCTGTTTCTCATCTTCCATATAATAATTGTCATTATAATAATGGGCAGACTGAGTATTTTGATGATCAAAATAATTCATGGAATTTTGAGGCGGAAAGGAACGTTGATCCTGGGACGTTGTACTTCGCCCCCTCCCTCTAGGGGTTGAATGGAAGCCACCTCGACCTCGCGGCCCAGGCGTACCACCAGCACGCTGTAATAAAACTGGGCAATTAATCTTGAAGTGAACTTCTTCTTTACAATAGGCACATTGATTAGGACCCAGTGGAGGCCGTGGAATAAAGGGCTCAGGTTTCTGCAACAACTTCTGAAACTGGGGAGTCGGCTGAAACTGGCGCTGAGCAGTACGAGGAGGATAAGCCTGTTGCTAAAGAACCTTCATCTTTAACTCTTTAGTTTTTTTTATCCAATTTGTCCTTTTCCTCCTTATCCCTATTTTCATAATATTGGGCAGTAGCAAATATCTGGGCTGAAGAAGAAACAGCCCATGAACTTTCGGAATCCTTTAATTTATTAGAGAGTTCAGGAAGCAAATTAAATACAAATTTATCTACGAACACTCGCTGTCCATCCTCTGTGCTCATATCCTGACCACTGTGATCAAGAAACGTTTCCTCGAAACGAGTAAAGAAGTCGGAGACACTCTCATCCTTCTTCTGCTTACAGGCAGCTAACTTATCCCAATTAACTCGCAGAGCGGGCATCATAGTTTTCATTAAGGTGATTATTCTACCAGGAAGTGCCGCAATCAAATCATCAGGTTTAGCACCACCCACTTGGAGTCTATCAGCAGTAACTATAGCATCCCAATCACCTCCTAATTCATTAGCGTGGTTCTATTTCCGAATCCTAGCCCACAACGGTTGTGGAACAACATTTCCCATTAACATATCTATATCAACCAAATTCATAATACAAGCATCAACCGTCTGAGACAATTCCTTGTAATAACCAGCAGGGTTTTTAGGGGGTCAGGTAAGGACTGTTTAAGGGCCAGAACCTCAGATCTCTTCCAAGGTACATGTACCAATATACGCTGGAAGTGAGCTGGTATAGGCTGATTACCATCCTGGGCTGCAACCGCTTCTCTCCACACTGGAGGAACCTCTCGCATAGGGTAGTGTTTCAGTTTGCGCCTAACAGAAGGATCAGGTTCAGACAAAAACCGGGAAAAGAACATTGATCTAAAAGTGATAAGTGTCCGTACAGCATTCACAACCTCAGGACCCACAATAATTCCCTTATCAAAATCAGTCCTAATATCCAGCAAACCCTTGGGAGCTAAACCCAATCCTGTGGCCTCCAATTTCTGACCTAGGATGTCACACATGGCATTGAAAACAAATCTTTGTACAGGGGCATCCCACTGCTGAAAAGTTTCCATGATATCTCAAACAGTATATTCGAGATCACTCAGGATCCACTTGCGAGCAAGACCCATGAACGCATCTCGTTCTGGGGAATCAGGAAGTAAACTACGGGTCTGCCTGCGGGGAAGAACAGGAGACATGCTTACTGACCCAAAGAAAGGAGATAAAAGGCCAGAAACGGTATCAACCATCCGTTTACGAACTGAGGGGGAAGATGACAGAAGGACAGGGGATAAAGTATGAGACGGAGCAGGTAGAAGAGGCAACAGGTAGAACGGAGGTCGAGGGCAAATGAGGCTGAGGCAAAGAAGTCGGAGGCAAAGGAGCTGGAAGCAAGGGAGCTGGAGGCAAAGGAAATGACGGTAGTGGTAGTGCCACAAAGGGCTGTGGTAGGGGTGCAGGAGCTGGAGCTGATGGGAAGATAACAGGTTGCTGGACGGGTAACAAAGGCAGGGGTGCATTAGCACCTTGTACATAGGGCGGGGCGATCTTAACAAGTGAGACATTAAAGGATCCTTCTCAGGATCAACATCGGGATTCGGAGGAGAAGTTGGCAGTACCGGGTAACATTTATCAATTGCCATGCGATGTTGCCTATCTGATACTTCTATCGCATAATCTATTTCATCATCTTTAAACTGTTGGGCAGCCTGTATAACAATCATGCCTCTTTCTTTTCTATCTCTTTTTGCTTGCTTAATTTCTTTCTGTTTGGCTTCCTTGCGCCAAAGGCGTAAAGAGTCAAACATAGCCGGGCGGGATTTTCTTTTAAACAAAGTAGCTTCTAAATTGTCTAAAATATCAGGCTCAAAACTACCATTTTGTGGCCACTGCAAAACACCATCTTTCTTCGTATAGCAGACCCACACTTCATTAAAGGTGATGGGGCCCACACCATGTTTAGATTAGAGCTCATAAGTAGGAGTTCCAGCCGGAGGGATTGGACAAGAGTCCTCCAATCGGGAGTCCATATCGCAACAAAAACAACACAATTTTCGAAACTTACTGAAACCAGGCATTGTTACTTTCACTGGCTTCCTACAAACAACAAGGGGCTAATCAAAACAGCACAAACGTACTCACCTCTTGGCTTCAACAATTGCAATTTTCGAATCAAAGAACCCAAAAACAAAGAAGTGGGAGCTACCCACCAGTACTGAACCAAATGTCTTCTCACGCCAACAGAGGTCCGTCTAACGTCTCGCAATACCAGTCGTCACCAAAAGGGACCAAGGCAGGGCAGCAGTCACCAGCAGCCGTTGGAAAGGAGAAGCCACACTTCAAAAGACCATTGGTCCACCTTTCGACATACAGGGGTTGCTGGTGTGGGGTTGCCTCCTCTGGAATTTTCCTGTGGGGCTACTCCCGATCCTTGGGCTTAACCGCTACCTCTGAAGCCGCCCCACACTGGGCTGCCAATTAAAGAACTGGGCATTTGGGCCTGGTGGCACAGGGCACACCTGAAATCTTCGAGTTCACCTGCCTTGTTGCACAGAGACACGGAATACTCTGCTGGCGTAGAAAACCAAGTTTATTAGCTGCAGCTAAACACAGTTGTCCAAGAAGTACACCAAGTAGGTTCTCAGGAGACTGCCACTTTACTCCGTGGCTCACAAGCTTTTATTGTCAAAATACATCTGTACAAACATACACCCAATGCACAAAGTTTTAGCCAATCAAAAGAGTTTGAAAACAAGGTGTTATGCAACCAGAATGCTCTCTGCTTGCATGTTGTGTGTTATCCAGCCCCCAAAGTTAATCAATACTGGTACCCATGGTTCAGTGTTGTAATGGCAGGACATGTCTGTATGCTTCAAAAGAAAGGTTGTGAAATAGTAAAACACAGGGAGAGAATAGCGAAGGCCTAAAGATAAGATACGGCAAGAGAAGAATACTAAAGGCTAACAGATAGTTGATACAGGGATTAGGTAGTCCAGACAAGGATTAGTTAGGCCGGCTGGTGTCTGAGATTGGTTTCAAAACAAGGACGGAGGTTTTTTTTGACACATTGCAGTCCAAAGGGCAGAGACACTTCGTTCATCGTGCAGCCTGTGTAAAGGCAACACAAAATGGCGGCGAATGTAAGTGGAGTCTGTTGGACTTGGCCCTTCTGGCAGGTTCACCCCTGAACTTTTTGCCTGGTAATATTAAATAATTATAGTGATTGCTGGTCTTTGCACACTTTGACACTGTGGCGCAGGGTAAAGTGCGTGCGCTCCCTGAGTGCGTGTGTGAGATTGGCCTGCCCTCCCATAGGAATGCTTGGGGAATGTATGTGTCCCTGGTAGTTCCTGATGCGTGGGGTGTGCAGGCTCGAGTCTGGTATGTGCAGACTCGTGTGATTGAATGCTGCGCAATGGTGTGTGCCGCGTGTTTGTGTCTAATATAGAAGTGCCACTTCTAGAAGTGTGCCTGTCTGTGCAGTGAATGTGCTGGCGTGTGATTGGCTGGAGCTCGCTGGGGTGCCAGGCTCCATGAGTCATGATGGGTCTGCCCGGTGGGGAGTGTTGAGATTAGCATGTGTGATGTGAGGGAGTGGTGCACTTGGGTCCTGAATAGGGCTGGGCTTTCCCCACACAATGCTGGCTCCGCCCCCTGTGGTGCAACTGATGACCCTAGCCTGCCTGGTGAATGGAAAGGGTGGCTGGGGAAAACAAAGTACTCCAAAACCAGCTGCGACTGGTTTCTCCCCCACCCTGCACCCTGAGACAAAGGAATTCACTGTATAAAAAGGGGCTGTGTCCCCTTACAAAATGTGCTTGTTCCCAACTCGAATCTGCCAGGGGCATGCTGCTGCTGGGGCCCAGGGAAAGGCTTGCCTCCCTGGGCCCTGCCCAGCCCCTGGAAATCCTGGATGCCTGGAGGACCCCTCTACATCCTAAACCCTGAAAGAGGGGCCCTTGCTGATGGTGGGGCCCAGGAGGGACCGCCATGGGGGCTGTCTCCTTGATGGAGTGCCCTGTGTGCTGGCCCTGGGCCCTGCTTTGTCTCCCTGACCTCCAGGACTTTGTTGCTGACTTTTGGCCCCAACGCTGGAGAATGCTTTATTTTCCACTAGCGCATGGGAGCGCTTTATTTGTCACAGCCGGTGCCCACCCGGCATTTGCCCCACATACTTACCGATTTTAAAGTCCCCTGGCAGGTGCCCACCCCGCCAGGGACCTTGCCGCTATTTCTTGTGGCTCCTCAGCGAGTGTCCACCTCGCTTTATATATAAATTAGAACGGGAGCCCACCCCGTATTGCTGCCGGTTCGAGGAAATCGCCGCCAGCCTGCGGCCAGGAAGTCAGGCAGGCCGGACTGCGGGACACCCCCGTGACGTAATTCCCCGGGCCGCACTCTGATTGGCTGCCGGCCTGAGACCTGACTTGCAACCAGGAAGTCGGAAGCAGCCTGCTGGGGCTCCCGGGGAATGGGAGAGTCCCGGGGAGAGAGAGAAGAGCCGGCGTGACATGGAGAGAGCCCCGCCCGCTGCCTTCAGCAGTACCCGGCCCCCTGGAGCGGGACCGGGTGAACAGGAGAGCGCTGCCCTCGCCGAAGAGCCGCACAGAGGAGAGCTTCCCCAGCAACCACCAGTGAGTGCAGAGGCAGGCCGGACAAAGAGGAGCCCCCGTGCCAGGTCCAGGTGAGTGGGGCGCCGGTGTATTGCTTGGGGGGGGAGAGGGAGGGCGTCGGGGCACATTGCCGGTGTCTGCCCCCCTGTGGTGTTACTGCAGTCGGAGGCATTTCTTCAGAGCCCGAGAGGCTCGGGCACATTTGTTTTTTTTTAGTCCCCCGAGCAGGGCTCCCACATTGCGGACGCATTCTTTCTGAGAGCCTGCGAGGCCCGGTGGCATTTTGGTGTTTCATGTCCCCCGTGGAGGGACTCCAATGTGTGGCGCATATTTGTTTTAGAGCCTAGAAGGCTCTGGGGGCATCTTGTTTATTTCGAGTTCCAAGAGGGGGGACTCCAACATTGGGGCCACATTTATTCAGAGCCACGAGGCTCACAGGGCCATTTTGTATTCAGAGCCTGAGAGGCTCAGGGGGCATTGTATTTGTTTAGGGCCACAAGGCTCCAGCGTTTGCCCCATTGCCTCCACAGCTGCCCAGCACTTAGTGGGCAGCTGCTACGTTTAGGCCCCCCCTGACTTTGGGACCCAGGGCGTCCTAGCCCTAGAGAGCCCAGTTGGTCTAGGGACTGCTACAGGTTGTGGCTAATGTGATTTATGTGCAATTGTTCTTTCCTGCACCTCTGAATGTTTTTATGCATCATGTGCCTTGTTCTTACACCTCTGAATGTGTTGTTTATGCATCATGTGTTCTCCAGTGCGGCACCTCTGAATGTGTTTTGATGCATCATGTGCCTTGTTCTTACACTGCTGAATGTATAGTTATGCATCATGTGTTTTCCCTCCCTACACCTCTGAATGTTGTGATGCATCATGTGTAAGATTCCTATGTCTATCCCCCTAAATTTATGGTGGTACTTAGTTGGTTGTTTTCTCCTAGTACAGGTGTTCCCTGTGAGGTCCTGGTTCCCTGCGTAATATTCTCCTAAGGTGGTTAGGGTTGCGTAGGTGGTACTTACCTGGTACCAGTAGTTGCTGGTTGTGTGCTAAAGTGATTATTATTCTATGATCTACAACGTGCTATTTCTAACAGTATTTCTAGTTCTAAAAGTGCATATTCCTGACAGTGGTCCATGTGGCCCTGTCTTGTACATATCCTCTGTAAATTCTGCCCGTGCCTGTTGGCACTTTGTAAAGTGTGTGTTTTTATCTAATGTGTTTTGGTATAATACAAAGGCTATTTTTTATATAACCTTGTGTGGAGTTTCCTTTGTGGGGGGCCTTGGGTGTTGGTGCTGGGGGTGCGTGTGCAAACACTTAACTCACATTGCCTCCGAGTTTAGCCTTACTGCTCGTGCTACGTTACCAAGGGGGTGAGCAGGGGTTATCTTGGCATGTAACTCCCTTGCCCTGACGTGGAAGTGGTGGTCTCTGACTGACTTTGGCGCAAGCCCTGGCCAGCCAGGGATCCCATTTCTAACATTGGCTGGCAGCATAAGGGAGCCGGATTTGTGGTTGCGCTGTACCACAGTAGCAGCTGGCTGCACCACAAAACTCTGCATTTTGGATAAATCACATTTTGGGGATTATTGTTTTAAGTTTGCTAAAAAAATTAATTTCTGTGGAAATGTGTTTCATTTGCACTGTGAGTTAGGTGTCCCTAGCTCGGGAGGGTAGATCATCCCCCTAAGTGCAGTGTGTTTTCTGGATTCACCAGAAGGGTGGGATCCAGTGGTGGCTGCATAAATGTGTTCAGTGCATCTGTCCCCCGTCCCTGTCCTGGAGTAATGGTACGTGTGTCACGTGTGGTCAGGTTGAGAAATCAGGGGTGGTTGAAACTGCCTTACCAGTCTGGGGGGGGCGTGTGTGGATGAATGGTGTGAGTTCTCTGGATGGGGAGCCTGCTGGATAACTGGTGTGTGTTGGATTTCATGGGTGGGCCTGAAGCTCAAGGGAGTTTCCCCTGCCCTGTGCCATTGTGTTATTTGTTGGGGAGTGACCCTAAGGAAAGTTCTGGTCTTCCAGCCCGGTGGTGGAAGTGGCTCAGAGGAGCACAAGCCCGGTCTCCGTAGTCTGGGTGTTTTTTTTGGGAACACCAGGTGAGGGAGCCTAGCATGTCCATATGGAGTGTCCTTTGAGGGGGATCTCCCAGTGTGGAGAGAACGTGGAGCGCCTGTAAGCAGGGCTCTAGTAGTTCTGTTGTCTGGCAGTACCGCTCCAGTTGGGAGGGTGCAGAAGTCCAGACGGAGGGGTGCACGGAGGATAGGCTCCCCAGTGGAGGAACCAGTGGGTCAGGGGCCAGCCAGAAGGGCTGTGTCGCCAGGGAGAGACCATGGTGATGCCACTTCTGTCCTGAGTGTTGTGGTTCTGAAAAGTTTGGACCCTGCTATATTATGTAGAGAAGCCAAACACTTGTGTCAGAAAATATCATCATACCATGACGAATTTGGTATCGGCAGACCGGTAATGATCAGGTCATTATGCCTGTGCATTTGCGTCACGATTGAGTGACGGGAACACCCCTAAATCGCACTTCCTGTGTTGAACCCTCGGGTTCCATTTTGTGAGCAGCATCCATCTTGTGGATTGCCCTTACATAGTCAATTGATCCAGGCCGAATTTGATCTGAAAGGACACGTCCTCCTTAGCTGACTTCCCCATGACCTGGCCGAGCTGCCTCCACTGCCTCCAGCCAAACCTGTTCGGGCAGTTCCTCGCCCAGTGGCCGAGTAAGATAGCATCAAGGCACAACATGTCATAAACGATTCACTGCATACAAACCATGCTCTATCATACATACACCTGTCCGTCCCTATTTCTTGTTTATGACTAGTTTTACGATGAGGAGGTGCCCGATTTTATTGGGGTTTCATCGATATCTGATGGGAGTTCTGGGCCTGGCTGGGTAATCCATCACGAACTGGACATACGAAATGTAGGTTTGCCATCATGACTTCGCTTTTTCATTGTTTTGGAAATATGTATATGACCATGCTGTAAAGTAAAGATTTCTTGCCCGCAGCTAATATTTTTGTATAAAAGGACAAGGCTGGTTCTGTAAAAACGAACAGTCTCCTGAGAATCTACACACCGTGCTGTTGTACTTCTAGGACGCTTGTTACTTGGTTGCAGCCAATAAAACTCGATCTTTGACTTCACCTAGAAGACTCTGTGTTTCTGTGGTCCAGAACAGGAAGAACTCAAGAGGTCTTTGGGTGTTTTCCCCTGGCACCACCGGGTTCCTAAAAACCCGGCACCTCAGTGTCAGGCAGACTTGTACACGACACATTAGTTGTGTCACCCTCAAGGAAGTCCTGGTGTGCCAGGCATCTGACCAAAGGGGTACGTCCCTTGGTTGGTGAGCCAGTAGCCGGTGTTTCCGGATCTGGACGTAAGGGCAACTGTACGTAGTGTCCTGAAGTTACAAAAAGGAACTCCTGCCTGAAGAGAAGGAACTGGGTAAGCTGTATGGGGGATTGACCTGCAGTGGTTGCCTTGCTGCTGAAGGAGGAGAGGAAGTCTTAGACTTTTGTTTTCAAATTGTAGAAGTCCTGGTGCGCCAGGCATCTAACCAAAGGGTAGCGTCCCTAGGTTAGGGAGCCAGGTTCAGGTGGTTGCCTGTCCTGGACGGCAGGGCGACTGTAGCCAGTGTCCTGGACAGTTTGTCTTCTAGGGGTACCCCTGTGAACACATGTGGGGCTCATCTTAAGCGAAGAGACCCTGTGTTTCCCAGAAGGGGTGGTACAGGCCTAGCAGGGATCTTTAGGGTTCTTGGCTGAGTGTTGTGGTACTACCCTGGGAGCAGGTGGGGCCTACCTTAAGTGGAGGGACCCTGTTCTACAGTGGGAGGGTGCAGAACTCTGGCAAAGGGTCAGAGGGAGTCTGACCCCTGTGCATCTAGTGAATTTGAATCCCAGGTGGTAAATCAGTTAAGGGAGCTGTGACTCTGTCATGACCACCCTGGTGTCCTGTAGGCACCGCACTGAGCAAAGTCCCCCTCGAGCAACGCAGCCTCTGCGCTCACCGACGCCGTCGTCACGTCGTCAACAAGCAGTAGGCTGCATCGCAACTGGAGGGCACAGCAACGTGCAACGCCTCGCTACACCATTCTTGTGGTGGTCTGACCATGGTCACTGCTGCTGAGGGAGTAAGGTCCTGAACTGGTGGGAGAGTTGTGTTCTGGAGGGTGCTTCTCCTGCTAGAGTGCGCAACCCCAGAAGTAGAGGTAGGGTGGGGCATTCTTGCCCATGACCTCTGGTCAGCCTGAGGGTGCGGACCCTAGGTTGAAGGATCAGTGGTAGTTTGGAACTACACTAAGAAGAAGGTGGAGAATGGCTATTGTATGCCAGGGGTTACCCCCCCCCCCACTCTGTGGATTGGCAGGGACTGGATGGCCTAGGACCTGGTCCTAGCCGTGGACAACTAAGGAGTACCAGTGGGGTAGCCTAGTTGGGCCTGTTTTTTTTAAGTGTGCTTGTTTATGGATCAACAGGGCGTAGAACCGGAGGGTGTCCCTGCAGTGCGGGCCCGCGTCCTTGTTCTATCGCCCAAAGCAGGAAAGTCCATCACAGTGGTGATTGGCCTGCCCTGCGTTTTGGCTGGAAGGGGGTTGTGTTGTACTTGGCCCTTCTGGCAGGTTCACCCCTGAACTTTTTACCTGGTATTATTAAATAATTATATTGATTGCTGGTCTTTGCGCAGTTTGACACTGTGGCGCAGTGTAAAGTGCGTGCGCTCCCTGAGTGCGTGTGTGAGATTGGCCTGCCCTCCCATAGGAATGCATGGGGAATGGATGTGTCCCTGGTAGTTCCTGATACGTGGGGTGTGCAGGCTCGAGTCTGGTATGTCCTGACTCGTGTGATTGAATGCTGCGCAATGGTGTGTGCCGCGTGTTTGTGTCTAATATAGAAGTGCCACTTCTAGAAGTGTGCCTGTCTGTGCAGTGAATGTACTGGTGTGTGATTGGCTGGAGCTGGCTGGGGTGCCAGGCTCCATGAGTCAAGTTCAAGTTTCAAAGCTTTATTCGATTATTAAAAAAAACAATCATAAAAGCATACAAAATATATACATAGACATTCATATTATTAAGCTCTGATGGGATTAGCCCATAAAAAAGATTGACAAATTAAGTCATTAGAAGTTAAAAAAAAGGTACAAGTTTAATGCAGCTCAATGATACAGTAACACAAAATGATTAAAAGACCATACTTTTCCTTGCAGCCATAGATTTCAGGATAAACATAGCTGTGTAAAAACAGATATCAGGATCATCTTAGGAGAACATCAATCTCATTGTCGAATTTACCGTTGTAATTGCCCATTTTTTAAATAATGGTTTTAAATAGGCAACGCGAAAATGCTTGTAAAGCTCACACAGAAATAAAAATGCACAGTACTCTGTTTAGTGACCCCATCGCATGGGCATGGTATAGAGGGATCGTTTTTCATTACAGGAACGCCACCAAATGGTGGACAATTCCAAGTCTTAGTCTAATAAGGACAAAACGATGAGATGGTCTGGTGACAACCTTTAAATATTTTGAAAAGCCAGATGAGTCCCTATTGGAATAGTAGTATTGAGGGATAGTTGACAACATAATAGAGTCTCTACGCACTTGGGCTTTCTTATGTAGATAGGAGCACTTAAGCTCTTTCTTTGAAATATCAGAAAAGCTCTCTGGATCATCCAGGAGGTTCAAATTAAATAAATCCCTAGCAGTTATCACAACATAATCAATCCATGGGATCAGTGAGATTTTACCTAGACGGAGACAATCATTAATAATACTCCTCGTAAAAATAGTTTCTTTCTTATGCCCAAATTGCTCTCCACACCAACAGTGGTCTTAGACAAATTAGATCTGATAAAAACTCTAGGCCCAATTCCTGGTGTATTATCAAAAGCTATTTTCTTCTATTTGCAAATCACCATGGCGACTGTACCCCCAAACACCGGCTCCATAGAGCGCAATTGCAACACATCTACAGCGATATATGTGTAGCATGTCATATACACGACGGTCGCCAAGCTTATTTGCAAATTTAAAAACTCCATGGGCACTTTTGGACATCTTGGCTTTTACATTAGATATCTCCTGTGACCACATGCCATTACTACTAAATGTTATGCCCAGATAACAAAATTTATTTACAATTTCTATTTTTTGTCCCTCTATATGGAAAGATTTCAACTTCCTCATTTTCTTTCCGCATGGCATAATGAATGTTTTGATATTATTGATTTTTATTTTTTTTTCCTTGATGAAACCGCAAACTTGTCCATCAATCTCTGTAAACCTCGAGGGGTTCTGGATAGGAGCACTGAGTCGTCGACATAAAGCAAAATGGGAACAGCCTGACCATCTACTAACGGAGCAACAGAGTTAACCTGCTTAAGCTCAGTGTCTATTGCATTAATAAAGAGGGAGAAAAGAAGGGGCGCTAGGACACAGCCTTGTCTTATACCTAACTTAACACTAATACAATCAGTGCATTCCCCCCCTTGACCATATCTTATGCGGGCAGAGAGTTTAGAATATAATCTGGCCAGGAAATAAATGATCCCTGCTGGAGCACCTTGCTCTAATAGGTTTGACCATAGCAGCGCATGATCGACAAGATCAAACGCGCTGCTTAGGTCAGCGAAGCAGAGAAAAAGCGAACCCTGCTTAGCACGAGTATACTTCCCTATTAGGAGGTCTAAATTTATACATTGTTCTACGGTTCCCAGACCCTTTCGGAATCCAAATTGGGACCGCGCAAGGATACCACTACCCTCGACCCACTCTTCTAACCTGGCCAACAGCACCCGGCTCATGGTTTTGAGTGATGAATCTAAAAGGCAGATAGGGCGGTAATTTTTAGCGTCCAACCTATCCCCCTTTTTATATATCGGAATAATTACAGATTCACCCCAAGTAGGCGGTGTGCTTTCCATGACTGCTGCGTTAAAGACCTTGGTCAAGACAGGGCCCCGCAATGGTGTATCTGCCTTATACAGGTCTATGGGCACCCCATCAGGACCAGGGGCTTTCGCTCCCTTGCTAATCCTGATAGCAAGATCTACCTCCGGTACTGTAATACTTAGGGGAACAATTGGCCATGAATCGGCCTCTACCAAAGGTAAGTCCACCGCCCTCTGTGGATCGAAAATACTAGCAAAGTGGGTAACCCAGCAATCTTCGCTAACTTGGGCAGTGAGGACTGGTGTGTCCTCACTCTTAAGAAAAGGACAATTAACCGTATCCCAGAATAGCTTGCTGTCCGATAGTTCAACAGCCTTGGTCAAATTATCCCATGCTTCCTCCTGCAATTCCGACTTCCGACGTTTTAAATGCCCCTTATAGGCGGTCCTGAGAATTAGGATACTCGACCTATCTCTGGGCCTACTAGATAGAGCCTTCTTAAGCTTCTGCAGTGACTCGGTGCACAAGGAGTCAAACCAACCTATCCTTGGTTTACCATTAGTATGCGTGGTAGAGGTCATGGTGTTTTCAACTATAGTGTTAATCCTGTTAAAGCTGGTTAATATGCCACGTGAATCTGTGCTTTCGTCCAAACAGAGATATAAATCAGGCAGACAAGCCGCAACGATTTTAACCAACAACTTTTCGGAGTTATCACCCTTCCATTTTATCCTGTGACCATTTGGTCTACATGGGACAATATCGGTAACAACAGTTTGGGCTGCTGGTGCTTTATTGCCCCAAATAAGCAATATTACTGTGACACAATTATGGTCGCTGATCGCAAGATCCAGTACAGCCGGAGTGTCACAATGCTGGCAAATATCACCTGAGACCAGCAAATGATCAATGACTGTGGCTGCATTCCTCCTGTAAAGGTAAGGAGAGGATTTCCATCTCCATCTCCTGCAGTTTGTAACATAACCAGGTCAAATTTTGCGAGGGCGGAGTTCAAGGACTCTCCATAAGTGCCGTGTATAAAATGAGTATGACCTTCTCCTCTATCAGTATATATCCCGCACACCTTAGTTAATGATAGGGGGCACAGCGGATATTAAAATCCCCTCCCCAAATGAGTACAAAATTAACATGATTAGCCTGAACAATCCCATCAAAAGCCTTATCAACCTCACTAACCGTGGTCGATTGCACAGAATCAGGCAGATTATTATAAAAGTTAATCAGTAGATCATTACAACCATTCTTATGTCACAGCCACAACAGTTGGGAGTAACTTCCAACCGTTACGTATCTTATAACCTCCACTGGGAAATTAACAGAAAGCAAAATGAGTAGGCCCCTTTAGCTCTGCCCATGTTCGAATCTTGTGCTGGGAGGTTATAAGCAACATAACCGTCATAGCTGATGTCATCTACACTCCATGTCTCTTGAAAGCATAAAATGTAATTTATTTCCACAATTTCTCTCCAACCCAGGACGCCCAATTTGCTATTCCAGCCCGCAATATTCCAACTTGCTAGGGTGTACCCTCGTCTTTCTTTTTCCGTCCCTGCCTCGGGAATAACACCCCTGTCCCGGTATCTAACATCTATAGCCTCTATATTTACTAGGTTGGGGGTCGGACTACTACATCCTTGCTTATGGGATGGACATGTACTATTTATATTTCCCTGGTCCACATACTCGTGCAGCTCTGGGTCTTTATCTCCGGTAGGACCACAATCCTCAATGATATTAGATTGCACACAGTCTAGCGACTTAGACATTTCCAGGGATACTTCTTCTGCTCCCTCCTCGTCCTTGGGGATTCCTGGTTCATAAATAGGAAGGTGCAGTCAATCTACTGCTTCGAGGCAGCTGAAGCGGTTATAGTTAAGGAAGTGATCCGGGATGTGCATAGGGATCGGTCTACCCCATGTCTCCCTATGCCCACCCCGCCTTACCATTCTTGTCCATTCATTGAGCCTCCCCTTAGCTTCTCCTACATTGTGTGGCGGGTAAAAATAGGTTAATGGTAATGACTGGATAGTAGTATCCAATACTTGGTTGGGCCATGCACATATATGGGAGACAATGCTAGGGTCTCTGAAAGTGACCACTATGCAATCCCCGTCTATATTTTTAATCGTTCTACCTATCCATGGAACCCTCCTTACCATTACAATCTCGCTCGAACTTTGAGGGGGCAGGGGTCTATTTAAGTTAAGCCAGTTGGTTACCTTATTTTTCAGGGCAGCAAAGGGTTCCTTCGCATGTTCTCTCAAAACTGGGACTCCCGCTAATATAACCACTAAGGGGTTAGCTTCTGGGGGCAGATACGGTGTCAATAGTCTACCCTTCATGTTGTTATCCGCTTGCACCTTTACCTTATGTAGGACACCTGGCTTCGTGGCGTTAACCTGAACTGCCGATGGGGACCCGGCAACTGTATCCCCACAGAGCTGGGGTATGACCACGGCTGGGGTTGCTTTTACAGGTTTATCGGCTGGAGCGGGTAAAGCTACGTTTAAATCACTATGAGTTCTCTGGGTCTGGCTAACAATCGCTGGTACCTCAGTAAGCTTCCTAGTTGCCACCAGCCTGTCCAGAGTACTGGAATTATCTTTCACCAGATTTTCCAACTGATCTAATTTGTTGTTAATCATTCTGGTTGGTTCTAATAAAGGAAGCATTAAAGATTTCAGTAAGATTTCCATTTTACCCCAAAATACGTCATTTGTACTAAAATCTGAAGTGGGGTTAATGTTTAAGGGGGGCCCCATGGGTGGACTAGCATACTGAGTATTTGGTTCCAGCACTGGGTGAGTGGTTTTAGAGATTTTAGCCACATTCCCCTTCTGGGAAACACCCTCTCTTTTCCTTTTACCATTATTATTATTTATTTTGGGCCTGGGATTGCTATTATCTTTTACGACCAAATAAGGTTTTTTTCAAGGGGACTAAGTGTAGCAGGAGTAGGGGAGAAGGTATTATGTAAAGAAAGTGACCCAGAAAGTCCACTGATCGTGGAGGAATTTAGAGTAGTCTCTACTATATCTACTGAGCCCGGCACTACCGATATAGGGCCTATTTCGGGGAGCTGGGCAGATGTTAAGTCAGAGAAATCTGGGTTAGGAGTTACGGCATCCCCAATTGCGCCCAATGACGAGCGCTTTCCTGTTATAAGATCTAAGGAAAATCGTTTTTCTGTCAGGGCTATTTCTTTATCTAGGATAGCCATTGCACACGTCAGAAATTGGTCGATCGTCCCGGTGACTACCCCCTCACTGGTCATGGCTGTCACCTTTCTCCCCTTTCCAGAGCGGAGAACCATAGTACCCAGTATAAACAGTACAACAATGTTCTTTTGGCTACATGGCACGATCCCAGCCCAAACTTTAAAAGAGACGGGGCCCGGCCCGGCCTCTGCCGCCCTCGGACGGCCTCAGACGGCCCGCCCTTTGCCCTGGCTTAGCCCGGCGCTGCCCGCGCAGCGCGTAAATGGGCACAACTATATACGTGGAGGAGAAGGGGGGCAGGAAGAGTCGCAGGTGCGTTCGATCCCCAACACGCACAGACTCCTGGGACTCGCAGTCCCGCTCTCTCACAGGTCCACAAAAAGTCAGCCCTGGTCGGCACAGTTCATCGGGCAGGGTCCGGTTTCAGACGGGCAGCAATTCCAGAATGCAGGTAGGCAGCCAAGGGTGGTCGGAATAGCCTCCCTGATACACGGCTATGAGCGGCTCCCGCGGAGCGAGGCCGTGAGCCGTAGATAACTGCGTGGAGGGGGAGGGGGTGGGAAGAGTCGCAGGTGCGTTCGATCCCCTACACGCACAGACTCCTGGGACTCGCAGTCCCGCTCCCTCACAGGTCCACAAAAAGTCAGCCCTGGTCGGCACAGTTCATCGGGCAGGGTCCGGTTTCAGACGGGCAGCAATTCCAGAATGCAGGTAGGCAGCCAAGGGTGGTCGGAACAGCCTCCCTGATACACGGCTACGAGCGGCTCCCGCGGAGTGGGGGCCGCGAGTGTGTGGAGGGGGGCAGGAAGAGTCGCAGGTGCGTTCGATCCCCTGCACGCAAAGACTCCTGGGACTCGCAGTCCCGCTCCCTCACAGGTCCACAAAAAGTCAGCCCTGGTCGGCACAGTTCATCGGGCAGGGTCCGGTTTCAGACGGGCAGCATTTCCAGAATGCAGGTAGGCAGCCAAGGGTGGTTGGAACAGCCTCCCTGATACACGGCTACGAGCGGCTCCCGTGGAGCGGGGGCCGCGAGGCATAGATAACTGCGTGGAGGGGGAGGGGGACGGGAAGAGTCGCAGGTGCGTTTGATCCCCTACACGCACAGACTCCTGGGACTCGCAGTCCCGCTCCCTCACAGGCCCACAGTTCATCAGGCAGGGTCCGGTTTCAGATGGGCAGCAATTCCAGAATGCAGGTAGGTAGCCAAGGGTGGTCGGAACAGCCTCCCTGATACACGGCTATGAGCGGCTCCATGAGTCATGATGGGTCTGCCCGGTGGTGAGTGTTGAGATTAGCATGTGTGATGTGAGGGAGTGGTGCACCTGGGTCCTGAATAGGGCTGGGCTTTTCCCACACAATGCTGGCTCCGCCCCCTGTGGTGCGACTGATGACCCTAGCCTGCCTGGTGAATGGAAAGGGTAGCTGGGGAAAACAAAGTACTCCAAAACCAGCTGCGACTGGTTTCTCCCCCACCCTGAGACAAAGGAATTCACTGTATAAAAAGGGGCTGTGTCCCCTTACAAAATGTTCTTGTTCCCAACTCGAATCTGCCAGGGGCATGCTGCTGCTGGGGCCCAGGGGAAGGCTTGCCTCCCTGGCCCCTGCCCAGCCCCTGGAAATCCTGGATGCCTGGAGGACCCCTCTACTTCCTGAACCCTGAAAGAGGGGGCTGATGGTGGGGCCCAGGAGGGACCGCAATGGGGGCTGTCTCCTTGCTGGAGTGCCCTGTTTGCTGACCCTGGGCCCTGCTTTGCCTCCCTGACCTCCAGGACTTTGTTGCTGACTTTTGGCCCTCAGCGCTGGAGAGCGCTTTATTTTCCACTAGCGCCTGGGAGCGCTTTATTTGTCATAGCCGGTGCCCACCTGGCATTTGCCCCGCATACTTGCCGATTTTAAAGTCCCCTGGCAGGTGTCCACCCCGCCAGGGACCTTGCCGCTATTTCTTGTGGCCCCCCAGCGAGTGCCCACCTCGCTTTATATTTAAATTAGAATGGGAACCCACCCCGTATTGCCGCCAGTTCGAGAAAATTGCCGCCGGCCCGCGACCAGAAAGTCAGGCAGGCCGGAGGTGGGACTGCGGGACACCCCCGTGACGTCATTCCCCGGGCCGCGGTCTGATTGGCTGCCGACCCGGGACCTGACTTGCAACCAGGAAGTCGGAAGCAGCCTGCCGGGGCTCCCGAGGAAAGGGAGAGCCCCGGGGAGAGAGAGAAGAGCCGGCGAGACACGGAGAGAGCCCCGTCCGCCGCCTTCAGCAGTACCCGGCCCCCTGGAGCGGCACCGGGTGAACAGGAGAGCGCTGCCCTCGCCGAAGAGCCGCGCAGAGGAGAGCTTCCCCAGCAACCGCCAGTGAGTGCAGAGGCAGGCCGGACAAAGAGGAGCCCCCGTGCCAGGTCCCGGTGAGCGGGGCCCCAGTGTATTGCTTGGGAGGAGAGGGAGGGCGTCGGGGCACATTGCTGGTGTCCGCCCCCCCCGTGGTGTTACTGCTGTCGGGGGCATTTCTTCAGAGCCCGAGAGGCTCGGGCCCATTTGTTTATTTAGAGTCCCCCGAGCGGGGCTCCCACATTGCGGCCGCATTCTTTCTGAGAGCCTGCGAGGCTCTGTGGCATTTTGGTGTTTCGTGTCCCCCGTGGAGGGACTCTAAGGTGTGGCGCATATTCGTTTTAGAGCCTAGAAGGCTCTAGGGGCATCTTGTTTATTTTGAGTCCCCGGTGGGGGGACTCCAACGTTGGGGCCACATTTATTCAGAGCCACGAGGCTCACGGGGCCATTTTGTATTCAGAGCCTGAGAGGCACAGGGGGCATTGTATTTGTTTAGGGCATCAAGGCTCCAGTGTTGGCCCCATTGCCTCCACAGCTGCCCAGCACTTAGTGGGCAGCTGCTACGTTTAGGCCCCCCCTGACTTTGGGACCCAGGGCGTCCTAGCCCTAGAGAGGCCAGTTGGCCTAGGGACTGCTACAGGTTGTGGCTAATGTGATTTATGCGCAATTGTTCTTTCCTGCACGACTGAATGTTTTTATGCATCATGTGCCTTGTTCTTACACCTCTGAATGTGTTGTTTATGCATCATATGTTCTCCAGTGCTGTACCTCTGAATGTGTTTTGATGTATCATGTGCCTTGTTCTTACACCTCTGAATGTATAGTTATGCATCATGTGTTTTCCTTTCCTACACCTCTGAATGTTGTGATGCATCATGTGTAAGAATCCTATGTCTATCCCCCTAAATGTATGGTGGGACTTAGTTGGTTTCTTTTCTCCTAGTACAGGTGTTCCCTGTGAGGTTCTGGTTCCCTGCGTAATATTCTCCTAAGGTGGTTAGGTCACTCAGTGTGATCCTGGACAAAAAGTTTAAAACCAAAGTTTTTACCAAAACACATTTACCACACGAAAAAGTTTAGGAGACAAAACACAGCCTATCTGTTTCACCACTACAATACAATGCAGAAACCTGTGTCATTTTCAAAATACATTTCCAATGTGCAGCATTACTTTTTGTCAGCATTACATCCAAATATAAGACACAATATTTTCATGAAAGAAAACAGTATAACCAGAGGGAGGTAGACTGTGAGAAGAGACAGGAGAGATTATAATAAAAGGTACAAATATAATTCTTTAATTTATACAGACACTCAGGGCCCGATGTAGGTAAGTTCATTTTTCCGGTTCTTAAATACCGATTCATACCGAATCGGTATTTATGAATCGGAAAACTGAATGTAGTTAAAAAAAAATTAAAAAAAATCGGTAACAATAGGAATCCACACTCAGTAAATACCGATTCGGTAATCTCCAAATCGGTAATATCCGAATCGGTATCACCCATTCAACCCTATGGGCCTCCAGGCCCATAGGAATGATTGGGAGATACAGATTCGGATATTACCTATTCGGAGATTACCGAATCGGTATTTAACGAATCGGTAAAATCCGATCTCGAAAATTCGAATATAAGACATGTGAGCCAGTTAACCAATCAGGGACACCCACCACACCCAACAACAAAGCAACTGAGAAATAAACCAATCAGATGCAAGTACCACACCCCAGTACCTGGAGGTGGCCACACCCATGCAGGTGCAGAGCTACAGAACTGTTTGGAGAGCTGGAGGGGAGACAGAGGAGCAGGCTGCACTGAGCCCAGCAGAGCATCACCATGGAGTCCCAGGAAGGCCAGAAGGATGGAGGTGACAGAAAAAGGAAGCAAAAATTCAGGACAACTGAGCTCCAGGTGCTGGTGGAGGAGGTAGTGCAGCATTACAGCCAGCTTTTTGGGAGACAGTCCCTGCAAGTAGCAGAGTCTGTCAAAAGAAACACCTGGCTGGCGATCCAGAGCAAAGTAAATGCCCTAGGGGTCACACATCGGGAATTTGAAGATATCAAAAAAAGGGTGTATGATCTGAGGATCACCACCAAAAAGAAGATTGCAACCCAGAGGAAAGAATCCACAGCCACAGGTGGAGGGAAGAGCCGTGCACCAAGCCTCACTGAACTGGAGCAGCTGGTGGAATCCACCATGGAGCCGGAATGCATACACCGGATTAGGGATGCTGACCGCTCAGCCAGAGCTGCAAGAAAGAAAGGTAAGATGCATGGACATGAATCCCCACCCATTTCCTGGCCCCTTCCCCAATGTGGGTGACTGAATCACAATCCAGAACACATGTCAGTACTCACCAGCAATGCATCATGGTAGTCATAGGAACATACATCAAAGCAGCCAACACAGAATTCAGCATGCCATGCCACACTTCCCATACACAAGCAGTTGAGGCTTAGGAAATTGTGTGATAGGAATGTGTTTAATGAAGACACACAGGTGATCATTGTCCATGTCTGCCCACAGGAGAGTCATCGCGCAGTGCAGCGCGGGGAGGCGAGTGCACCAGCAAAGGCTGCGAGGGAGAAGCCTTCAGACACATCAGGACCCAGCACTGTCCCTGAGGACACTTCCACAGCGCAGGCACCCACAGCATTGGAGGAAGACACCACAGCACAGCCACTGTCACCCCTGCTGTTTGGGTCACAGACTCCGGAAGCACCTGCAGGTGCCACAACACCAACCTCAGGGTCCTCTGTGCATGTAAGACCAAGGAGGCAGGATGTTCCACCACTCAGGATCCTAGAAAGCTCTGATGAAGAAGGGGTGGAGGTTCACACACCTAGCACTCCACCACTGGCTGGCAACGCAGGTCAACAGGGGTCATCAGGATCTGTGCGTGCAAGTGTCCGGGGTCGTAGGGCACGTGAGCGAGACGAGGGGCAGGATATGCAGGGGGTCTTTGCTGGTTTGGAAACCACTATGGTGAAGATCCAGCGCATGCAGGCCAAAGGGATCATGGCAGTGCACAGACAGGTGCGCATCCTGAACAGCAGGATGTCAAACATTGATCAGGGGATATGCTCCATGGCAAAAGGAATGTAGTCCATGGCAGAGGGGGTGAGGGAAATGGGTGTGCGCATGGATTCCCTCTGTGACATGATGCAGACTGACCGACAGAAAGGCGCAGGAATAGGCACGTACTGAAGCAGCAGAATAAGGCCATCAACCGGCTGGCAACTGCAACCACCCTGCTATGCCGCCGGTCAGTGAACGTGCAGACTGACATTGTGCACTGCTGCAGTGACTTGTCCAGGGGGATGGGGAGAGTGACCTCTGCTATGGAGGTACTGCTGACACAGCAGACAGCCACTGCTGCTAACACATGTGTCGGGGACACAGAGGAGTCCACAAGCAGGAGTGGATCCAGCACGCCTCTACAGGACGTTCGTCGGAGCAGCAGGCTCCATGCAGAAGACCCTGGCACCACTGCGCAAGTTGACCCTCTGCCCCGTAGCTCCCACACCATATTGCGTAAGCGCAGGCATTAACAAATAATCCTGAACACAGGACAGGTCACAGTGATGTGAACTTTGGCCACCCAGTGTGAAATACGAATGTTGTTTGATTCATGTGGTCTGGTATAAGTGAAGTGCTGTAGTGCATATTAAACTGGGTGCTTCAGGAACTAAACATGCCTGTGTCTCCTCACTCTATTATAAATATCTGGTTGTGATTTCTGCGCGTCTCAGTCTCCCATCTGTTGCTGGTGCTGCTCCTGCTGCATAGTGATCGGCTTGTTCTGTCCCATCATCTATGTCCTCATGATATGTGATTTCTACCTCTGTGCCCTCCTTGGTGGCAAGATTGTGCAGCATGGCGCAGGTCGCAATAATTTTGCAACAGATCATTGGCGTGTACTGCCGTTCACCTCCACTCTTATGGAGGCAGCGAAATCTGCTTTTAAGCATTCCAAAAGTGCGTTCCACCATGCAACGTGTTCTTCTGTGTGCCACGTTGTAACGTCTTTCACTCCTGGTAAATGGATTCAGGTAGGGGGTGAGGACAAATGAACGCAGGGCATATGCACTGTCACCTGGGTGGAAAATGAAATAATGATTAGTCACATACTCATGATTTATCCTTCTGCATTGACTATCAGGGTGTCTCACAGTTATTTACCTAGCAGGTATCCATCCCCAAAATCACCAGCAACAAGGCGTCTGTATATCCCACTATTCTGGAAGATGTAGGAGTCGTGGGTACTCCCTGGAAATTTGGCAACAATGTCGGTAATTATGTTTGCAGCATTGGAGATCACCTGCACATTGATTGAATGCGTAGACTTCCGGTTTCTATAAATGTGTTCTGTTGCTGCAGGTGGGCATAGTGGGATGTGTGTGCCATCACTACAGCCTATGATGTGCGGGAAGTGTGCAAGTTGGTAGAAATCGGTTTTGGTCTTTGCTAGTTCAGCAGGTGTGTCAGGGAACTCAATGTAGTGTCCCATCCTCTGCATCATGGCGTCAAGGAATTTCCTGAAGAAACGTGACAGGCAGCTCTGGGACACCCCACCTGCCACAGCAATCACATTCTGGTAGCTCCCAGAAGCAAGAAGGTGTAGGCAGCACAGCATCTGCACATGGGGTGGGATGGCGTGTGCTCTTGGGGTTGGGTGTTCCAGATATGGGTGGAGGTCCCTGATCAAGTCCAGGATGGTTCTGGGGTGCAGTCTGTACCTTTGCAGGATCTCTGGTTCAGTCAGTTGGAAGAGGGTGATCCTCTGCCTATACACCTGCTCCTCCCTTAGCCAGACCCTCTCTCCTGCTGCCTGTATCCTTAGCCGCCTTATCATTATGTAGAAAGCCGCCATTGTGGTTGCACTGTTGCATTTTGGGGCCTTCTTTTATATCCTGCACCTGGTTTCCACCTGCTTTCAATCTGTGGTAAATACCGACTCTTAAATACCGATTTTCATGGTATTTGGTATTTTTTGGGTTTCGTACATCTCGATATGCCATTTTTACCATTTCTTATTTACCGATTCGGTATATAAGAATTCGATATATTCCGATTCGGAAAATACCCATTTCTTATTTACCGACTCGGTAAATAAGAATTCGGTATATTCCGATTCGTGAAATACCGAATCGGTATTTTACCGACTGGTTTTTACCGATTCAGACACTTTTTTTCCACATACATCTCGATACTCTTATTCCGGTCGGTAAGGGCCGAAATTACTGAATTTCGGCCGTTACCGACCGGTATTTGGCTACCTACATTGGGCCCTCAGTGTGATCCTGGACAAAACCAAAGTTTTTATCAAAACACATTTACCACACGAAAAAGTTTAGGAGACAAAACACAGCCTATCTATTTCACCACTACAATACAATGCAGAAACCTGTGTCATTTTCAAAATACATTTCCAATTTGCAGCAATACTTTTTGCCAGCATTACATCCAAATATAAGACACAATATTTTCATGAAAGAAAACAGTATAACCAGAGGGAGGTAGACTGTGAGAAGAGACAGGAGAGATTATAATAAAAGGTACAAATATAATTCTTTAATTTACACAGACACTCAGTGTGATCCTCGACAAAAAGTTTAAAACCAAACATTTTACCAAAACACATTTACCACACTAAAATGATTAAGAGACAGAACACATCCTATCTATTTCAGCGCTACAATACAGTGCAGAAACCTGAGTCATTTTCAAAATACATTTCCAATTTTCAGCATTATTTTTTTGCCAGCCTTACATCCAAACATGAGACTTACACTGTGACCTTAGACACATAACAGAAATCCTTGCAATTCAGTCAAATAATTACTACAGTGAAAGGAGGGGGGAAAGAGGATCTTCCAAGTAGTGTTCTATAAAGAGAGCAAAGGTGAGGAAGACAAAAAGAGGGAAACAATGAGAGCGAAAAAATAAACAAAAGAAATTAAATCAGATGGTCAGAGAGAATTACAAAAACAGGAGTAAAGGAAAGGGATAATGACAGTGAAGAAAAAAAAGGGTAAGGAAAGGAGAGTGAGAAAAAAAACATTAAGAAAAAGGCAAAAGGTGTAAGTAAAACAGAAGGATTTATAGAGAAACAGGAGAAGGAAAAAGAACACTGTTGGACAGAAAGAAAGACAGTGAAAGAGCAGGAGAGCGAGTAACTTCCACATTGCAACTCATTTTTATTATTAACTTAAAATACACAACATATATTCCCTCACAAATTAATAACTCACCTTTAAAAATGCTTTTGAAGATTGAGAACAGTGCCAAAAACACACCAGATTTTCTTCAGCAGAATCTCTGAAATGTACCTCAGACACTGCAACCACAAATGGCCCTGATTCCCTCTCATTAAACACACATATCTCTGTACATACCCAATGAAATTTCTTCCCACACAAATTCAAAACCAAACTAACATTTTAATTGGTTGTACATTTCAACACTTTCAAACTCACATAATGTTCAACCTTCCCCCACTGCTCTCTCTGCCTGTTACCATGGCAACTCTCCATAGAACACCTATCTGAACTCAAAAGGTTAAAAGTTAATCTCTCAATGTTGCAAACCAAAGCAGCAGGTGTGTTTGACCTCTCAATATTCCAGCTTATCCTGTGCAATGTTCCTTTCAATTACTTTTTCTAAACCAATAGTATTATTACTTTAAAAAAACAGTAGGCTGCACCCTAGTTTTCAATCTTAAATTATCAGAAACCACCAATCATTTCTTCTTTTTCAAGTGCACTGAATCTCAACCACTTTTTTTTCTAAACTCCTACTTTCAAACTGCCATTTCATTTAGTACAACCACATTTGCCTTCAAGATGCTGAAAGTCTGGATAGTAGGACATAGCTATTTTTTCTGGAGTGAAAGGTATGTAGCAAATAGATGCTTTCACAACCTTGATTTACCAAATGTGGATATTATGTGGATTGGCCTGAGAGGATTAAGATGTCACCAATTGATGCCATTGGTAAAATCCTTTATTCATCTACCATACCCTGACCTCATAATTGTGCACTGTGGTGAAAATGACCTGGGCACTTTGACTGGGGTAGGTCTGGAAATGCTTTTAAAGGACACCTTTGGGCAATTGATGTCACTTTTTCCAAAAACTGCCTTGGTATATTCTAATATATGCCAAAGGCAAAAATGGAACTGGTCCAACCAATTTTGTCCACAGATTGAGAAAGCAAGGAAACATGTGAATAAGTCTGTTTCTGCTTTCCTCAGAGACTATGGTATGGGTTCTATATACCACAACAACTTGCGTTACAACATGCAAGGCATCTATAGGAGAGATGGTGTACATTTTACAGATGAGGGGAATAGAGTCTTCCTTTTAAACTTTAGACTCTGTATCAGTACTTACCTGTAGGTACAAAAAACACCCAATGAATGAACACAACGGCTCTTTTTAGAGCCAACCAACATCTAAAAACTCGAACTTATTATTTTTAACTGTATTTTTTTACATTTTTCTTTCTGACGTGCGTGCACGGTGCGCGCATGGTGCGCGCACCTCGCAATTTCTTTTTTTAAAAAAAATGTTTTTTTTGGCTTTCAGGGTCCTTCAGGGACCCCCTCAGTAGGCCTAGGGGGTCAGGGAGACTCTACCCTGGCCCCTTTTCATCTTTCCCACTTCTTTTTTAGGCTCCCTTCTGCATCGAAAACAAGATGGCGGCCAACGCTTCACGGTGTGCGGCTACAGATATATATGTTTTTTCAAATACAATTTTCTCAAAAAATACTGAAAGAATTTACACCATTTAAACAAAAGACCGTACTGCGTACTAGTCCCTACCATTTTGCCAAGTTTGGTGTAATTCCGTTCAGCCGTTCGGGCTGTAGCCGTGTCTAATCGTCCTATGGAAAATAACATGGGGAAAACATGTTTTGGGACCCCCCTTTTTTCTCAGCCCCCACTTGACAAATCCCCCCAAAACTTTCAAGGAAGTAGCAGAGCGGAGCGGGCCATCTTCTTTGAAAAATTTGGGAAGATTCATCAACCGGCGCCAAAGTTATTCCCAATAGAATGTTGCGGATTTCTTATGGAAACTAGGTCCTAACTATAACTACCTACTGGCGACTGCCAGTAGGTAATATATATATATATATATATATATATTACCTACTGGCGGTCGCCAGTAGGTATATATAGTTAGGATTTTTTCTCTATGGGATTTTTGAAAATTCTATGTCTAATAACTTTGGCGTTTGTGGACGGAATTGGCTGAAATTTTCAGGAAAATGGAACATTTTGTTTCTGAGCAGCCCCTGACAATTTGGGGGGGTTTCATCAAGGGGGGGCCGAGAAAAAAGGGGGGTCCCAAAACGCGTTTTTCCCATGTTAATTTCCATAGGGCGGTTGGCCTCACTTTTAGCTCGAACGGCTGAATGGATTTGCACGAAACTTGGCAAAATTGTAGGGACTGTTAGCCCGATGTGCCTTTGCTAGGTCTCAATATATGTGCTCCAGTGGATTTTGAGTAATTTAGGTTCAAAAAAAGATATATATCTGGGCGGAGCCTAACCACACATCTGATCGGATTGGCTGTCAGCACTTCATCCAAGAAGTGTTGGCAGCCATCTTGGGACCAATATACATGATAGCACCTCATTAAAAAGCATTGTAGTTAATAGAGGGTTTTAGGACTTTAGTTACATTATAAATCATTTGTTGATGGTACCATACTCATTTTAGGAATTGTGGTGGGTTCTAAGGTGATTTTACCATGTGAAAAAACCGTCTGCTGTGATATCATGAATATTGTTTTAAAGAAAACTAATATCTCATGATTTTCCCACAGTGGTTTGGAAGGGGATCTATAAGCTAAACTGAAAGCATATTTTCTGTAAATTCACATTATCTTTCTCAGTCATGTGAAAATGAAGTCTGACATTCTCAGTAAAACATGTAAATCCAACAATGACAGAGACTGTCAGTTGATTCCTTTGTGTTCTACTGCAGCCTCCTAGAGTGTTCTAAAGAACAACTAGAGCGCTAACAGTCCTACTTATTACAAAGGTATGGCACACCTGAAGCCATCTTGATTGGAATAAAGTGGTAACTCTTAAAACATTTAATTTAAAAAGAAACAACATGAGGGGGTATATTTTGCCATAGAAAGTATGATTAGTGCTGCAGAATGAAAAATTAGGGCACATTTTGAGTGACTTCTCAAATCCTTTTCTATTTCATTAAAACATTCTGACATGCAGTCTCCCAAAATGGCCACCAGAGACAAAAGAGCCCAAATGTAGCCCAAATATCACCCAGATGTAGCCCAAGTATAGCCCAATGACAGAATGTCCCAGAGTGTTCTAAAGAACAACTAGAGCGCTAACAGTCCTACTTATTACAAAGGTATGGCACACCTGAAGCCATCTTGATTGGAATAAAGTGGTAACTCTTAAAACATTTAATTTAAAAAGAAACAACATGAGGGGGTATATTTTGCCATAGAAAGTATGATTAGTGCTGCAGAATGAAAAATTAGGGCACATTTTGAGTGACTTCTCAAATCCTTTTCTATTTCATTAAAACATTCTGACATGCAGTCTCCCAAAATGGCCACCAGAGACAAAAGAGCCCAAATGTAGCCCAAATATCACCCAGATGTAGCCCAAGTATAGCCCAATGACAGAATGTCCCAGAGTGTTCTAAAGAACAACTAGAGCGCGAACAGTCCTACTTATTACAAAGGTATAGCACACCTGGAGCCATCGTGATGGGAATAAAGTGGTAACTCTTAAAACATTTAATTTAAAAAGGAACAAAATGAGGGGGTATATTATGCAATAGAAGGTATTATTAGTGCTGCAGAAAGAAAAAGTAGGGCACATTTTGAGTGACTTTTCAAATCCTCTTCTATTTCATAAAAAAATTCTGACATGCAGTCTCCCAAAATGGCCACCAGAGACAAAAGAGCCCAAATGTAGCCCAAATATCACCCAGATGTAGCCCAAGTATAGCCCAATGACAGAATGTCCCAGAGTATTCTAAAGAACAACTAGAGCGCTAACAGTCTTACTTATGACAAAAGTATGGCACACCAGAAGCCATCTTGATTGGAATGAAGTGGTAAGTCTGAAAACACTCAATTTAAAAAGGAACAACATGAGGGGGTTAATTTTGCCATACAAAGTATGATTAGTGCTTCAGAAAGAAAAATTAGGGATCATTTTGAGTGACTTCTCAAATCCTCTTCTATTTCATTAAAAAAATTCTGACATGCAGACTGAAACATGCACTTTGAATACCAGCAGCAGACGTCCCTGGTGAGCAGTAGCTTTACTACAGTGATCTAATGTGCAACTAAAGTGCTAACATGCAGAATTTATGGCAAATGTGTGACACATCTGAATGCCTTCTTGATGGAACCAAAGTAAACAAGCATTGAAAATGCAATAGATCTCGCCCTCGTTTAAGTTAAAGCCATTCTGTTTGTAATGAGGTGGCTTTTTAGCTTTGCTTTTATTAGTGTTTTTTCAACTTTCATGTAAATAACATGCATCTGTATGCATATAAGTATATGTATGCATGCATTTATGTTTGTATTTATATAGATATACAGATGATATATGTTTATATATGTATGTATATATATATATATATTCACTGAAAAAACCATAGGCTATAGACCATATATAGTTAGCAATTAGCATTTACAAAACCTTGAAAAGTCACTGAAAAAACCATAGGTTATAGACCATATATAGTTAGGAATTAGCATTTACAAAACCTTGCAAATTCACTGAAAAAACCATAGGTTATAGACCATATATAGTTAGGAATTAGCATTTACAAAACCTTGAAAATTCACTGAAAAAACCATAGGTTATAGACCATATATAGTTAGGAATTCGCATTTACAAAACCTTATTTTACTCACACAAAACCATTGAAATTCCATATATAGTTAGTTGCACTAACTATATATCGCGCACCCGCAATCCACTGCTGATGATGTCACATATTACATCATTCATGACATGGTCAGTGACATCACTGATGACATCTCAAATGACATCACTGATGACATCACTGATGACAACATTTAGTGACTGTATGTTTCTGTAAAGTTAAAATATGTCTTACATATTGAAGAATGAGTGGATGTATAAGTGTCTGGATGAAGGATTTAGTAGGTGCATGACTGACTGTATGAGTGAGTGATTAAATGTGTCTCACTGAGTGCATGGGTTAGTGACTAAACTGTCTTAATTTGTGCATCATTATGTCTGTTGTTCTGTAAACTGTTGCATGTGTTGATAAGTAGCTATATGAGTAACTATATGGGTTATTGATTGGTTGCCCAAGTATTTGTATGGGAGACTGAGTGTGTGTGTGGGTGGCTGGGAGGTGTATGACTCTGTGCATAGATGTGTGAGCAGTTGATTCACTAGATGTATGGTTTCAAAAGTGCATGTGGAAACAGCTGTATGGGCAGTTGACTGTGTGCATGAGTGTATTGGTGAGTGAATGGATATCTCAGTGCTACATGTCAAAGTAAGTACATATGTAAAACACAGTACATGTGAGAGTTGACATATATAAATAACTGTGCATAAGAGCCAGTGAATGTGTGAGTGGCTGTATGGATCATTGTGAACTTGTATCAGGGATTGTATAAGAGAGTAAATATGTGTTAGTATATGTTTGAATAAGTAAAGTTTGTATAACTGTATAGTTGAGGAAATGGAGGTGTGATTGATTCTTTGCATGACCGACTAGGTGTGTGAGTAACTCCATGGATGAGTGACAGTCTGTGAGTGTCTGTTTACACTGATTGTATCTAAGGTTATATTAGAGTCTGAAGAGGTTCATCGTATTATCACATGAATGATATCATCAGTGATGTGATCAGTAATGTCAAATGAGATGTCATCAGTGATGTCATCAGTGATGTCATTTGAGATGTCATCAGTGATGTCATTTGAGATGTCATCAGTGATGTCATCAGTGATGTCACTGACCATGTCATGAATGATGTAATATGTGACATCATCAGCAGTGGATTGCAGGTGCGCGATATATAGTTAGTGCAACTAACTATATATGGAATTTCAATGGTTTTGTGTGAGTAAAATAAGGTTTTGTAAATGCGAATTCCTAACTATATATGGTCTATAACCCATGGTTTTTTCAGTGAATATATATATATATATATATATATATATATATATATATATATATATATATGCATTCTATTTCCCCGCAGGGCTCACTCGCGCACTTCCGGATATCAATCAGCGTTTTTCACACTAGCAATGTAGTTCAATTTCTTTAATTCAAAACAGCTAAGCCAAGGGTAAACTCCGCGCGTTTCGGTCTCCACGGAGACCTTGCTCACGAGACTGACAGGAAATGCATATTGTAACAGCGTGGCTCTGCTATACCTCGAACGCACCGCCTAGAGCGCCCAGGAGCCTGGAAGTGGGCCATTTGGTAAAGGAAACTGATGCAGGCTCGGATGAACACCAGCACGAGGATCACCATGGTGGATGATTTGCAGAGGCACACCGCGAGGAGCAGTACGGGGAAAGCGAGTCCGGAGAGGAGCGCGGAACTCGGAAGAGTTTCAATCGGTAAGCAAACCACTGCTACATTATATCGGTGAAGCACTGTATCCGATCAGGGATATTGCCGGTTGGTCTCAAACGTGTGCTTTGACCAAAGATAGATACGAGTCAGAGTACTCGGGGGACTGTTCCTTATTAATGTTTTTGGTAACAAGCAAACACGAGGAGACGGATTGATAGCGCTCTCAGAAAAGCATAACATAAAGACGATATGGTCTAATCAACAGCGAGAAATATTAATACAGCCAGTGCAACATGGAGAAAAGAGAGGCCAACAGAAATGCCCTAATAGAGACATTCTTTGAAGAGGGGGCAACGCCCAGTGCTAATGGGGAAACTAGTAATGGACGCAGGTCTGATGCGAAAAATAAACTGCGCACATGGGAGAAAGTGTCTAAGAAAGAAATCAACAAGTGGTGGGAAGTGGCCTCCTTAAAGAAATATCTGGAAGTTAAACGCGTGCCGCGTGGCCTTCGAATAAGTTGATGCCAAACCACCAAGACAGAAGTAATGAGTTATTAAATGAGTGGGGTGAATACATCTTGAAATTATCATTAGGCTTATTGGAAATCCTAGTGAAACACATCGAAATAGCCTTGGACAAAACCACCAGGCAAAAAAAGGATTGGAAAAAGAACTGGCAGCTTTGGAGATGAATTCTGTATTAACATAATTCAAGGAAGAACTTGAACATTATATAGAGAGGCACGAAGAAACCGTGCGAATCCAAAAACAGTCCAAATTCCAAAGGGGACTACCAGGAAGGCCGCATCTTCAAGTATGCGACAACAACATGAGAAACTGGACCTGACAAACTAATGCTGGCAGTTTGTCTTCACTAACATCAACGGATGCCAGCGTAAGTGAAGTAGAAGTGGAACAAGGAGAAGTGAGATCAAAATGTTCTTTGTTAGATGAAATGAAGCTGGCATTGCAATAGAAAATCATGGGTGCACCAGCAGGAAAAAGCTGGGGAAGAGGACGTGGAAATGCCCGCAGAAACCAACAAGAGGTAGGCGGAACCACAAATCAGGTTTTCAGCGCAAATCGAGAGGGAACGATGACAAGAAGTATGCGGCAGAAATGGAACTAATAATGTCCCTAGAAAATCAAAATCAAGAATCAGAAATATCTCCTATAACCTAAAATCAAGAGTTACAAGTGCTCAATCTGTCAAAGAAAATCTTAACCGAAACAAAATTAAAACTCTTGCAACGTGGCTTAAATGTTTGCCCTACAAATAAAATTGACTTAGCAGAAACTGGATAGACCTATATAAATTTGTACGGGAAAATTAATCTAGCAAAATTATTTGCGAAAAACCCAAATATGGCCAAGTATAGAAAAAAGACATCTGTACCAAATATGGAACTATTGGCTAGAGATGCAGAGCATTTTGTCACACTAATGGAACGGAATTTGGATCCAGATTGTGAAAGGGGAACTATACGTGCACACTCCACACAATAGGGAGCTGGAAGCAGCGAAAGAAAACGCATTCTAAATTCTATCCTCAACTGGCTCCGGGTAATAAAATGTATGTATTCCATGAATGTTTAATAAAAGATCTTTACAAACTGAATTATCCATTAAAAAAACAATCTCTCGATGGAAGAGCGCAATGCATTATACCAGCTGCAAAATGATGACTCATTTGAAATCAAAATGGCGGACGAGGGGGGCAATGTAATAATCTTGGAGAAAGAAGCATACATGCCTGAGGCATACCCTCAGTTAAGAAACATGGAGTACTATGAAAAATTGAAATCCAATCCCACAAAGAAATGGAAAGAAGAGCTGGATATGAAATTAGACACTTGGTTGAAACAAAATTTGCTGGATGAGGATGTAGTAAAGTATTTAAAAATGGAACATCCCAAAATGGCGACAATATACTTTCTTCCCAAAGTCCATAAACACCCAACAAAGCCCACAGGGAGGCCTATAATTTTGGCTAAAGAGGCCTTATTGGAACCCATGGCTAATTATCTTGATGTATTTCTATTACCTTATGTGAAAGATCTCACATCATACCTACAGGATACTGGTGATTTGTTGAGGCATCTGCAAGAAATCCCATGGCAGACCACATATAAATTTATCACTATGGATGTCGTATCACTATACTCCAACATTCAGAATGACATGGGTCTTAAAGCACGTGAACATTTTTTGTCAGATAGAAACATCCTATTTGCGGACCACAACAACATGCTACTGGAAATGATCCAACTCTGCCTGGAACAGAATACATTTATGTTTGGGGAAGAGATCTTCCTCCAAGTGAAAGGCACGGTGATGGGCTTTTCCTTTAGTCCATCGTATGCCTGCTTGACCATTGGACTATGGGAAAAGACCTGGGAGTGGAAAAATGAGAATATTATGTGAACAAAACAATAGCATGGCTAAGGTACATTGACGACCTGCTAATAATATGGGATGAAACCAAGGAAGAATTCGCTGAGCACTTCGCAATATTAAACAATTCAGATTTCAAGTTAAAATTCACCTATGACATCAGTGAAGAGCGAGTGGTGTTTCTTGATACTGAAATCTATATTCTGGAAAACGAAGTACAAACCATCCTGAACCGCAAAAATACGGCTACAAATACAGAGTTGCATGCTGAAAGTTTTCCCCAAACAAGTCTGATCAAAAATATCCCTTACGGGGAGTTCCTCAGGAGTAAGAGGATCTGCTCAAGAGAAGAGGAATGGATTAAACATCTAAATCAAGCAACAGCACGATTCAAAAAAAGAACTTACAACTCTGGGGCCATTCGGACCTCATTACAACGAACATTGTCTATAGATAGAACTGATCTGCTAAAATAAAAACAAACTAAGGAAGATGAGGACAATAAAATACAATTGATAACAACATACTCCACAGCTAATCAACAATTGATGAAAATACTGCCCAAGAATTGGCATATACTACATATGGACCTGACAACAGCCAAAATAGTGGGAGATCACCCCTACCGACGGGCAAAAAATCTAAGAGACAAATTGGTCCACAGCCACTTCCAAAATCCCCAAAAACAAGAAACATGGCTAAAACCAAAAGGTATCTATAAATGCACCAGTTGCAAGGTGTGTGCAATTGCCGAAAATACGAACGAGGTAGTGATGGCAAATAAACGTATGTGGAAAATTCAATAGTTGATCAATTGTAAAAGCCAATTTGTGATCTATATCATCGAATGCCCTTGCTCACTGAAATATGTGGGGAGTACAAATTGTGAGTTGAAAAAACGCATTTTGGAGCATGTTCGAGCTACTATAAATATGGACAGGAGTAACGCTGTAGCAAAGCACATGGAAAAGGAGCATGGTGGCAGATGGAAGGACCTGAAATTCTATGCTGTGGAGGCCGTGGGTATCCATCCGAGAGGTGGAGACCGTGAAAAAATCCTCAGGCAGAAAGAATATCTTGAATTTTCGAACATTAACCCAGCATGGATTGAACCAAGATGAGGAGTTACATTATCACCTGTAGTAGACTTGCCTCAGTTGCCTATATAAAGAGATAAAGAAATAGGGATGATACAAATGGCCTCTCCATTATCAATAGTTTTTAACTCACTAGGGTTTAATAAATCCTGCACACACATATTTAGTCACCAAGTTTAGGAGGTTGGCATGAGCACGGTAATTTAAAATTAGTATTTATATCCTCATTTTTAATTTTGGGCTACTTAGACAGAAAGAAAAGTATAACTGAGTAGAGTCAGTTGGTGTGTTAATTCGACAACAACGGGATAGCGTACTGCAGCTAGCAGCGGGAGTTGTGATGCAGGCCCACTGGAGGGACAGACAGCGAGAATTAGCCTAAGTAAATGGCATTGTACCTAAAAGGCAGAATTTTGAAATAACATGAACACCCACTAGAGGGTGAAATTCTAAATCAATATGCATCAAGAATTCTGAGACACGCAAGAATGAACACACTTTTCTCAGATTTGATTGAAATGCAGGTACACGAGAAATATAAAGGGATAACAGAATACTATTTGTAATATAATGCACGGTTTATTATTGCGCAATTAGTGATGACAAATCATTACAATTTGATCAAACTACATCAGCCAGAATGCTTAGCTGCCCCAAAGAGGATGTAATGTCACTTTTTTTAAGCTATGTAATGCACGAAAAAAATGTGGTTCTTGTCAGTCTCGTGAGCAAGGTTTCGGTAGAGACCGAAACGCATAAAGTTTACCGCTGGCTTGGCTGTTTTGAATTAAAGAAATTGAACTACATTGCTGGTGTGAAAAACACTGATTGATATCCGGGAGTGCGCGAGGGAGCCCTGCGGGGAAATGGAATGCATGTTGTAACGGCGTGGCTCTGCCGTACCTAGAACGCCCCGCCTAGAGCGCCCATATATATCCATCTCCACGGAAACATCCAGCAAGCAGAAGGAAGAGGCCACACAGGGAGTACAGGGAAAGGCCTTTAATTGGACAGCAGTTTGGGGCATTATGCATTTCGTCTTGAGTGTCTTCTTCAGATGCCGCTGCTACATCTGAACATCACCACGCCTCTGCTTTTGAATGCTTCTGCAGTCCTCCCGTGTTTGGAAGGACACCCCTCCCCAGCCATGTGATCGCTCACCTGCTGCAGTTGGGTAAGTCACTACAGCTCCCAGAATGCATCTTCAATTGGCAGGTAATGCGTGGGGAAACTCGATTTTGTACAGTCCTTGTGGCGTCGATGTAATACAGGGCAGGGCGTGCTGATTCCAATGTGAATAATGTCATCCGGCTACCTGGATTCTGGCATACGCTCCAATCTTCAAAGCACAGGACAGCCAGGTTGTGGGCTGATTTCAATGAACCGTACCGCCTTGTGAAGTCAACAGCTGCCGGCTGGCAGGGTCCCTTGCTTGACCCGCACTAAGGAGGTGGGCAGGTGCAATCCAATACCTTGGTTGAAAGACACACTGCTTGCGCAGACACCAGTAAAACACCAGCCAGCTTAACAGAGTGGAGCCCCTTGAAGCGTCTCTGGCTGACGCGAAATATCCACGGGAACCTCCAGAAAGCAGAAGGAAGAGGCCAAATGGGGAGTACAGGTAAAGGCCTTTCATTGGACAGAAGTTTGGGGGCATAATGCATTTCAGCTTGAGTGCCTTCTTCAGATCCCGTTGCTACATCTGAACATTACCACGCCTCTGCTTTTGTATGCTTCTGCAGTCCTCCCGTGTTTGGAAGGACACACCTCCCGAGCCATGTGATCGCTCACCTGGTGCAGTTGGGTAGATGTAGAAACATTGAAAGACCACTATTTGCGTTTTGCAAAAGCAGACATTTGAAAGATCACTTGGTCAGGGCAGCATTTCCCAACCCAAGCCCACATAAGACTCTTGAAACACTTTGGGGTCTTGCTCCCTTTGGTTGGTCACTCTAAATGTGGTTCGTGCAACGTTTGCGAATATACCATGGAAGGTAAACCCTTCACTTTCAATAATGTAACTGTGAGCAGCAGAGCTTTTTCAAACTGTAACACATGCCATGTGGTGTATCTAATTCAATGTCCTTGTCCTAAATTGCATGTCTGACAGACAACTCAGAAGATAAAAACAGGGATCTGTCAGCACCGTAGCAGGATTAGGTGCAGGACACCAAATGCCCCTCTGGTCGAGCACTTCACATGGGCTAACCATAGTGAAGACGATGTCAAGTGGACAATTCTTAAAGTACTCAAACTACCACAAAGAGGCGGCAACATGGCCCACCTACTGAACAGAGAGGAGTTGAAATCTATAATTTTGTTTGACACCATCAGGAGTGGTCTAAACAAGAGTGAAGATTGGACAACGCTACTTTAAGTATCGCCAAGACTCTCTTCCCTGACCAAGCTGTCTGCCTCCACTATGATACTAAGACTTTCTTCCTTGAAAAAGTTGTCTGCCTTCCCCTTTCATGTTTCTATTGAATAATGAACCTTGGCCATTATACAATTCTTTTTTTTTTTTTTGAAAATCTGTTTATTAGCATAGTGATTGGAGCAGTTACATACATATTCGGGCATAGCAATAATCAGAATGTCACATTCATATGCCTGCTCAGTGTTTACAGGCATTTAGTATCATTGATTTTTCATTTTCGTGCAGAACCATTGCAACTGAAAAATCCCTTAACATACCCACACCCTCCCCCACCCGCAAAGATCCCTCCCGGCACTCTACTAACATGCGTATAAGTGTGATATTTACATCCTGGTCACTTGTTGCTCCGTATAGTACAGTTTTTTGTCTTTCCCACACACATAGGCAGGCTGGGATAGAATCGTCAATGGTACGGGGTTCTCCGTACCTCCACACAGTGCACCTTACATCATGAATGCCCTGAGGGGTTGGACCCATTCAGCCCGTGTGTATTGAGTTATCCGTATCCCCTCCGTCCTCCTCATCCCCAGCCTCAAAGGTCCCCAGCACAGTGAACCAGTCTAAGGAGATCAGTGTTTTCCTGAGACCTCTGTGTTCCTCTCGCTGCAGCGCCTCGCCTTCTGCCTTGCCCCACCTTATTACCTCTGCTTTCCATAAATCCGGGTCAGGGGGTCTGGGGGACTTCCACCTCATCGTGATTGCTCGCTTCGCTAGTAATAGGGCCAAGTCTGTGAAACGTGTCGACATGGTCCTAGTGCGTGTCGGCGGTCCCAATCCTAATAGTGTATGTTCTATGGTGAGCGATTGGGACAGGGTGCCAGCACTCTCAAGCGTGTCAGCGATGGTGGCCCAGTAATGACCCAACTTGGGGCATAGCCATAGCATATGTATTAGTGATGCGTCGTCAGCGTCGCACCGGGGGCCGTTGCTACTCGCGTCGGGGAACATCATGTGCAGGCGATGCGGGGTCAGGTAGGCTCTATGAAGTAACATCAGCTGAATAAACTTGTATTTGGGGTTTCTGGCTACCTTCTTGGGAAACTGGAGGATGCGTTCCCATTCTTTGTCTCGTAGTGGCCTACCAATGTCTCCCTCCCATGCTGCCCTGAGTGGTGTTAGCGGGACCGCCCTTTCGGTTTTTATGCTAGCAGTGAGCCATTTGGTTAGGTGGCCGCCCGTGCCCATAAGGTAGTGCATTGTTATCAGGGGGTTTGTAGTTGGCTCTTGTCCTTCAGGCGCCCAGGTGTTCGTTATATAGTGACGAAGGCTGGTCAGGTAGGCTCTATGAAGTAACATCAGCTGAATAAACTTGTATTTGGGGTTTCTGGCTACCTTCTTGGGAAACTGGAGGATGCGTTCCCATTCTTTGTCTCGTAGTGGCCTACCAATGTCTCCCTCCCATGCTGCCCTGAGTGGTGTTAGCGGGACCGCCCTTTCGGTTTTTATGCTAGCAGTGAGCCATTTGGTTAGGTGGCCGCCCGTGCCCATAAGGTAGTGCATTGTTATCAGGGGGTGTGTAGTTGGCTCTTGTCCTTCAGGCGCCCAGGTGTGCGTTATATAGTGACGAAGGCCTGCGTGTAAAAGGAATGAGCCTCTAGAAACGCTATGCACAGCCTTTGAATTTTCCGTTACTTTAAAACGTCAAACAGATAGCTAATAATCCACGTAACCGCTTCATGAATTGGCATCATTTTGCTTATAGAGGGAAAACGCTGACTATGGCAGGTACGATTAGACATGTAATGGGGCATTGAAAACCGCTCGACAATGTATAGTGACATGTGGACTCAAGTTTAAAAATGTTAATGGCAATATATTTGATCTTAACTTTACAGATATGAACCCCTGACGAAGGGCCATAACGGCTTGAAATGCATTGGGTTAACATTCATCTTTTGGCGCAAGGGATTTTACATGCTGTATTCAAAGGCGATTGTGCATTATACATGCATTTGAAAATTGAAATTACCTTGTCTTGAACATACCAACAAACGAACAATAAATAATCAGAAATATGGAACAAAAAAATGGATTGTGGATGAATTGGTTTACGATCATGGTTACCAACCAACATGGTGTGATGCATCCTGGGACTGATAGTACTTTGTATATCAGTGTTTCGTTTTTGATTTACATGCTCGGCGCTTTTGGGATGAAGCGTATACCAGGATAGCTCCATAAGAGAATCAACTAAGATGAACCCGTTTAAACATTGGTGTGCGAGCCACAACTTTACTCAAGGCTCTATGAAGTAACATCAGCTGAATAAACTTGTATTTGGGGTTTCTGGCTACCTTCTTGGGAAACTGGAGGATGCGTTCCCATTCTTTGTCTCGTAGTGGCCTACCAATGTCTCCCTCCCATGCTGCCCTGAGTGGTGTTAGCGGGACCGCCCTTTCGGTTTTTATGCTAGCAGTGAGCCATTTGGTTAGGTGGCCGCCCGTGCCCATAAGGTAGTGCATTGTTATCAGGGGGTGTGTAGTTGGCTCTTGTCCTTCAGGCGCCCAGGTGTGCGTTATATAGGGACGAAGGCCTGCGTGTAAAAGGAATGAGCCTCTAGAAACGCTATGCACAGCCTTGAAATCTGTAAAGGACAGTAGGTGCCCCTCCGCGAACAGGTCTCCCACATGTGTCACACCTGCGTCCGGCCACGGCGTTAGCCTGTTTGTCGTGAGCGTGCCCGAGCCCAGCAGGATGCCCAGAAGCGGGATCGTGGGAGCATACGATGTCGTGGGGGAAGTGTATTTCACTGCCTTCCGCCAGTATGTTACCGCCAGCCGGAGGAGCGGTGGGGCATCTCTCGGCATGTTCGAATGGGGTAGGAGCAACTTGTGTATGTCCCCTCTTTCATGTTCCCTCTCTGTTATGTTGATCTCGTTAAGGTTGCGGCCCGCCACCCAGTAGGCTAGCCATTGTAGCTGGCACGCATAGTTGTATGCCCTAAAGTCCGGAAGGCCCACACCACCGGAGCCTGAGGGGAGCTGTAGTTTAGCCAGGCCAATACGTCTGCGCCCGTGTCCCCATACAAGTTCCGTAAGTAGTGTGTCGAGGTGTTTAAATGTCGCAGCTGGAATCAGGAATGGCAGGTTGGTGAAGTGGTAAACAAGGCGAGGGAGCATTACCATTTTAGAAATGGCCACTCTGCCAGCAACAGAGAGGGGCAGCGTCAGCCAGAATTGAATTTGTGACTTCAGTGCTCTCAAGGTCCTTCCAAGGTTGCCGTCAATCATCATGCCAGCTTCCCTGTAGATGTGCATCCCTAGATATCGGAAGGTGGTTCCCGCTATCTGGAATTTGTGTGGGGCGAAGGGTAGGGGAGTGGAAGAGTCTGTATTCTTGAAGGTGAATCCATAAGACTTGGGTTCGCTTATGGTAAGGCCTGAGATCTCCCTAAAGTCCTAAAATATTTGGGGTATAGGGCCCATGTCGCCCCGTAGGTCCTGAAGGTACAATATGATGTCGTCGGCATAGGCGGACACAATATGCGCCGTCCCATGTCTCCGGATACCATAGCGGGGGGCCATCGCCCTGAGTCTGCAAAGCAAGGGTTCGAGGGCGAGGATAAACAGGAGAGGGGAGAGCGGGCAGCCCTGTCGGGTGCCCCTTGCTATAGCTATAGGTCCCGAAATGTGCCTGGAAGTGCGCACTCTCGCTGTAGGGAGAGTGTACAGAAGCCTGACCCAGGCAACGAATTCGGGCGGTATCCCGAATTTTAAGAGTGTGGCAAACATGTAGTCCCATCTAAGGGAGTCAAACGCCTGCCTCAAGTCTAGTGATATGCAGCCCTCCGGGCCCGCGTCCACCACGTTTCCTAACATCAGTTGGGCCAAGCGTCTGAGATTCATGCCCGTGCTCCGGCCGGGCACAAAACCACATTGGTCTGGATGGATCAACTGAGGTATATATTGTATTAGTCTTGTCGCCAGTACTTTGCTCAAGATCTTCGAATCAGTATTCAGGAGGGACAGGGGTCTGTACTCGGCCAGTTGTAGCCCGCCTTTGCCTGGTTTTAAGAGGGATGTGATCAACGCTTGCATGGATGATTGTGGTAGGGAGGCCGACCGTAAGGCTTCCAAATAGAGAGCATGTAAACGCGGGGCCAGGAGATCTATGAATGTTGTATAGAATTCGGCTGGGAGGCCATCGGTTCCAGGGACCTTGTTCCTAGGGAGGGCTCGTATCGCCTGTCTAATTTCTGCTAGTGTGATGTTGCGCTGTAGATCTTTGCTTTGCATGTCGGTGAGTCGGGGCAGGTCCAGTTCCCCCATGAAGGTCTCATAGGCGATCTCTGACTGGGGCGGTGGGGGGCTATACAGCGTGGTATAATAGTCTTTGAACGCCGTATTAATCCCTATTTGGGTGGTGGCCGGATTGCCTGCTTGGTCCAATATTTCTAAGATTGGGTGGCAAGGTGGGGAGTCTCGCAGGAGCCGGGCCAGGAGGGTGCCAGCTCGGTCTGCCTGTGTATGCTGCCTATTCGTGTGTTCTCTGTAGTCTAGGAGTCTCAAGTCTTCTAGTAGCTCTGCATGTCTGATGTGAGCCTCCTGTAGTGGTGTGAAATGTGCATTGGTGCCCGCTGCCTCACTCTCCAGGGACGCTAGGGAACCCTCTACTTCGTTTAATTGACTGATGACCTCTTTCTTTCTACCCACTCGGGCTGCCATCGCCTCTCCCCTTAGACAGACTTTAAATGCGTCCCATTCGATCTGACGGGTGCTGGCTGTGTTCGTATTTGTGGTGAAGTAGGTTTCTATAGTATCGGATAGGGATGATCGGAAGACTGTGTCTTCAAGCAGGTCGGGGGGTAGTCGCCAAGCCGGGATGGGGGGCAGCAGCTTGCCCCACTGCCAAGTGAGCTCAACGGGGTTGTGGTCGGACAGGGTTTTCCCCATGTGTTGGGTTTGGACAATTGAGGTCGTCAGGGAGCGGGAGCAGAAGACATGGTCAATTCTGGTGTGGAGCTGTTGGGGCGGGGAGAAAAAGGTATATTCCCTCTCCTGTGGGTGTGTGCTGCGCCATGCGTCTGCCAGATCCCAGCCCTCAGCCCAGCGTGCTAGAGCGTCCGCCTGTTTCCTGCTCTCAGTGGCCAACAGGGGGGGTGGGACCTATCTAATGTAAGATCGAGTACAGCATTGAAATCCCCGCCAATGATCCACTGGTGGTCAGCCCAATCAGCAAGTATCCCATTTAGAGTTAGCAAAAATTCCGACTGGCCTGTGTTTGGTGAGTACAAACAACCTAGTACAATGGCATCCCCATCCAGTAAACCCCGCACAAACACATATCGCCCCTCCTTATCAATCTTTTGTTCTAACGCCTTGAAGGGGACAGAGTTGCGAAGCCAGATCGCCGCCCCCCTGGAGAACGCAGAATAGGAGGTAGCAAAGAGCTGTCCTCGCCATTTTTTGCGCATCTTCACGTTTTCAGCATTGTTCAAATGTGTCTCTTGCAGACAAGCTATCTGTGTCCCTCTACGGTTGAGTTGAGCTAAAATTCTGTGGCGTTTGTGTACTGAGCCCAGTCCCCGTACATTCCAGGTGCACAAATGATAGGCATTAAGAGGTCCCATAACCTTCTGTGCGTGGTGGTAGAGCGGAGCTCATGAGTGACCATGTAAGATTTGTCGTGGTACTAGGTGAGAGTGCCTCGTGAACGTATATCCCCTTAACTAAAAGGTCCCCAGGCCAACGGGCTCGGGAGCCAAACAAGGGTGCCCAACGTGGGCACAAGTCAATGTGTTCCATGTTCAGAACGGGGGGAGCAGGCCTCTGTTGACTGTCACTTGATGGCCCGCTCTGGCATGGTAGCCCTTGACAGGGTGTGCCCTTCTGCAACCCACCATGTATGAGAAAAGGGGGTCGGTTATACGTTACCACCCGGAGAGGACCAATCGTGTCGCCAATCAGAACACCGCTGCCATCTGGGCTGTGATCTTTGGGAACAGTTGCAGACTGTCCACTGACCCGGAAACCTCAGTGAGGGTGTCGGTGGTGACGGTGATTCTGTCCCCGGTTGCTCCCGCGTCGTGAGCGGCCAGCGCTTCCTCTGTTAGTCGCATCCGTGGTGATGGAGACTGACCTGCTGCCTGGTCCCCCGGCGGTTGAGTGTTCATAGGCGCGCTTTGTGGGGGGTGTTGTTTGGAGGTGGAAGGATTGTCTCGTTGACCCTGCGAGGACCTGCGACCCCCACTGTGGTCGTCCGCGAGTGGGTCTTGGGAGGCCGGAGGGGTGAGTGTGACTTCCATCCATTCCTACGCCTCTTCCGGCGAGTCGAAGAAGTGGGATTTGTTGCCGTGTAATATCTTGAGCCTTGCAGGGAATAAAAGCGCATATTTCATATCTCTGTCCCTGAGTTTGCGCTTCACCCCCATGAAAGTGGATCTGGCTCTTTGTACTGTGGGCGTGAAATCGGGGTACACCGATATGTTTTTATCTTCGAAGCGTATAGGTGCCTTCTCCCTTGCCGCTCTTAGAACAGTGTCTCGATCTTTGTAGTGGAGTAGGCGCGCAATCAGTGGTCGAGGGGGCGCCCCCGGTTGCGGGGGACGCAATGGCATCCTGTGCGCTCGTTCCACACTGTACAGGGCCGTAAGGTCTTCCTGGCCCACCAGGTTCCGGAGCCAGTCCTCCACAAATTGGGTGGGATCCCTCCCTTCACTTCTCTCCGGAATACCCAGGATGCGGACGTTGTTGCAGCGGGCACGTCCTTCCGCATCGTCCACCCTGTCCCATAGCTGTTTAAGCTGTTTCTCCACGGTCTCCAGTTTCGTGGAATGCTCCGTCTGCTGGGGTATGAGGTCACTCAGCGCTATCTTCTGTTCCGAGACCCGCTCCGCCAACTTGTTTTGGTCAGCCCACAGTAGGGATAGGCCAGTCGCCATGCTGTCTATGCGCGATTCTAACGCCTCGCGTGTGGCGCGTATTTCGTTGAGGATGAGGTCCAACTTGGCGTCCTGGGATCCCTTACCGGTTGGCGGGATGATGTCCGCGTTCGAGGAGGCCAATGGGTCTTCGGAGCCCGTGGACTGCATGTCTGCTGGAGCGCCTAGGTCCTGGTTCCTGCCCCTGTGCCTACCCATTGACCTGGTATGCAGGGCGACGCCGGAGTAGCTGCAGTCGCCGATCTCCCCATCCACACGTGTCCACGCAAAGGTGCAGGGCTGCGATGTCAGTGTGCCCAGGTTCCGCTGGATGCAGGCTATTGCGGTGTAGTCCTCGGGTTAGCCAGGAATTACGTTGGCCAGCTCGTGCAAGGATGGCGTTGACCGGCTGGTCGCGGCGTTGTCATAGGGTGGAGTGGTGGTCTACTTGTGGTCTTGTTGGTCGTTAGTGACCTGGCCGTGTAAGGTGTAGGGGGGAGTCCATAGGCCTTAGATTACAACAAGGAGGGATCACTCTAGTGGCCGGGATCGCGGTAGGCGCCGGGCTCGCAGTGTGGCAGCAGGGCTCCGCAGCGCGTGTCTTCTTCCTCCCGCGTGTGCCTGGTTACCCCAGCTCTGGTACGTGAGGTCGCAGGCCCCACCGCAATATGGGCGTGTAATGACCGTGGGTGTGTGCTGCCTCGGGTGCTCCCGCTGCGTGATGCCCGCCGTCGCTGGAGCCTGGGGTGAGCAGGTTGCCGAGATCAGTATCCCGGGGGCCCGGACTCGGCTCCGGGGTGCAGACAAAATGGCGCCTGTAGGATCGCCCTGATGCCGGCTGCCCCGCGCCCCTCGGCGCGTTGTACTGGGAGCGGACTTTGGGTCCGAAGCGCCGATGGCGGGTCCCGTACCCTGCTAGACCCGTCCTCCTCACCGGTGGGGTCGAGGGCGCGGGCGCTTCAGCTGGGCTCAGTCTGGTGGCGGCAGGTCCGGAGCCTCGGGCAGCCCAGCGGGTCCCACAGCGGGGGAGATCAGCGGGTGTTCAGCAGCCCGGTGGAAGGGGCTGCGAGGCTACAGGTGGAGCGGGGGGACCCTTCTGTGTGTCCTGGTATCGCGGTGAAAAGTCCGCTGCACCTCCGGTCCGGGGGTCCGCCTGGAGCGAGTCAGCAACCCGGGGCGGGACAGGCAGGTCACAAATCGAGGCCGAGGCCTCAATCCATTCTTTAGGCCGCAACAGGCTCCACGGTCACGGCGTTTCACCGGCGAGGTCCGGGGGGAGCAGCACCCCTCCGCTGCACGCCGTTCGCTCCCGGGGCCTCTGTGCACCGTTTGTAGATGGGTTGCCTGTCAGGATTGCAGGATAATTGGCTATTATTTCGGGCTAAGGACGGAGCTCCAGAGCTATACGTCCACCATGATCGGCTCTTGGCCACGCCCCCCCATTATACAGTTCTTCAGTATAACCTGCCATTCTAACTTGCTGAGATCTAATAAGACCTACCTGTTCAACAGAACTTTCAAATGTGTGTAACAAAAGTATGATTTAATCCAGGTATAATCATGATTAATGCTGAGGTTAGTTTATTCTCTCTCCCACCCTTTTAAAAAAAATCTAATTTAAAAAATGTATTTTCATATTGAGTCCATAATTTGTTTCACACTGGTTGTTGCTGCACCTATCATCACCTTCACGGCACGCCTTCCGATACACACGTCCCTAGCTGCACGGCAGTCTCTCTTCTACCTTCACTTAATACTCATCCAAGAGGGCGCCCAAACCTTTATCAATGACGTTCCACACAGCATCTCCAGTTCCTGCCATCGCATAAGGGACACAGATTGTATGCTGCCGGCTGAAAACAAGGTATGCACCACCCAGGTTCCCTTATGTGCCCCGTTTTCGCCGTTTTGTAATTCCGGGCTAATTTAATTATTACTGTCGCCCGGACTCCCCACAGCTGTGTTGCTGACACCGCTGATCCGGCCAAAACTCCATTTTACAATCACGGCGCAACAACTATTTCACTGAGACGCGCCACCGACGCAGTAGTCCAACTACCACCTAGAGGTAATTATGCACTCCACCCATACCGCCCTGTGTCCGAACGCATTAATTGCTCATATCCTTAATCCCGTCCTGATTCCCCCACAGCCCACTGAGCCCTGGCCAACTCGGACCGGATCTGGAATCGTCGATCCTTGTTATACCCACCCCGCCTAGGACTCTGTTCCCATCCAGGTAATTCCTCGCTACCTTCACTAAATGCCACGAGTGACCACTGCCCCATGGACTCAACTAACTGCTGGCTTTCTCTCTTACTTACAGTCTATGCCATCGAGCTCATCTCGCCCTGGAACCCCTCCAACTACTTTTTATAGATTTGTTCCTTGCTTAACCTTTCTGCACTAGTATACATTAGGCCTACACTTATTCCATGCCCCATAATAATTCAATGTGCCCATATGTGCACTTCCACTTGCGCCAGACTTTTCACGTGGTTCACAATTGCCGGCGTCAGAACGCCTCACACTGTTCTAGGGATACGAATCATTCCTGCACTCATTCGAGCCCCATAGTATGTCACTTCATTGTGCCAAATTAAGTATTTCCACTTGCGCCGCACTTTCACGGGTATCACCGTTGTGAGAAGTTGGCCCGATATGTGATGTTTCCAATTCTGGAACCACCTTGTATCAGTCCAAGCAATCCCTTATGGTGTCTGGTTGTAAGTCAACCTTATTAGACAAGCTATCCTAGTGGTAGCATGGACTAAGCAGCCTTCAAGGCTAAACTCAAGAGGTCGTGTTAAGCGAGCTGTTTTACCAATCACAATCCTGTAATATCAAATGAAAGGACACCACACAAGTATATATTATAAAAATATATGTATTTATTACTAGAATAATCCCCAGTACTCTTTATGAGCAAAGGGGCACAAGCGTTAAAACAAAAGCACAGTTAAACACATAAAAGTTGCACAATTATGGATGAGGGCGGGTGGCCACTCAAACCATATATTAAGAAAGTGGTATAAGAGATACCAATCGAACAGTGGTTAGGCCTAGGGCCTAGGGAATCGCTGGAGCAGTCGGGACTAGCAATGCTGAAGTCGGGAAAAGCCCGCGGGATTCGGGTGCAGCGCTTAAAGCACACGCATGCACCAATGCAAAGTCAATGGTGTGTAAAAGTTATAAAGTTACTGTTTAAGGAGACTTCCGCTTAACCTAGAAGGACGAAATTTAAGACACATACACTAGAGGTGCGTACCAGTGTGGGAACACCGACGTTGTTGAGTTACCTCACCCACAGGAAGCGGGTGCATAGGGTCGAAGTTGTGTCGGGTTTTGTCACGCAGGTTGTTGGTACTTGAAGCTGAAGATGATGCAGGCGATGTGAAGGAGAAGTGTCCGGTGTTATCCAAGGGTGGATTAGAGTCGTAAAGTACCTGAAAGCAGAGGGGACAGAGTCTGGGCCACTCAGCAGTGGCCAGGGTGGAACCAGGACAGAACCAGGCAATGTCGGGCGCAATCAGGTGGTTGTTGAGGAGCTTCTCTCCGCTGCCACGTGGGCTCTAGGGCATCTGCGACGTCCAGGAGCGGGTCACGAGCTGTCCCACAAAGGTTCTTTCCGTCGGCGCAGTCGGCTTTAAGATTGGAACAAACAACACTTGGCAAGAGCAATCCATGCAGGACTGGAAGATTGCTTCTCACTCGGACCAGGAGGGTCAGAGCGGGTGCTCTTTTTCAGAGGAGCGGGTGCAAGTCTGGAGCAACCAGAATCACAAGTCGGATTTCAAGTTTCATTGACACAGGGGCCACAAGCCAGCAGGCAAGTCACCGGGCCAACGTGTTGAGCCAAAAGAAGCAGAAGGGCCCCACGCAGCACTCGGTGAGTGTAGAGGGGTGAGCTTCGGTGCAAAAGTGGCTCAGGGTTGGGGCTTCTCAAACCCCGGTGTACAGCTTCAAGGGTCACTCGTGGGCTGCACGGTCAGCGTCTCGTGGTCTTTCCAAGATGGCGGGCCCCACGCTTCCGGTCGCCTCCACGGGTCTCAGCTCTGCAGGGCCTGTGGATCGGGCTGGTAGAAGGAAGGCAAGCTTGATCTTGTCAACTCTGTCGCTCGAGTTCCGGCGGGAACTGCAACAAAGCAGACGTCGAGGTGCTGGATGGTGCCTGTTTGCACAGGGTGGTCACTCCTTGACCACAAGGGAGATTCTTCAGTCTTCTACGTCGAGTAGGATGTCGAAAGGTCCAGAGTTTTGTTTCAAATGTTTCATCAGGATAATCTGAGTGCGTTGGCACTGCTCCCATTCTTATACCAATCTAGGGGGCTGGATTACCTGCTAGGTCCCCTCCTATGGGTGGGACCCAGGAAGGGGGTGGATACACCCCTTTCCCTTTGTCCAGGCCGCGCTCGGACTGGGGCTGGTGTGCCCCAGAACCGGTTTGTCCGGATTATGCAAGGGGAAGCCTTGTGCTCCCCAGGCGGTGTCTGGTTTCTTTCAAACCTCCCTGCTACAATCCACTATCTCCTGTCTGGGGTGGTGTAACACCTCCCTGCGACAGGAAATCCTTTGTCCAGGCCTCCTCTGCTGAGTTTTGGTCAGCAGCAGGAGGTCAGACTCGTGTCTGTGGCAGAAGTATCCATTTTGTGGATCTGAGGCTCTTTTAAAAATCAACCGCGTTTTAGCAAAGTAGCATGTCGTCTCCCTCTAGAGGGGTGGAATGCTATCCCCGTCGACAGGACTGTCGAGGGGATAGTATTCCAAATCGTATGACACCTTACACGACATGTTTTGATAAAGCCAAACCAAAGTTGACATATAACCGCGAGGATTATAATGCACTTAATAGTATATGGTATGGCATTATCCCGGAACAGCTTAGGGAATTGGTCCCGACAGCTGCAGACAGGCTCAGCTCATGCTAGAGCACCATCTTACATAAAACCAAGCACTCTGCCTCCAGGATTGTTAAGGCCTGCCATAGGAGTGGCTTATAGGTTTACATGTGTCCAGTTAGGTTTAGATATAGGCATACTATATCTAAGCAAGGGGTGATTACACCACCTTGCCCCAGCTGAGTGATCAGCCAGTTGTGTCAATTTTTGATAGCCAGCCAGGGGTGGCAAAAGATATGCTGCAGCCCCTGGTAGGCTTTGGATTCACCTATGCCCTGGGCACCTATAGTGCTCTGTACAGGGGCTGATAAGGTGACCCAAGCCAATCTAGTTATGCACCTAGGGTACATGGAATCCATTTTACAGAGAGAGCAGATAGCCTGGGGCCCTGATTAGCAGGGAATCAGGCCAACTAAGTCGAAAACCAGCTAAACACAAGGCAAAAAATCTGGGGTAACCATAGTCAGGTAGCCACCTTCCTACAACCGTCCTCAGCACGCCTCGCAACAATTTTTTTTTTTTTCAATCTAAGGTATTCTCACCGTCCCTGAATGTGCCCAGGACAGCAATTTTAGCCCTCCATGTTTAACATTGTTGTTTTTCCCTCCATTGAATTGCATGCATTATTCGGCAATACATAAACACAACAGAAGTCACAACCGTATAGCTACATGCCCTTATGTCTAGGAATAATAATTCTATTATGAGAAACCACAGAAGTCAATGTTCAATGCTGCATGCTCTTGCTGACACATGCTTTAATCCCTTGAGCTAACTGTTTTTGACAGTTCCCTTTTTTCCCATGTCTTGTCCCTACAGGCAGTGTGGTAAAAAACAGGCAATTCAATTGTTTATTCCTGATCATGATCCCTATTAACTAATGAGCTTGGGATCGAAACGCCGTCGACATATTAAATAGTGCCATTTACTGCTATTATGTATGCTCAATATTATCACTATAATTGGACAGCTTGATTCACTGTATTTCAAGCGCAAGCTGCCAATAGCTCGAAAATTTGCCTATTTTCTGTTTTTTTTTTGTTGAATGTCCTTTTGTTCTTATGTTTCACAGATTGGGTGCAGGACTGCATCTCGTTATATTTGTTGCTCCCTCAAGTATCTGAGTTATTTTTTCCTATGTACATATTAAACTTGTTGTCCGGCTGGACATCGTAATTGTTATAGTACCCATTGAGGCCCATAGTGTATTTGTTGTTGCTCTAAACTTGTCTACTAAGGACCATTGTTCTATAAAATAAAAGCAGTTGGGTTAGTCACTACAGCTCCCAGAATGCATCTTCAATAGGCAGGTAATGCGTGGGGAAACTCAATGTTGTACAGTCCTTCTGGCGTTGATGTAATACAGGGCAGGGCGTGCTGATTCCAATGTGAATAATGTCCTCGGCCACCTGGGTCCCGCATATGCTCCAACCTCCAAAGCACAGGACAGCCAGGTCATGGGCTGATTTCAATGAACCATACAACCTTGTGAAGTCACGAGCTGCTGGCTGGCAGCGTCCCTTACTTGACCCGCACTAAGGGGGTGGGCTGGTGCAATCCAATACCATGGTTGAAAGACACACTGCTTGCGCAGACACCAGTAGAACACCAGCCAGCTTAACAGAGTGGGCCCCTTGAAGCGTCTCTGGCTGACGCGAAATATCCACGGGATCCTCCAGTAAGCAGAAGGAAGAGGCCACACGGAGAGTACAGGGAAAGGCCTTTAATTGGACAGTAGTTGATCCTCTCCCTGACCAACGACCCCGCCGCCGCCAGAGCCAACCTGCACGAAGGGATGAAAGAGGTAGCCGAGTGGATGACGTCCAGCCGCCTGAAACTGAACTCGGACAAGACGGAGGTCCTCATCCTGGGCTCCTCACCCTCCGCCTGGGACGACTCCTGGTGGCCTCTCGCCCTGGGCACCGCACCCAAACCGACAGACCATGCACGCAACCTGGGCTTCATCCTGGACTCCTCCCTCTCCATGACCAGGCAAGTCAACAACGTCTCCTCGGCGTGCTTCAACATCCTACGCATGCTGCGGAAGATCTTCTGGTGGATCCCCACCGAGACCAGGAAGACCGTCACCCAGGCCCTCGTCACCAGCCGACTGGACTACGGCAACGCCCTCTACGCCGGTACCACCGCCAAGCTCCAGAAGAGACTCCAGCGGATCCAGAACGCCTCAGCCAGACTCATCCTCGACATCCCACGAACCAGCCACATCTCCGGACATCTGAGAGACCTTCACTGGCTCCCCGTCAACAAAAGAATCACCTTCCGCCTCCTCACCCACGCACACAAAGCCCTACACGACCAAGGCCCGAGCTACCTCAACAGCCGAGTCAACTTCTACGCTCCCAAACGCCACCTCCGATCAGCCAACCACGCCCTCGCCGCCGTCCCCCGCATCCGAAGAGCGACTACAGGAGGAAGGTCCTTCTCCTACCTGGCCGCCAAGACCTGGAACTCCCTCCCGACTGACCTGCGCCTGACCCAAGACCACCTCTCCTTCAGGAAGAAGCTGAAGACCTGGCTGTTCGAGCAGTAGCGGCACCCCCCCCCCCCCCCCCCCCAGCGCCTTGAGACCCTACGGGTATGTAGCGCGCTTTATAAATGTCACTGATTAATTGATGATTAATTGATTAATGCATTTCGTCTTGAGTGCCTTCTTCATATGCTGCTGCTACATTGGAACATCACCACGCCTCTGCTTATGAATGCTTCTGCAGTCCTCCCGTGTTTGGAAGGACACACCTCCCCAGCCATATATATATATATATATATATCCTCCACTTTGAGGAGAAATGCCTCTGCAAAGGTGTTGCAAAAGTACTGAGAGCAGTCCTTAAGTGAGTTGGAGGAAATGGAGGTCAATTTCTTAAGGATTGAAAAGAGTTCTTTGTAGCAGTTACATGCTGCTCAATCTTTGAAGGGAAGTAAGTAGTTTTTTCTTTGCAGATCTGGGCCTTATACACAGCTAGACTGTTTTTATAAGTGGCCTATTCCTGTTCACAGTAGGCAGAGCACCATTTTTTTCTCCTGCCTCCTGAAATTTTGCTTGAGGATCCTGAATCCCTCTGAGAACCATGGGGCTGATGAATTGTTTCTTTTGATCCAGATCTTTTCACCGGGGCCAGGGATAAGGAGACGTCATTTAGCCACTTATTATACTGTGAGATATGAAGTAAGTCAAGGCAGCGCAAATCGCTGTGCTGCCTTACTCTGTGCAAGGGAGGGGTTCCATAGGCATTGCGGTGGGTGTTCCCATGCAACACCCATGGATTTTGACTCTTCTCCAGATTTACAAGACAATGTAAACCTGGGGATGCTCCAGAACCTTATGCAATAAGGTGAAATAATGTTATTTCTTCTTGTTTTTCCCTCTTTCTTTGTGTGCTGCATTCTGCAATGCACATATAAAGAGGAAAACGCCTCTCAGGATTGTTTTTGTGCAGAAAGGTGCCCCTTCCTGCACAAAAACAATCCTGCCTACAACACAGGCACCCTTGCACCCTGGTGCAAGTGTGCCTGCGGAGACTCCAGGCTGACGAAACGACGCTAGCGCACGGGGAAAGGACAGGAAGGCACTGTATTAGATGAATCCCCATCTAGCCCATAAGCAACAGGAAGGGACACCAAGTTCCAAAAAGCGAAGTGCCAGGCAGGCGTCAACGAGCATTGGATGGCTGGGGCAGGGCTGCCCTTACATCGCGCTACAAAGCAATATGCGCTTCCCCACTGCACAGGATGTTCTGCCCAGGATTGGGCCGCACTGGTGAGTGGTGTCTCAGCCCCATCTCGCTCACAAGCAACAGGAAGGGACCCCAAGTCCCAAATAGTACAGCGCCAGGTAGGCACCAATAAGCATCACATGGCTGGGGCGGGGCTGACTTCACATCAGGCTTCAAAGCATTCTGCATTTGCCCACTGAGCGAAACGTGCCCAGGCTAACCCAGGGTCAAGGGTAGGGCCCATCTGCTCCCATCCACGGCCTGACGAGGCCAGTCTGGGCCTACCCTCGGACATTGTGCATCCAGGGCAAGTGAATTTCCTTATTTACTTTCAAATGATTCCTCAAGTGAATCTCCTTTCTTCTTTAACCCCTTCGATGCTGATGACGAGCTCAGTTCGTCATCACCCACGGGTGGCGTGTGCTGATGACGAGCTGAGCTCGTCATGTATCGCGGTAATTTAAAAAATGCCGCACAGCGCAAAAATCACCGCAGCAGCGATGCGGTTAACCCACCTGTCCTTTTAGCTCTGCTATTGTGGTGGTACTTTACTTTCATTCTCAGCTGTTAATGTATTGCGGCTTTACATCCCAAACACTCTGCAGACCCTCCAGGATTTTGTGATGCGAGGACTAATCGCATGCATGGAATAATCACGTGACTGCAAAATTTACTTTTTGGGCTGCAAAAAAAGGCCTCCAGCAGACAGCCAACATGATGGTGCCATTTTATTGGCTGTACACGCATATATCACTACCTGTACGGCGCTGTACATCCGTAATAGCTGCATGCTTTCTCAATTTCAATGCTGAAAAAAGACGAGCGAGAAATCGAATGTAGTGCTTTGCTCGCACATTTTGTAATGGCTATAAATGATGCTCTGTGCACGTACATCATTTATAGGGACAACTAGACAAGCACGCCCTAGAGGATACCTCTGTCGCCACCAAATGTCATCGGCAACCCAGTGACCAATTATTGCAGAGGTCTTCAATCTGTGGGGCACAACTCCCAGGGGGGCCCTGGAGTCCTGGGAAGGGGGGTTGCGCTTTCCCAGGCCTAACTTCTGCCAGGAATACAAAACAAGCTCTTCATTTTGGACAAACATAATCGCGATCGTTAAAATGCTTCAGCTGGTATTACTTGAGTGACATGTGCTGTAAAACTAAGAGGCCCAACAGACAGGTAAAACAATCCTTTAACTAAGCCTTCATACCAAGATGCCGGCTTGCCTGAATGAAATGCAATTGTACCCTAGGAGTTAATCTGCAAATGTAAAGGATGCTTGGGAGTGGTTCTAGCTTTAATTGCTTGAATCACTTCAAGCATTGTGATGGCAAAGATGTGTTTTTATAGTGTGGTGGTTAGTAACTGGGCTGTGAAGTGTGTGCTTTTAATGATAACTGTATTTAAACAGCGCTTAGTAGCCCTAAAAAGGTGTTGAAGGGACAGTTATGCAAAGAAATTAAATGCGTGACTTAAGGTCTGATAGTGGAGAAAGACCTAAAAACGAACAAAATATTTAAGGACTGATTTATGAGAGGCTCGCACCACTGAAGCGTCAGTTTTTTTGAAGCTTCGGCGGCACAAGCATCTCAATCATATCTATGAGGCGAGGCAAAGTCACCCTGCGTGGCTTTGCATAGCCTCATAGATATGGAGTAAGACAAAACAGAGCAAGTCGCTGCGTTGCCTTACTCTATGTCAAGTAGGTGTTCCATAGGCGTTGCAGTGGGTATTCCTACACAACGCCCACAGATTTTGACGCTGCCCCACATTTACAAACCCTTGTAAACCTGGGGGAGTACCAAACCTTAAGCCTCCCCACAGCAGGCGTAACAAGGGGAAATGTTTTCATTTCTCCTCGTTTTTTCCTCTTTCCATTTTTGCTACATTCTGCAGCACACCTCTCGGGGTTGTTTTTGTGCAGGAAGGTGCCCCTTCCTGCACAAAACCCATCCGGCCTATGTTGGTGCCAGGCAGCAATTTGTGTGCCAACATAGGGCTCACATTTCATAAATAAGGTGCATTCCTGCACTTTCACATTGGTGTAGGGCAGCACAGCAAGACAACTTGAGGCGCTGCCCTACTCCAATGCCTCATAAATGAGGCCCTTTATTTTTAGCCACACCTTTGACCACACCCTCAACCACTTACCTTTGGTTTGCTAAACACGGTTTGATTTATATCCCCGATGTATAAGTGATATACTGTGGGAATTGGGGGCGTTTATGGTTGTCAATAGTTGGCAATGACGAGGAGGCTTAAGTTCTATACACTTTTGTCAGGAGGGGGTCCTTACGCCTAAAAGTTTTTGACGGGTGGGTCTCAGTATCAAAAAGTTAGAAGACCTCTGCGTTAATGGCTTGCAGTGGCTGGCCGGCTCTTGCTCTCTAGCTCGCAAGCTTGACTGCTCCGAGCGTTCAAGTAATTGCAGGAAAGAATGGGAAAAATTAGGATCCCAGCTTGTGAGTATGGGGAAAGGTCAGAGGTAGGACAATCAGATCCCACCCCTACTGTCAGCATTTTTCCTCAGAGTATACACACGCTTATCCCTTACGAACAGCAAAAGCACACCACACTGCTGTCACACTTAGTTTAACATTCAGATGCAAAAAAACGGTCTTGCCTTGCATTAAATTGCATTTCAGGAATTAGAGTAGCAAACTACCTGGATGAGGTTAAGCATCAAACATTTTATTACTTCTCATCCCTAGTTCTCTTCTGGCAATAAACATGGATGCTCTACATCCTGATTGAAATGGTGGGGATGAATCTCCAACACACAGGCATTAAACCAAGGCTGTTTGCTTTAGCTTTTTTAACCTGCATTTGCATGGCTTGACGTATTTGGGCAAAGCTCCTCCACTGCTATATTGCAAACCTATGGCAGGTTTCGTGAAATGCTTCTGAGAAGTGTTAATGCTATCTAAAGAAGTACTGGGTACTATAGTTGTCCTATCCTTGTATAACTACTACCTACAGTTGTACAAGCCAAACTAAGATGGTCTGGGCAATCATAAGCATGTTGTCACTTCAAGCCAAGGTTGAGATGCCCAGTGGCTTTTTTTGTGTTGAACATGCTTCCTCATATCAAGTAAATATTGTAAGGAAGGTACACAGTATACTCCCACTCTACTATAATAATAATAATAATAATAATAATAATAATACTGATACTTGTATAGCGCGAACAGCTACCTCTTGAGGAGGTGTCCCGGCGCTGAAAGAGTACTTCAGCAGTAAGCAAGAGCCATGGAGAAATTCTAGGTTTTCTGCATAAAGAGCCAGGTCTTTAGGAGCTTCTTAAAGCTATCACCATTGGACCATTATCACAGAAGGCTCTTCTGTTAATAATTTACAGTGCCAATACCCCACACTTTCCAGGACCAACTCCTTCGAGTTTTGCATGCCTTCAGTCTACCTTTCTGCTTATAGACCCAGTCTCTTATGTGCAATAGAAACAGTACCACCAACCACAAGTGAAAAGGTCACTGGTCTGTGTATTGTGCATCAGACAGCCGCCATTATCTGCGAATTTCAGGGAAGACAGCCAATTGGAATCGGCGCTGACATGGCCATATCGTGTTATTGTATACTGTTCCAACTGTGACAGACTAAATCTTTACAATGTTTTGAAATAGATGAAAATGAAAATAAAGCTTATTACAAAAAAAAACACAAGTGAAAAGTATTTACATCCTGATGTTACCTATGACTCTAAAATTGGGAGATGGTGAAATGGCCAGTTACCTCTGGGTTTGTTTCCTTCAGCAACCCGGATGTGATCATGGTTATGAAGGATGATTACTGCAGGATGTCTGTCCTGTCAACATTATCTATAAAAGGGAGTCAGTGCAAGCGACACGAGAGGGGGCTGTATGACTGCACCCAGGGAGCAGAGGGGGGGAATCTATGACTGCACCCAGGGAGAAAGGGGGACTGTGTTACTGCACCCAGGGAATGAAGGGGGGGCAGTATGACCGCACCCAGGGTGAGAAGGGGGTCTGTGTGACTGAAACCAGGGAGCAAAGGCGGCTGTGTGACTGAAACCAGAGAGTGAAGGGAGCTGCGTGACTGAAACCAGAAAGAGAAGGGGGCTGTATGACTTAAACCAGAGAGTGAAGGGAGCTGTGTGACTGAAACCAGGGAGTGGTGAAAGTTGTGCCCCGGCAGAGGCGCATACATGGGGGCTAGAAAACCCCAGGGACAAATACAGTCCTCTCCCACGAGGTTAGAAATACATTTGGTTCTGTGCATCCGTAGAGCTGGAGAAACTTTAAACATGCCTATTTCAAAGTGGAATACTCTGCTTAAAAAACGTTCCATTGATTTAGGGCTGAAAAGGAATGATTAAGATTAAAATAAAGTGCTGCAATAATGCTGCAAAATGTTTCATATTTGTGAAGCAAAATTAAAATTTTTGTGCCACAAAGTTTGCAAATCTATGGCGCAATATCCTGGGGGTCTGACTTTGGGCAAAAGGAAAGTACCAGGTGAGCCTCATCTTTTGTCCCCGTCCCATAAAACAATCACTATAGATAAGATGCTGCCTGGGGCCAGAAGAGTTATTTCCAACGAAATTGCATCGACTAAGAGGAGACTTTCTTTGGGGGCAGCCCTTTCTCAAACATCAGATGGTATTTTAGTTCCTCCTTCCAGCCCTCCAAGCGTTGTCACCATAGTTGCACTTCAAGAACTTGTTCGGGGTCAAGTACTTTTACCGAGTTCATCAATCACTGTCTATACTTCTGGGGCACGACGTAAGCCTTAACGACCAAGATAGATGACTTTGAACCAAACTATACCAACACATCCCCCTTTGGAGCATTCCTGTTGTAGTATTTGTACAGAGGGGCTGTACAAATGGGGGGATGGAACTAATGGAGTATTGCATCGCTAAAAACAAAAACATTGTGCTAGCAGAAGTCTCTCACATTCTCGCCCGCTTAGCAGTTATTGACCAGGGCCTGAGAACATAAAGCAGCCTCAGAGTCCAGAATCCCAAGCCTTCGGATCAACTTTTAAGATTGGGATTGGCAACGCTTCCAATTAGCCTGCCAAATTGGCAGCAGAGGGAACTGTTGTCACGCATAGTGAGATTCCGCAGTTATCATTCTGACACCATCACCAATCATGCTAATCAGCCAAGAGCTATTTGTTCATCAAGTACTATAATTAGCTCACAAGGAGCCACATGGGCAGTGTGGTGGGGAAGTCTTTTCCCCTGCCAGGTGACCAAGACCTCTGCCAGAGGCTTCTGATAATTGATCTCCCACCTGCATACTGTCCATATGCTGCAATGCTTATGGGTGTCTCACCGTCATGTGTGAGCCAGAGGGAGGGGCAGAAAGAATTCACAAATTTGACATTTGTTTTTTCCAGGAGACCTGGGCACGTGAAGACTTGCACAGGGAGGGGTTCGCATCATTTAACATCCTTGCCACCTCCAGAGGAATGGGCAGACCCTCTGGGGGCCTCTGCATTTGGGTGGGTTCCCATCTTGGCTGTACAGCCAAACAGTTGGACTCTTTTTCCAATGACATCCAATGCGTTGTGCTTAGGTTCCCTAACAACGTGGCCTTGGCTCTCACCAAGGTTTACTCCCGTCCTGTTAGTGTGACAAAGGAATTGCCAATGTTTGACCACCTGACCTCCTTTATCCCCATGATTTCCCCTAATGCCTGGGTAATAGTGGGGGGAAACTTTAACTATCAATTTGAACCACTTCCCGATATGACCGACTCAACCCTCAATAATGAGGATGCATTTGTGGCTTCATCATGTGTCCTTATGTCTATTCGCTAGTAACTCTTGTTGTTACTATGTAATCTCAGTGTAACTTTTGTAAAATGTAACTTGCAACTCGCTGTTTCTTATGTAAAGCGCTCTGATACCTCCGGGTCTAGCCAGCGCTATATAAAACTCAAATAAATAAAAAATAAATTAATAAATATTGGTCCATCACTGAACCACAAATTACACCAATAAAGGCCTGGTCCCCACTGGCAATCCAGATAAATGCATTTATGCTGAAGCATTCTCTGAGAGCCTGCAATGGCCGGACACCATCAGACACACCAGAGAAGTCCACCTTTAATAGAACCGGCCAAACCTCCGTTTTTGATTATATCTTAGTGGAGACAAAGCACTGGCACAAAGTGGTTGACTTTGCAGTATATTCTTGCCATGACAGCGACCATAATGCTTTATCGCTTGTAGTGGATTTACCAGACATGGGAACTGCCTCGACCACTACCCCCGCCGCAGATAGTGGGCTAACATTGCCTAACAACAGGAGAAGAATAAAATGGGAGGCAATATATCAGTCTCCAGGGAAGCTGTCTACATTATATGCAGTCTCAGGGACACCCATGCCTGGTTTATTTAAAGAAATTGCAGCTTTGCACCCAGGGATGACATCTAAATTAGCAGACGTGTTCCACCCAGAGATGCATACCAAGAGGAATAAAGTAGTCATCCACTCCTGGTTTAATGACAGCTGCCACAAGGCCAAGCAGGATCTATTGGTGGCTATTAAAGCCAATAGCAAACCGCTTATCAGGCTAAAGAGGAGGTCGTATAAAGAGATCACACGCCTAACAAAAGAGGAGTGGGAACTGAATAGATGGTATGATCAATCAATTTTATTTATTATGTTCTGGCTCTCGGCAGAGGGCCACATACAATATACAGAAATAAAATACAGAACAATACAACTGCAAAAGTGTCCACCAACACGCACATAAATTTCATATAGACTAATTCACACACCAGAGCAGTATAAGATTTGGCACATCAAAAAAGGCGTCTCCATTGGTTATTAATAAATAGCTAAAAAACTTTTGAAGAAATTAAAAATGTAGGAGCAGAACATTTCGTTTGGGGGACAATAAAGTGCATGGAGAAAATCATTCAGAGTTAGAATGCCCAGACGGAGACAAATAACTTTTATCCATCTAGAGCGCAATTCACATAACGCCGGGCAAATCAGTAAAACATGCATACAGTCCTGGGTATTTAGATGACATAGGTTACATAAAGAGGTGGAGCCGTACCATTTGGACAACAAGAGGTTTAACGGAATTAAATCGTATCGCAGCAGGAACCAAAATCTACGTATGCCATGTGGAAGGGACCATCGCACGTAGGATTGTGGCTGCTTCATCAGATAAGTATCGAGAAGGATATGTACATTCCTTTTCCCATGGATTAGTTTTTTATCCGATTGAAAGCATAGATCCCAGGAGGCTGCTTTTAGCACAAGTTTTAGCTGAGTAGGGGAATATACAAAAAGGGACTTTTCGTCTAATTTTAAAAGAGTTACGGCTTTTCTGAAATTACAAACAAGTTGGGAGAACTCCTTGAAATTACCTAGTAATTCACTTTTAATGAGTGCTCTCAATGTCCCAGCTTCCGCTCTTGCAAGACAGGCCACCCATCTAACTAGGGCACAAAGGCCCTGTGCCCAACTGCTCTTTAGACCAAATTCAAGCCTGCAGGCGGCCAGAGAGCAGGCAGAGTTTAATGAGGAGAGAGATCTTAAAAGTTTCCCCTCGATCCTATGGCAAAAGTCCCACTTTTTCAACTCTATTAACTCTATACCATACAAAATTGTCGCGGGGATTTTAGATCTAAACACCTCCAATAAAATCTGAAAGTGCCGTTTCCCCGTTGCGTGGTAAAGTGAGTTTAATCCTTTGCCATGGGCAAGAGCTTTGCGAGAACAATGCTCTATGTGGAGCTTCTCACTCAGATTAGCCGTGACAATTTTCCCCAAAAAAATATATGACTTTACAACCTCCAATTTTTGCCCCCCGATACTCCAACCAAAATCTGCAGCTCGACACCTCTTTTTTCCTACTATACACATAACTTTACTCTTAGTTATATTAATCTTCATACAATGAGCCACCGCATAACTATGGAGGGCATGCAGCCGATTTGCAAGACCTTTAGGCGTTAAGTCAAGAATGAGGACATCATCGGCATACATCAGACAAGATACAGGGCTCCCCCCCAACAAGGGGGCGATACCCTCAGTGGCTGACAAGGAGGCAGGCAAATCAGCCGTATATAAAGAGAATAGGAGGGGAGCCAGTAAACAGCCTTGTTTGAGGCCATTACTCGATGGAATTGGGTCAGAAAGCCCCCCTTCTCCCCCCAACAGGACCCTACACCAGGTCTCTGTATGGAGAGCCCGCACCAGCTCCAGCAGGTGAGACGGGAGACCGAGCGCAGCCAATTTTCTCCAGAGCGTTCCGCGATCCACTTTATCGAACGCAGTGGAGAAATCAATAAAAGCTGCATACACCGTCCCCCGCCTCACCTGTACGTATTTGTCCGTAACTACCTGTAGAGCAGTAAGGTTATCCAGGGTTCCGTGATTCCTACGGAACCCAGTCTGAGCAAACGGCAGGATATTGTTCTCCTCAACCCAAGCGGAAAGAAATCCTAGAAGGCATTTCGCAAAGACCTTCCCGATTGAGTCGAGGAGCGCAATCAAACGATAGTTACTTGGGCAGTCCCTAATTCCCTTCTTGAAGATTGGGACCAGAATACTCCCCCTCCACGAGGCAGGAACCCTTTTCGACAAAAAACATACCTTAAACAGGGGATACAGTATTTTACTCCACCCGAACGGGTCCTGTTTAAGGATCGTCATGGGGAGTTCGTCAGGTCCCATTGCCCCAGATGTGCGCATGTTTTTTATGGCCGTCTCGATTTCCTTTGCTAGAGGAAAGTTCGAAAGGCCATCCGCATCCTGCGCCATAGTGAAAACACTACCTTGGGAATCATCAGAAGAGATACCATTCCCTGCATAAAGGTCCCGAATGTAGATGGACCATGTCTCTTCCGCTATGGGAATGGGGGAGGGGCTTACTCTGGACCCACACCCCTTGCCTATTATTGCCCAGAAATCTCTAATCCTACCATGGACGACCGACTCTCGCAGATCGATCCAGATATTGTCCTCCTTAGCCTTTTTTATTTTTAGTTTAAGTCTACTTCTCTTCCTTTTTAGCCTTGAAATCTCTCTTCCACGTTCTATACCTCTATCCAAGTATTGTTCCCGGACAAGATTGTTAATTTCCTTATTTAAGGTACACAGTGCCCTGGGAACTTCAACCCCTCTTATTGGTCGGGAAGATTTTTTTGCACAAGACGTAATCTTCCGCAAAAATTCTTCGAAGTATACTATTTCGTTACCTTGCCACTCATTGAGAACTAAAACAGTATTAGATAAAAGTTCCTGCACTCCTTTAACGGCTGCGGCATTCCAATAACACCTTCCAGAGGAAGCATGGAAGGCAGCATCGCTGCCGCTAAGAGACCAAGGTGCCGTAGGCAGGGTTTTTAAGGAAATAGTTACAAGTAATAAACTGTGATCACTCAGAGGGGTGGGTACAATTTTAAAGTCAAGAATAGATGGAAACAAACCATAGTCAGTGATGACATAATCCAAGATGGAAGACCCAAAGGGAGACTTATGGGTAAATTTTGCAGGGACGTCCGACGGGAATCTCCCATTTACTATAATCCCGTCGGCGGCCACTAATTCATTTAGCAAGATCTTCCCTCTTTTATTTGTCACTGACTTTTCGGGGAAGAGAGCTTGGGGAATAAAGTGCGCCTCTTCTTTAGACTTATTCCTAAAAAGATCCAGACTTACATTAGAGATCTTACAATTCAAATCGCCCATAATCAGCACCTCCGGTGGAGATGGAACATTTTTGATCTGATCCACATAACGAAATACCCGCTTCAATAACACATTAAAACGTTCTTCTGGCGGAATATAAACATTTAAAATCATGATGGTATGATTTAAAAACTGCATTAAGCTTTAAAGACTCGAAGAGATTCTTGTCAATAGTCAGCACGGGCAGTAGTGAGGGCAAACCAACAGTGGAACCCAACATAGCAGTGGAAGTGTGGGAAACGCACTTTCAGGTGCTGTACACCACCAAAGAAACTCTGAGCTCCAACCCCCCCACGCAGCACCACCGTTGTATAGGGATGGCTCTGAAGAAGTGTCACAGTTCACCCTGCAAGAGGTGGTAATAGCGATAAACAAATTCCGCCCCGCAAAGCTCCTGGATTGGACAAAATCCTGGGAGATCTTTTCCGGCACAAACCAAAAATCAGATGACCCTATATACAGACCCTATTCAATGCCATTGTGAAGGGTATGCTAATGCCTGAAACCTGGGCACAAGCCGAAATAGTTCCAATTTTCAAAAAAGGTTTCCCCCGTCTACCAGCCAACTACAGACAGATCAGTCTGATTGACGTGGCACAAAAGCTCTTTGCAAGACTAATTCTCTACCGCCTACAAGGTTGGATGAATGACCACGAGATCTTAAGCCCATACCAGGTGGGCTTTAGGAAGAACACCTCCACAATTGATCAAATCTATAGACTACAACTACGTGGAAAACGGTGAGAATGGAGGGTGGAAGCCTTTATGTAATTCTTGTAGATCTAAAGTCGGCTTTCGACTTAGTGCCCAGAGGGAAACTGTGGGAGGTACTTACAGAACTATGGATTCCCACCTATCTCCTGACCATACTTGTTAGACTACATGATACAAACTTTGCTCAGGTGAGATGTGGTAAAGGAGGAGAAATGACAGCACAGTTTCCAGTTGACAGAGGCGTAAGGCAGGGCTGTGTGCTCGCACCGACTCTGTTTTGCCTCTTTGTCAACGCTTTAATGGCCCAACTTACTGAGGTGAGGGAAAAGGATGCACCCAAACTGGCAGGCACCAAGGTTCCCGTAATCATGTTTGACGATGACACCCTACTAATGTCCAAATCCCTATGGACAGACAAAGGATCTTGGACTGTTTTGCCACCTTCTGTAATAAACGAGGATTGGAGATAAATACCCTAAAAAACAAGTTTATGGTTTTTAATCCACCTAAAACACTTCGCCCCAACCCCAATTTAGATGGCATAAGAATGGACATGGTGACAATATTTTAATATCTAGGGGTGACCCTGACAGAAAACATGGAGTGGGGTCCACAAATTGCCAAATCGAAACTTAAGTTAACGCAGACATCGGGGGGAATCATTAAATTATTAAGAAACTCTTCCTTCAAACCTGCTGGCCCTGCAGTAGAGATTTACAAGATGCAAGCGAGAGGTGCGACCCTATACGTGGCCGAATTATGGGACACTGCTGCTGTCAAGATCTGAGTAAAGTAGAAAACAGCTTTATGAGGCAAATTTTGGGTCTCCCTTCCAGCACTCCTCTCATACCACTCCGGCTAGATCGCGGGATCAGACCAATTGGGAAGGGAATAGGATTGAAACCCCTCACGTTCTGGCACAGATTATGGGTAACACCCGAGTTGAATGTGTACAGAACGGAATCGAAGGAGATATTCACCCACATGCATCAAACTCCCGTTTTGCGTTTCCAAATTTGCGATTTTTACCGAATCGCAAATATGGATTCGCAAAACGGGATGCATCATTGAAAATGCTAAATATTTCCGATTCGGTAAAAATCGCAATTTTTACCGAATTGCAAATATTATGCGAATTCAAAATTGCGAATTTGCTATTCCCATTGATTCCTATGGGCCAAAAGGCCCATAGGAATCAATGGAAATTGCGAATTCGCAATTTTGAATTTGCAAATGTTGATGCATTCCATGGGTGCAGGGGGGGGGTCACCCCTGAAATGTATTTTTAAATGGATGTTTCACACACACATGTCCTAAGGACATGTGTGTCTGTAACATGACATTGTTTAAAATGTAAATAAGAACATTTTAAACATTTTTCGCAAATTACCACGAGGTTCAATCTCGTGGTAATTTGCACTACCAAACTTTGTTTTCGCAATTTGATTTCAGAATGATGCATTGCATTTAAGGAATCGCAAATTTGCGATTCCTTAAATGCAATCGCATTCTGGAAAGTCGCAAAATTAGCGATTTTCATTACAAAATAATGATGCATCTGAAAAAGCATTTTTGGAGTCGCAAACGGCTGATTTTAAGGAATCGCACCGTTTGCGACCCCAAAAATGCTTGATGCATGTGGGCAATTGAGTATTCCTGGTGTGGCGAAAATCCCCTGGTTCACCCACTGTAAGAGGGCGGGTTTGATAAACAGGCGTGGAGGCGGTAGTGGTGGTTTAAAGGAAGGTTTATTGAAAGTAAATGACGATGTGTGAGATTTGTATGAAACTTATGAAACTTATATAGCGCAGGACTTACCCTGGGGCATCTCCGCGCTTGCTTAGGGAACCCGTCCTGGTATTCCCCTGTGAGATAACCCTGGAAGGGTATCCACAAGGTGAAAGCCAGGCATCCCGCCGCGAAGGGCCAATGTGGAGATTAAGCAAGCTATTGCCCAGAGTCGCAGAGTGTGAACCCGTGAGTCGAGAAGGCACCGGAGCGAGAATTATCGAGTCCGTGGGATTATTGAGCCCAACACCCGCCGAGGCAGGGAATTGAACCCTGGTCCAGGGCCGACACTCAAGCTCCAGGTCTGCCGCCTCTAACCCCTGAGCCACACTTCTCCATTTGTAAAGGGTCTTCGAAATGTTCTTCTTCTTCCGATGTCTCCGGGGAAGTATCAGATGATGAAGGGTCTCGTGTGGTCTTCGCCTTGTCTTCAGGACGTGGTTGGTCTCCCCAGTGGCTCATAAGAGAAGGGAGGAATAAATGAGGGGACCGTGAGAATAACAATAATAAACAAGAGACAATGTATTTCCCTTCACCACACCTTTAGTGTTCAGTGTCAATCAGTAGGAAGGTGACGGAGCACGTAATTCAGTAGAAAAGGTCCAAGGTAGAGTTAGGTTTAGGTAGTAGGGCCTAGGGGCAAAAGTTTATAGTGCCTAGGGTAGAATGACAAGAGTGCTCACAGTTTTTCAGTGCCTAGGGTAAAACGACAAGAGTGCTCACAGTTTGCACAATATAAGAAAAATAATAGCAGTGCGCCGTGCATTGAACCAGCCTAAGTTTGCAGGTCATGGTCCGAGTATTTCACCAGCTATGTAACGTGCGCCGACACTGAGAATCCAACAAAAATAACCATTCTAAACAATCCCTCCCCGTATCCTTCCCACCCGCTACCCACCAAAGTTCCCTAGAGCCGATGTCACTCACCGACCCCGCCGTAACTCTTCCTAGAGTCACGGCCGCTCTCCAGCATCCACCGGACACCACCAGTCCTCACACCAGCTGTCTTCGTCGACGTCCTGTTCGTGGGCTGTCTGGGTCTCCTCGGATCCTGCGTCTTCCTGTACCGGGTCCGCGTAGTCTTCAAGGGCTCCTGCCTCTTCTACGGGTCCCGCGTCTTCTCTCTCCGTCGGTAAAATTCTTCCTCCGTCTTCGGCGTGGACGTTTGTTTTCTCCGCCCTTGCCTCTTTGTAGGCGTCTCCCATTCGTTCTGCCTTACTGTTTCCGGATTGTCTCTCCTCCTCTTCCGGGTGAACCCCTTCACCGCGTCCGAGTGCCTGAGGAGAGACAGCAAAGGAGCGCGGTTGTTGCAGTCCGACTTTAGGGCAATGAAAGGTACAGTTCTCTTCTATTCCGGTCTCCTCCTCACATCCCCTTTCCCTTGCTGTCCTTCTTCTAGAGTCTGTACTTTGGGGATATCTGGACAGGTAATCGGCATTGCCTTGTTCTCTCCCTTTTCTATGTTTTGTATGGAACCTATATGGTTGTAAGGACAGAAACCATCTAAGTACCCTTTCGTTATGGCCTTTATTTCTGGCTAGCCATTCCAGGGGTGCATGGTCAGTAAAAAGAGTAAACTCCCTTCCCTCTAGATAGTATCTCAAGGAGTCAATGACCCATTTGATGGCCAGGGCCTCTTTTTCAATACTCGCATAGTATTTCTCTTGTGGAAACAGTTTGCGACTAATGTATAAGATTGGTTTCTCCCCTTGTTGAGTTTCCTGTGATAGGACCGCTCCCAGGCCTTGGTCAGAAGCATCTGTCTGCAAGATAAAGGGCCGGGTATAATCGGGACTTATCAAAACAGTATCTGAAGTTAGAGAATGTTTTAGAGTGTCGAAAGATCTTACTATATCAGCAGGAGGGGAACTCAAGATGGTTTCTGTTTGACTGTTTTTTTGTAGGAGGTCAGTTAGGGGGGCCGCCAACTGAGAAAAATTAGGGATGAACCTTCTATAGTACCCTAATAACCCCAAAAAAGCTCTCAAATCTTTTTTGTTTTTGGGCATCGGAATTTGTGAGATGGCTGTCAGTTTAGATGTCTGAGGTCTGATCACTCCTTCCCCTAACAGGTACCCTAGGTACTTCACTGTCTGTGCAGCCAAATTACTTTTGGCGGGATTTATTCTTACTCCATATGACCCCAAGGTCTGAACAACTTGAGAAAGATGTGATAGGTGTTGGTCCCAGCTATCGCTATATATCACGATGTCATCGATATAAGCCCCAGCGTAATTACTATGGGGTCTCAATACTATGTTCATGGCTCTCTGAAATGTGGCCGGGGCCCCATGTAATCCGAATGGCATCACTTTGAATTGATATAACCCATCAGGGGTAGAAAAAGCATTTTTTTCTCTGTCTTCCTTCTTGAGAGGGATTTGCCAGTACCCCTTATATAAATCCAGGGTACTAATGTACTTGGCTCTTCTTATCCTTTCTACTATTTCGTCCACCCGTGGAAGGGGGTAGGTATCGAAATCAGAAATCTTATTTACTTCGCAAAAATCTATGCAAAATCTGATTGAACCATCCAGTTTGGGCACAAGCACAATGGGCGAATTCCATTCACTCCTAGATGGTTCAATAATATCCATCTGTAACATGTTTTGTATCTCTTCTCGTATCACTTGTCGGCGTGATTCTGGGATACGATATGGTCTTAATTTGACTCTTTTACCCGGTGGAGTTTTAATGATATGTTCAATAAGAGTAACCCTCCCAGGATAAGTAGAGAAGACATGGGACAAAGACTGTAACTTCTGAATCAACTCTTCTTTCTGCGGAACTGGTAGTTCTGTATCAATGCTCTGTTGGAACAAAGGGACTAGGGATTCTACCACATTCACTGTTGCCGGTGCCGGTCCTTCCCATTTTTTAAGCAAATTAATGTGGTAGATTTGGGTTACATGTTTGTCAGCATCAGTTTCAATGCGATAGGTGACTGGAGTGACCTGAGCAATGACTTTATAAGGTCCCTGCCATTGTCTCAACAACTTTTGGTCTGAGGTAGCCATCATGAGTAAAACGAGGTCTCATATTTGGAATGATCTATTCTTGGTCCCTTTGTCATATTGACCCTTTTGGTTACTCTGGGCGTTTTCCAGGTTAGTTCGTACAATATCTCGAATTTGTCTCAAATGCGTCTTTAAGTTTGAGACCTATTCCGGAAGAGGTTTTGTATTGTCGGGTTCATTCTCCCACTGTTTTTGAGCCATGTCAAGTAAGGTGCGGGGTTTATGTCCATATAACAACTCGAAAGGAGAATATCCAGTACTTTTCTGCTCTTTACACCTAATGGCGAAGAGAGCTAGAGGGAGAATGTCTTCCCACTTCCGTGCTTCTAACGCCAGTAGTTTTTTTAACATGGTCTTAATGGTGGCATTGTATCTTTCAACTAAGCAATCTGTTTGGGGTGATAGGCTGCTGTTTTTATTTGCTTCACGCCCAACTGGGTACAAATGTCTTGCATCATCTTGGAAACAAAAGGGGTACCTTGGTCCGTCAGGATCTCTTTGGGGAATCCTACTCTGGAAAAAATGCCAATCATAGCTTTGGCAATGTTGGCAGTGTCTGGACGGCGAAGGGGTACAGCTTCGGGAAATCGCGTAGCATAATCAACAAGCACCAGAACATAGCGACAACCACTACGTGGTGGTAGCAAGGGTCCTATTATGTCCATGCCTACTCGACTGAATGGTTCATCAATAATAGGGAGGGGGCGCAGAGGTTCTCTAGGGGGCTGATATCGGCTGTGATTCTGGCAAATCGGGCATTCCCTACAATATTGTCTCACCTGCTGGTATATCCCTGGCCAATAAAACCTCTCTAGAATGGTTTTCTCTGTTTTATCTGCCCCAAAATGTCCCCCTAAAAGATGACTATGAGCCAGGTATAACACTTTGTCTAGAAACTGCTTGGGGATTAGCAACTGGGCTTTCTGATTCAGTCCTCCTTTTCTATATAACAAACCCCTTTTTACAAAGAAGTAAGGACATACGTGTTGTGGTTCTTCGTTTTCATGAGCCTTACTCCATGCTTCTTGGAGTAAAGGGTCCTCTCTTTGGGCAGCATGGAAATTCCTGTCTGTTTCCCATGGATTCTCTTTGGGTATAATAGGCATAACCATGGGCTCTCTCCCTTTTTCCGCTCTTCTTTGCCTTCTACTTTTCTTTGTTTTGGCTGAAGGCCATTCTTTCCCTGTGTCAGTGGAAAAAGGTGCGGTGGACAGCCATTCTTCTTCGGGTACAGGAGCGTTTTGCAATAACTGTGTCAACTTGGGATAATCATTTCCTAAGATTACTTGTTCTGGTAGTCGGGGTATAAGGCCAACAGTCATAGACGTACCAGCACCATGGGAATGCTGGATCTGGATCTGAACCTGAGCAGTGGGGTAGGGTTTTGTGTCTCCGTGAACACATTTAATGGCCACCATTCCATCTATAGGTCCTAACTTTTTACCCAGATCTTGAGGCCTGACTACGCTATGCAAACAACCCTTGTCAGCCAAAGCAGTTAGAGGTTGTCCGTTTACTGAAACCGTACACCTGTATGGGGGTGGCTTCTTTTCGGTATGGGAGCAGTAGTAGTTACGTGCCATCCCGATCTCCATGGGTTCCTCTTTCTGGGTACAGAACCTAGCTATATGTCCCATCCCTCCACACTGAAAACATTGTGGGCCTGCAGAAGGTGGAATGTGGAAGAAGAGGAGTACTAAGAGATGGAGCGCTTGGCATGAAAGTCAGGGATTCAGGTTTCTTTACTAGTGGCGGTCGGGGATGTCTAGCTCCTGTATGTCCTCCTGTTTTCCTTTTTGAAAATCCAATGCTCTGTGATAGGCACTAGCTATCTCGACAGCGGTTTCCAGAGTAAGGTTTGCCTGCTGTCGCACCCATCTTTGAATTGGGGGGTGTAGAGAGGTCAGATATTGTTCTAGATAGATCTTGGCCATGATCCCATCCTTATCCGTGGTAGCAGGTTTGAGCCACCGATCTGTCATATCTTTTACTCTGAAGTATAAGGCAGGCAGGGTTTCTTGAGGTCCTTCTTTCATCTGCCTTAACTTCACTCTATAAGTTTCCTCATCTATTCCTTTTAAAAAAAAATGTTTTTATTATCATTTTGCACTTTTATTTTGCAAGCCGTACAGAATTATTCAACAAAGCAAATACATCCAATACACAGATAAGTAGAATTTGCCAGCCAAGTAGAATTTGCCAGCCAAAAAAAAAAGAGAACAGGAAAAAGAAAAACACAAACCAGGATCCAGAAAAAAATTGAAAAGAAAGTACATCATAGGATATAAACAATGGCACATTATAACAATCAGATCAACTCCCCCTGAATCCATTGGCGAACATGGTCCCAGATTTTCATTTCCAGAGATCTTTTCCTTCTACCCTTTGTTCTGTATATAGCTTCCTCTATATTATATGAGGCTAGGAGGCGTGCTCTCCATGCTTCAAATGAGGGAGGAGAGGAACTGATCCACTCTTGAGTAATACAAGCTCTCGTTATAACCATAGATATAAATATAAGAGCTTTTTTCCCCTCCGGTAGCACATCCGGGGTTACCCCAATTAAAACATGTTCCCCTGTTAGAATGATTGAATACCCTAGCACTACAGTGAGAAATGTCTGAATTGCATCTAAAAAGGGAGCTAATAGTGAACATGCAAAAAACATATGTATCGAGTCTGCAGCATGACAACCACACCTATTGCATGTTATGCCAGCCGTCACCCCCCATTTTAAGATTTTTAAAGGCGTATAGTACAGGTCATATATGGCCATGTAATGCTGGGTACGAGCTCTACCAGTGACCAAAACGGTATTGGCCAAAGCAATTGATTCTTCTAGGGAGATAGTTTCAGTACCTAACTTCTCCGCCCATCTTACTGCAAATATCTCTAAATCATCTGGACAAGTGCTCAAAAGAGCTCTATAATAATGACCGATCCTTTTTTTAATAAACAGGTCGTCAATAAGTGGAATCCTTGTAATGCCAGAAATTTCCAAGGATGACAAGGAGTTAAAAAAACTATGAAGCTGTAAATATTTAAAATAGTCCTGAGTTGAGAGATTATATCTAGTTGCTAATTCCGAGAAGGTAAGTAACCGATTGTTCTGCCATAGATCATTCACACATTGTATTCCTTTATTACGCCACCGAGACCTAATCAAGTCCTGAAACACAGATGGAAATATTTTGTGAGCAGAGAAGGGTGAATAAATCGAGAGTTTCCTAATCCCCAGTTGATGCTTAACTATCTTCCATGCTCCGAATGCGGCTTTCGATTCAGAAAAGGGGGTGGTGATGAACAGAGTGTCTGAATTGAGCAGACCACTCTTACCCAGTCCAAAGATCAGGGCTTGATCCATCACCGTTATTTATCTCGCTGCACCATCCCAGCTCAGAACCTGGCTATATGCAAATCAGTCTGTCCCTGGCCCAGTGCATCATGGGAACAGGGCAGACTAAACTACCAAGCCAATTCTTCACCAGAAAGGAGACAAGCTACCGGGGACCGGTTTCTGGCATTTCAGTCGCCTTCGGCCCGGCTTTCAGCGTCTTAAATTTAGTTTTTTTATAATAACTTGGCTCTGTATTTTTTAGAAAACAGCCGCGACACTCTTCTCCCATTATAAGTTCATAAATGGAAGGAGACTGACTCTGAGGAATCCTTGCTTTTTCCCCAATAATCAAAGGGGAAATAAACTGAAGGATAGACGCAACATAATAATACAAAAAAATTGGGATACCCCCCCCCCTCCCTGGATTTTGGTAGGATCATCTTTTTGTAAGATCTACAATGTTTTTTGTAGCCCCAAATAAACCTAGATGTCATTCTTTCCAATTGTTTAAAATAGGTCATGGGAAACTCAAATGGAATAGACCGAAACATGTAAAGAAACTTGGGGAGTATAGTCATTTTTAATACATTATTCCGGCCAAATAAGGATAGGTGAAAATGATCAATCCGTTCAAGTGTAGTATTTGCTTTTTGGAGAACCGGGTTAAGCTGGGATATCTGATACAGGAAAAGTAATTTTAATACCCAGATATGTTGCTACCGGTACTAATGGAATCGTTGGAGGAGGAGTCTCACCTACACATACGTTTTGGGTCTTGGCTATATTCAGCTTATATCGAGAAAAAGCCCCAAAGCGAGTAGCGAGGTCCTCTATCACCGGCAAAGCTTTCTGAATACTAGTTGTAAGCACTATTATATCATCGGCATAAGCGAGCGCTCTATAGTTTGTATTAGCAACAAAAACTGGTGGGATTTCAGACGCTGAGTTCAATTTATTTCAGAATATATCTAAATAAAGGGCAAACAAAAGTGGGGAAGAAGGACAACCCTGACGGGTGCCTCTAGAAATCGAAAAGGAACCAGATTTTTTTGAGCCAAATTTTATACAGGGTAATACCAAGGTCACATCTCATCGCTTCGGCCCTATCCATTAAAGTGATTACACGCCTAACATGGTCTAAGGTGTCCCGGCAAGGAATGAAGCCATGCTGTACCGGCAAGACTATTGTGGAAATTACCCCCGATATGCGGGTTGCTAAGATCCTCGAAAAGATCTTGCTATCCGCATTTATAAGAGAGATCGGTCCAGAAGAAGAGGGGGTTTGTCTTTCTTCAGAAAGGCCATAATTGTAGAATGGCTCCATGATGGTGGTGCTACCGCATTTTGAGCCTCCACACAAATCTGAAGAAGATCTTGTTTTAAAAGATGTCTAAACACCCTATAGAACTCTAAGGGTATACCGTCTGGCCCCATAGCTTTCCCGGTGGCCAAGGAAAGAATGGCCACCTCTATTTCCTCCCATGAGATTTCGGCATCTAACGCTGCAGCTTGAGCATCAGTTAGCTTAGAGATATTGTCAGACCCACAGAAATTTAGCAGAGACTCCGAAGAATACAATAGATTTTCCTCCGTATAAAGTTTGTTATAAAATAAGCGAAAGATCTCCAGAATTTCTTCAGGTTGAGTATGAATTTGTCCCGAATCATCCTGAATCTCTTTCACAGTATTGAATATTTCCTGCTGTCTGAGTCTCTTAACCAGTATCCTCCCTGTCGTTTCCCCCATTTCATAAATTTGAGAGCGAAACACTGTAGCCTGCTCAGCGAGTTTCCTCGCAAAGACCTCGTACAGCCTGGACTTATGTATGGCCAATCTTGATTTGATATGCTCAATATCTTGAGCTGCGGTAATAGCTGAGACTAATTTGGCCTCCCATTCTTGTACTGCCTTATAGTAGACAACGAGTTTAGCCCGTGAGGACCTTTGTTTATTGATAGAGTATGGCAACGTTTCTCCCTGTACTGAGGCTTTAAAAGAATCCCAGACCATTTGAGTAGTAGCTGTACCACGATTAATAACAAAAAATTCCTTAATCCATATAGACATATGTTCGATATACGCAGGGTCTGCCAAAAGTTTACGTTCGAATGTCCAGGAATTTATATTGGGGGATGTGTCAGAGCCTTGTTTAATCTCTATTAATATGGGGTTATGATGTGAGATTATTCTCGGGAATATCTCACAGGTGATTTTATTTAACAGTATCGAGGAGATAAAGAAATAATTTAAACGGACCATCTTCTGGTGTGGGGCAGAATAGAATGTATACCCAGGTGACACATCTCTCTTAATAAATCCTACATCCGCTAAACCAGACTCTAAAATTAAATCTCTCAATGCCTTATAAATCTTATTCTTAAGCCCAGAATAGAGAATGTCTGAAGTTATGTCGAAGTCTCTATCAATATGAATATTAAGGTCCCCACACAGTACTAAAGGAGTGGGCCATCCTGCTAGTTCTATGCTTAAGAAATTTAAGAGATCGGGGTCATCAGAATTTGGGCCATAAATTGAACAAATAGTTAAGCATTTGCCATCAATGGAAAGTTCTAATATGACACATCTTCCATACTGATCAGTTTTAATACGGTTACAAGATCCTAACCCTTTTCTAATAAGCACTGCCACTCCACTGGTAGTAGTTCCTTGACTCGTACATCCCAAGAGATGCATACCCAGATCATTGAACCATGTTCTATTATTTCAACTCAGATGTGTTTCTTGTAAACACAGAATGTCAATCTTCATGCTTTGGATAATTTGAGCGCACATACCCCTTTTTTGCTTGTTGTTCAAACCACAGATGTTCCAGGAACAAATCCTTAATTTAGCCATTGACTATTTTATGTTGTTTTTTTCCCCTTGTTCTCCCCACCTCTTATATATCACAGTTTTGTTTGACAGCCCCCACCTTGAACTTATCTGAAAATAAAAAACAAACATAATTTCACCATCTAGCTTCCAATGGCAGTCTACAATAATTCTGTACTTGCTTGCCCCACCACCACACTCCCCCGCCCCCTACCCCCCCCTCCCACCCCCAACACCAACCCCACCCAAAGGAGGCAAAGGGACTGAACAGTCCCTGAAAATGGTGGTCTGAGAAGCATAATGCGTCTCGCTGCGCGTTCCCATCTGCACAACAATCATCTAATTAGAAAAAAAAGGGCCTAGCCACTGGGAAACAAAAAGTTATACATCCTAACATCTCAATAAGCACATTAAGCCCCCAGTGGTTCAGCCTAACAGTCAAAAATAAAGACAGCATAGATTTAAGTCAGCTCATCCCATTTTGGATAGTAGGTCCTTTGCTGCACTCTCCGTGGTTAGAAAATGGGTTCTTTCCTTAAATATAACCTTAAGTTTCGAAGGATTGAGAAGGAAGGCTTGGGCGCCTTTGGCCTGAAATGAAGGAATAAGTTGGCGGAACTGCCAACGTTGTTGAACAGTATAATGGCAGTAGTGAGGACGAACAAAGAAATCCAAGCCCTTCCCCCTTCGTTTACGATCAGGCCTGGCCAGGTCGTACAATGCTTCACGAGCCAGAAAATTATTCAGAGAGATCAAAATGGCTCTTGGTGGATTGTTAGTAGCACCGCCAAAGTTTTTATTCCGCTGGAAGGGGTATCTGTGAGCTCTCAGAAGCTCCCGGTCCCACTGCCACTGGGTTAACTCCGGAAAAGCCTCGGTAAAGAGCTCAATAATAAACTGCCTGACATTGGATCCCTCGTCTCCTTCGGGAATACCCAAAACGCGCAAGTTGTTGCGCCTGGACCTATTCTCTAAATCAACCAGCTTCCAGTTGAAATCCTCCTTTATATTAGCAAGAGTGGAAAGCTGAGTGCTCTGTTGAGTTAGAACATCTTCAATAGCAGAAATTCTCCCTTCAGCCTCCTGCACTCTAGCAGATGTTTCATTGCAGGTTTTTACCACTCGCTTAGATTATTTTGAAGTTTGCGCACTGCTGCTTGCGTACGCAGGTTCTCAGCTCTGGTCTCTTCCCGATGTTGCACCATTACTTGATACAACATTTCCAGTGTAGTCCCAGATGTCTGGGACCTCTGAGATGCATCGGCCAAAGTTGAAGAGGTGTTCTCAGAAGAGGTAGTGAGGGCAGGGGAACCCAAATTCTTGTCAGTTTCAGTTTCCAATTGAGGGGCAGCAACCCCCTTAAGAACCGTGTTCTCCACACCCCCCCACTCCATTCGAATAGGAGGAGAATCAGCATTGTCTAATCTGTTTTCAATAGAAAAGATGGATCTTTCTTGTACACCACCTGTTAAACTAGAGGTGCTAGCATCATCCCCCGACTCCGCACCCAAGCTTTCTGATTCTAATGCGGTAGATAAATCTGACATCGAATAAAAGTTCCCGGCCGAATCAACTGATTGTGTGTCCCCTGTAATATCAACCTCCTCCTGAGGATTAGTATGACTATTACTATCAGCAGTAATGTCCGGAAGGATATGGTCGGTGATATTCATTGCTGATTGTGTTGAATAAGTTCCGGTATCATCGAAAGGAGCTTCCATATTTACATTGCCACTAACAGCCTTCATAAAGTTATCAGTAGGCTGAGATTCAGGATTCCCCAGTAATTCAACAGTAGCCTTCTCCTTCTCCTTCTCTCTATTTAATGCCTTATTCCCCTTTTTAAACATGCCAGGTATTTTTTTGGGAAGTGTGCCACTACAACTCCCAGCATGCATTAGAACGGTTTCAGGCAAAGGTGTAACCGGAGTCGTCACAGTATTATCCTCCTGCGCTGGTCCTAATTCAATATTTGCCACATTCTGAATAGTTCCAGTCCTACCCGGCTTACCAATATCATTTGCTGCGGCGGTCACTGCCCGTGTTTTTGGCTTAGGACGCATCACCGGTCCTCGTTTCCGAGACCGCCTCCCCAGCGCTGCTTCACTGTAGTGAGCTGGTCCCACATGCTGAGCTGACATAAGTAAACGCTGTAGACCAGACCAGGTACACATAGATGATGTTTATTAGTTCTTCAGGTGTAGATGTCAATAGCCCCATCAGGAGCAGCCTCCTAGCTGCTCAGCCCATCCTTAACTGACAACTCTCATGCATCCAACATTCCACTCACAGACCACCATTCTAACCGGAACGCTCACACTGGCTGAGCAGCTAGATGCAGATGAGTAAAGGGACATAAATACAACATGAGGATACTAAATTATCCTCTTCCTCTCAAAATGAAAAACAAACAGAGCAAATGACTATGAAGAGAAAAACTATGCACAGTAATAATATACAAACGTTGCCAGAAATCTATAAACCCAGGGATGAATGTGAACATCCAATTAAAGAAAGAAGGAAGAAAGCGAATAGATAGAAATACACTAACACTATCCTGCTCCTTTAATAATGAACAAAAAAAATAAGAAAGTAATGAATAAAGACATCATAAACTACAAATGAGCAAGACAGATGACATAAGTAAAGGGGAAAACAAAACCCCAGACAAGACTACAATGGGTGGAAACAACACCCAAGGAAGTACTTCTCACCTAAGAAGACTGTGGCGAAAACCAAAAACGCCACCCCTCTTGTAAGGGACACTATGGGACTAAAACCCACATGCAAAACTGTTTGGGACTGGCACCCAAAAACATCTAACAAAGGTGGGACTGAAACCCCCTTATAACAAAGGTGGGACTAAAACCCCTAGTTGAACTGAGAACTGGGGCTAAAACCCATCCCAGAGGAAAATAAACATGCACGTGAAGAGTTGGGACTTAAAACCCACTCTCAACTCTAGACACAGATAAAATATTTGTAAACTGGGGTCATGGGACTAAAAACCCACTCCCATCCCAAGGCAGGGATAAAATACGGTACACTGGGGTAATAGGACTTAAAACCCACTCCCATCCCAAGGCAGGGATAACATATCTGTATGCAGGGGTCATGGGACTGAAAACCCACTCCCATCTCAAGGCAGGGATAAACTATCAGTAAAATGGGGTCAAGGGACTTAAAACCCACTCCCATACCAACAAAACCTCAATAGAGAACACATTTTGCACAGTTGGTATACTGGGGTGATGGGACAAACCCACTCCTATGCTAACAGAAACACCTTTAAATAGCACATTTATAGAAGTTAGCATGCTATAAAAATACACTACAAGCATATAGATTTCATAAATCTGTGAAGAAAATTTTTTTTTTTTGTGGTAACACATTGACAATGGTGTGCCTGTCACCGGGATGAGGTAACGAGCTATATTTAAGAACCAATAAACGTTTAATGTTTCTAAATTGTCACAAGTGTGCCTGTCACCGTGTTGAGGAACAGGCATTAAAAACACCAAAGGACTTGCCGACATGTCGTAAGAAAGTACATCCCAGAAACTGACAAGTGAAGATCGGAAGCACAAAATACTTGGCAGCAGACAGTTTTACCTTTCATCAGTAATGGAATCACATTTGCAGGAGCATGACAGAACTTCAAAAGCTTGACGTGAACTGAAAGTTAACTGGTTGTAATTACTTGTTGAAATAAGTTTCTTCAGAGTCCAAAACATCTATGAACGAGAACAAACTCAGTGAAGAAAATATCGATGTATTCACAAGAAGAGAGTTCCGATAAAATGTGGCTTGCGCAGACAGAAGAAAGTGGCTGAGGTCTCTAACAACAATATGGCGGAACGTTTCTAACGCAGAGCCGGGTGGCTCACGACGCGTTGTTGCATGTGGACGTGACTAGACAGCAAAACTGAACGATTGAGAATGACGACAACCAGCAACGCAGTGGAAAATGCGTCACCAAGTAACAGCTTGTCACCTCGCAACCAAATGAACCGGTGAGCAGCGCGTGCATGTTTGTTTGAAATTTAAATAAAGTTATGACGATGTTGATAAAAACTTGAGCATTTTTAAGTAAATTACAGGCAACTCACCAAAAAAAAAATACACGGCAGCAGTCTTGAAACGTCGTGACTAAACTGTTTGTCAACTCGGGCTCGATAGAAAGAGTCTTTGAAAAACCGTCCTGTTATCGTCTGATCCACTCAGCAAGCATTTAATTGGTAGAAAAACTAAATAAAGCAGGATACAGTCATAGGTTTTTTTCCTTACTACGCTTGCTATGAAAAAGAGTTGACAGCAAGAAGGGTAGCTGATGCCAATCTCAACAAAATCTTGAAGCACTGACACAATGAGGTTAGACTTTTTATCACTCGCTTTCCGCATCTTGAAGCACAGTCAAAGTATGGTTAACCCTTTTTCCATTACACGTTTCATTAAACTTGTCAAAGTAAATGTCATTAGACAAGCAAGTAGCCTCTCACTTTAACTCACTTTAGCCCTTCTTCGGTGGGCAATGTCACATAAAACCACAGATTTCCTTCTCATCTTAAGGAGAATAAACATTTCTTGTTTAAAAATAGGCTTTCTTGAGGCTTTAAAATCTTTTCTACAATACTTAGGCAGCTTGTCATGAACTTATCTGCTGATGAAAATACCAGACACAGGGGGCGTGGCTAGCGGCTGAGAATGGCGTCTGCCTAAAAGGCGAGCTCCGTGGATAGAGCAGCCTCTCAAACAATCCGTGCACTTATCCGTTAACTGAGAGACCTCTGCAGGGGTGACCTGATGCCCGGGACCGGGCGGTGCATGGCACGCTGGCGCTGAGTGAAATCGGACATCGTGGGACAAAGATATCACCAACGACAGCCGTGGCCTAGGAAGGAGATACGGACCAGGGGCTCTCCTTGCTGACTGACCCGGCCGGAAATGCGGCGGACCTGGGCACGATCTACCGGAAGCGCCCGTCCGCGAGTGATCAGGCACCGGCACTCAACCATTGGCAGCGCTGCATAGGGGAGAGCAGCGGATCACCGGCGACTGCCACGGGAATGCAGCGGTTGTGGCAAGAGCGGCACTGCGGACTGTAAAGCGGGCTGAATCCGACAGGAACAGCGGCGGCGATTGGAAGGTGCCGCCATCTTGGAGCAGTACAACTCGCCCCATATCTCAAGGTAACTGGCGGTGGACACTGGACGGCGGGGGCACCGGTGTGTACCAGGAGCACTGCACACAGCAACTGAAGGGAGTGATATCCCGGCCGGAGTCAGGGGGAGGGTCAGGACAGCTACAGCCAGCAATTCGCACCGCAAGCGCTGTGAGCGCGACGTAGCGGGCCCATCTATCAAAACCTATGTGGTATTCCCCTTTAAGAGTTGCTGCTGTACACCTGCGCGGAGTGAAGAGGCTCCCCACTGGGCCGCGACGCTAAGCATCAGGTGCGAGACTGTGGGCACGAGACATCAGCACCTTGGATAGAGGCGCTACAGACCTCAAACTGAGCGACGCACGGTGCGGCCTGCCAGCTCATACTTTCAACAGCCTCACGGAGTGACATCGCTCGCCAACCAAGGCCTAATCTGACACTAGATCGTGGGGCAGGAGCCTATCAACGCTAGCTTCCGCGTCTAGCGCCTCTCATCGCCTGCTGGGATACTCCAGACTGAAACCAGGGTGACAGCTATCCTAATCAGGTGTGCAGGCAGTGCGGCGTGGAAATATTGCAGTGAGTGCACATTGATCCATATCTATTGAACTTGTCTCTGTGTGCTCGGGTACGCCTCTGCGCAGCGACCAACGCTACTGTGTAATAGTGCTGATCACCATGGCGGGTAAAGGCGGAAAGGGCGGCACTACGCAGACCAGAATCGATAAATTTGCCTGTGATAAGACCATGTCCTCTCCGACGGATGGGAAAATGTCGACGGGCAAGGCGGCAGAAGGCATGGGCGGGAAGAAAGCTACGCTAGATGACGTCATGAGAGCCCTGACTCAGGTACAAGCAACGATAGGCACGATATCCACCGAAATTACCCTTATAAGGGCAGACTTTCACAAAATGTCGGAGAGGGTGAGCTCCGTGGAGGTGGTAACAAAGTCTCTGGTCGAGGATGTCTCGGAATTACAATCAGCGGTGGAGAAGATAACAGCGGAGAACAGGATGCTGCGCGAAAGGCTGGACGACCAGGAAGGGCGCTCCAGACGGAACAACGTCCGGATCCTAGGGGTTCCAGAATCTGAAGGTACCAGAGCGATGGACCTCTACGTGGAAGAGTTAATAAAGAAAGAACTCCAACCTAAGGGCCTGTCCGCTTTCTTTTCCGTTGAAAGGGCGCACCGGGTCCCAGGGGGACAACCAAAGCCGGGTGCGGCCCCACGCCCGATTCTGGCCAGATTGTTCAATTTCTGGGACAGGGATGCCATCTTGCAAGCAGTGCGAGTCTCACCACCGCTCAAAATTCAAAACTCAACTCTGGCCTTTTTGAGATTCCATACTCAATGCTGTTCCCGGCCAGGCTGCGTGTGGTGGCGGACAACAGGACCTGGTTTTTCGATAATCCTGAAATAGCCAGAGATTGGCTGGACGGCTGGCGGCCCGCCACTCATCCGCGCCGTTCGAAGAGACCAAACAAGACTCTTAAAACAGGAGGGCTTCGAAGCTCACAAGATTCTCGACATGAGTCAAAAGACCAATCGCAAGTGAGGAACAGCGCGGACGAAGGGGTTAATGAGGACCAGTAACTACCGGTGATTATGGACATTCTGAGAACTCGGCGGTGGGCCAGATGGGCCGCCACTGGATACCGGGCTGGGACACCTGGAGAGAGTGAGAGGGGCTGCCATCTACGGAGAGTCCTTCGCCCCATCGAGCAAGTATCATTTGTGTGGGGAATGGGTTGAGCACTCATCTTAGTTGGGGTGGCGGGCGGTTTCATGTCCGTATGGCTGGGGGGCAGGGAGGGGAGGAGTTGGGGAGGGGTCTGTTCACAATGTTAACAAACTGTTCATACTGTTTGACTCGAAAGGATCTACTAGGGCACACACACAACGGTATAGGGACAGTTCCACGAATGACACGACAGGGTAAGCTAGGGGTACACAAGGACCTACCGCTGCAGACAGACAATGGCACACGATACACGGAGTGATCTAGTGGGCGGGGGACCGGAGCGGGGGCCTGTGCCACCATTGCAGCTGCTGTCCTGGAATGTGCGGGGATTGGGTGACAAGATCAAGCGTGGATTGGTTTTGCAAGCCATCCGGAGGCTGAGTCCCTCGGTGGCTCTACTGCAAGAAACACATTTGGTGGGTGCGGCTAGCCGGGCATTAGATAGGACACTCAGAATTCCCCTCAGGGTCACGGGGCACAGGCATCCAGGTTCATATTACAATCCACTAAAACAGACGACCAGGGCTGTTTTGCTGCGGCACATGGACAATGGGAGGGGAAGCCATTGACACAAGTATCAGTATATATCCAGCCAGCACTCCACACAGTCGCGCTTCCTGACTTAGGGAAATTCCTACTGGAACTCCCAGAAGGAGATCTTCTCATAGGAGGAGATTTTAATGCGGTGGTGCATAACGCGCACGATAGATTTCCACTTCGTGCGCCCAACCCGGGTCCCTCCCGCTTTAGCGAATTTCTAGTGGCACAGGGTCTAGTGGACCTTTGGAGACAGTTGCATCCAGAGGACAGACAGTACACCTATTATTCAGCTGTAAATGACAGTCTGTCCCGTATTGACTACTTTCTTGCTTTGGGGAATGGGCTCCTCACCGTGAATGACGTGCAGATTAAACCCAGGGGCATCTCAGACCACTCGCCACTGACACTAACACTATCCTGTCCAGACATAGCAAGAAAGCGAATATACCCGATCTTCCCTGGTTACCTCAAGATACCAACCATACGCAAAGACTTAAAAAAGGCTACCCAATACTACTTTGCTGAGAACACGGCCTCGGTGACTTCACCGTCAATCCTGTGGGAGGCATACAAGACGGTGCTAAGAGGGCGGGCAATAGCATCAATCACGGGGCATAAACGCAACCAAAGGGAGGAACTAGCTAAACTGGAACTGGAACTTGAGCAGGCGAACTTGGCGCACATGTCAGACCCAACCACGAGTACACTGCACACATTACAGCTTTGTCAGCGACTTCACGATGACCATCTTCGTAGGAAGACGGTCGAGAACATTGCAGCGACAACACATAGAGTATATGATATTGGGGATAAGGCGAGTAGATTCCTGGCATGGCTAGACACAAAGAAGGGTGGTACCAAACATATACTGCAATTGAAAGGATCGAGCGGGGAGGTGGATACACGCCCATCAGTGATAATTGAAACCCTGGCCGACCACTTTCACAAAGTATATACCCCTGAAGTGGCCATAGCACATGAGGAGGCGGCGATGGCGCTCCACGGGGTACCGACGCAGATCCTGTCACTAGAGGCAAAGGGAGACCTTGACGCAGACCTGTCAACTGATGAGATTCGCCTGGCGATTAATGCACTAAACTCGGGTAAAGCCGTAGGCCCCAACGGGATCCCAGTAGAATGGTTTAAGACCGTATCTGAGGAGGTGTGCACACCGTTATTAAACATGTATAACGATAGCCTGGAAAGGGGGATTCTGCCCCTGGACCAGCGGGTTGCAACCATTGTGGCAATCCCGAAACCAGGCAAACCGCCGCTTGAGTGCTCGTCCTATCGTCCCATTTCCCTCCTCAACGCGGAGGCCAAAATATTGGCGAAATTACTGGCTAGTAGATTGCTACCCCATCTCGCACAACTGATCCATCCGGATCAGTCGGGATTCATGCCGCATCGGAGCACGGCACTTAATCTCCGCAGGCTCCACGGGGTGCTGGCATGGGCCCAACTGCTGACGGAACCGACAGCTATCCTGTCACTAGATGCCCAAATGGCATTTGACATGGTAGAATGGAACTACCTTTTTGCAGTTTTGGAACATATGGCTTTGGCCCCAGATTTATTTCCTGGATTAGATTGCTTTACACTGACCCAGTGGCACATGTGGCGGCGAATGGACATATCTCTAGGGATGTCTCCTTGGCGAGAGGGACACGGCAGGGATGCCCGCTCTCGCCCTTATTGTTTGCTTTGGTTCTGGAACCGTTAGCAGCGGTCCTTCAAACATCCCAAATGCTGAGAGGGATACCGTGGGGGGACACTTGGGAAGACAGGGTCTCATTGTACGCAGACGACATGCTAATCTACATGTCGGATCCAGAGAGGGGAATCCCGATGTTGCTGGCGCTGTGTGACCGACATGGACACACCTCTGGCTACAAGATCAACTGGACGAAATCGGAAGTGTATGTGCTTAGTGGCCCCACCCCAAATCTGCCAGCCGATTGCCCGTTGATGGTGATGCATGACACATTCAAATACTTGGGAATAGTCATCACTCGAGATAGTAAAGCCTTCTACGACCTGAATTTGATGCCTCCGCTCACGCGGCTTCAGGCGGACGCAAGACACTGGAAGTCACTTCCACTGACGTTACTGGGAAGGGCGGCCTTATTTAAGATGAAGGCACTGCCTCGTTTCATATATATATTGGAAAATACACCAGTATTAGTGCCACCTTCATATTTTCGTAAAGTGACCTCAGTGGTCGCGGGGCTATTGTGGGGGGACCGACCGGCTCGAGTGGCATACAAGAAACTGGTCAGAGACTGGTACAGTGGTGGGATAGCCCTGCCTAATCTACAACTATATTATTGGGCGACTCATCTTAAGATTGTCAACCAGTGGCTCAATGCGCCGCAGGACGACCCTGCCTACCTAGCGGACAGAGTACAACTGGGTACGCACACTCTCTTGGCCCCGTTATACAACAAGGGACTTCTAGCGAAACTCATGGGACCTACTAGGCACACGGTAGCGATATGGCACAAAGCGCAGGCAACACTGAAATGGGGGGGTGTTATAACCAGACTTACACCGCTATGGGACTCCAAGGCCCTGGGACAGTTACGACACAGTAAAGGTTTCACAGTGGGACAACATAGGCATCTCCACGGTAGGAGACCTGTGGACCAGAGATGGAGTGATTCCCTTTGACCAGCTGCAGCAGCAGTACGGCCTGGGACCCAATGAAACTTACCGTTGCATCCAAATAAGACACGCACTGTTAGCAGCGATTGAAGCGGGTACGGATGTCCCAGAGTCATCCCCGCTAGAAGATCGTCTGTTGACAGATTACATGCAGACAAGCGCCACCTCCCTTACGTATCGGAAATTATTGAATACTCTGCCGGACACCTTGCTCAGTTTGAAGGAAAAATGGGAAGGTGAGATAGCGGGGATGGATGAGACGGGATGGAATGAGGCCATGGCCTCTCCAAAAGAAGCTGGCATCTCAGCGCGCTTTAGACTTGTGCAATTTAAAATACTGCATCGGGTGTATTATACAAGGACCACATTGCACAAAATGCATAGGGCGGATCACCCATATTGCCTCAGAGGATGTGGTAAGGAAGGGACACTATTACACACACTGTGGGACTGCCCACTAATTGTAGAATACTGGAGGCAGGTACTGCGCACGATTTCACAAGTCCTGGAGGTGTCGATCGTACCTGATCCACGCATGTGCCTGCTAAATATATGGGGGCCTACTGATCTGACACGCCAGGGACAACAATGGGCTGTTATAGGTTTCATGGTGGCCAAGCGTGATATAGCGCAGAAATGGGGAGCGATAGAGGTCCCGACCCGAGCACAATGGTGTAGAAATATAGATATGCTCATGGTAATAGAGAGGGTGGTGTATAAACAGAGGGCTAATCCTCGGAAATGGAACAAGGTGTGGCTTCCGTGGAATAGTTATCGGGGGGATATATGTGAACCACTGTCAGAGGAGGACTCGGACGATTCCGAGGAAGAGGATGATGTAGACTAGGATGGGTGTGCTGGAGTGGTTGGGAGGAGACGGGAATAGGAGGGATGACAGGAGTTTAATTTAACAGGAGGAGCTGAGAGCAATGAACTGTGCAGATGTACCGAACTAAGATTTCTCATAAGTTAAAAGTGGAATGCAAGGTTGTGAACAGCTCAATTGATCTATCGAGTCACAAGTTAATTTAAGTTTATAAAAACAAAAAATAAGGCGCCACTTAAACTTTTAACACAGGCTGCCGTATTACTGCTAAATGTCATTAAACTGCTACTCTTATTGTATCCTTTTCGCAGGAATGAAACTCAATTGTTAAATGACATTACGGGACAAAATAGCAGCTGGCCTCCGGGTTGTAGGCAAATGCTGTGTAAATTGCACGGATGTCAATAAAGCCTTTAAAAAAAAAAATAGCTCACCTGCAATTGTGCTGTCCGGCGTAGTGGACACTGATGGGGCAAGCAGGCGTTTTCGGACTGGTTTCTTGACTGGTATCTTTTTCCTTAATTTGTAAGCTTCTTGATGTGCTTCATCAGCATTTCTCTTCTTTTAGTTACTTTGCTTCATGTTACTTTCTCCTGAAAAAGGTAGGTTCTTGGTCCTCGTCGCCATAATTGTAGTGAGCTGGTCCCACATGTTGAGCTGACATAAGTAAACGCTGTAGACCAGACCAGGTACACATAGATGATGTTTATTAGTTCTTCAGATGTAGATATCAATAGCCCCATCAGGAGCAGCCTCCTAGCTGCTCAGCCCATCCTTAACTGACAACTCTCATGCATCCAACATTCCACTCACAGACCACCATTCTAACCGGAACACTCACACTGGCTAAGCAGCTAGATGCAGATGAGTAAAGGGACATAAATACAACATGAGGATACTACATTCACCTTTCAGCAAAACGCCTGTAATTCCAGGTTTCACCAAAGGTGTTCGTGGCTGACGTGGCTGGCTCCCCAACGCTCCTTCAGCGTTAAACTGGCCGATATTATCACCGGATTTCGCCGTGGGGTTCCGGGTCCAGCGCCGCAGTCTTCCAGCACCTAGATGGTTCCCCACCTGAATCCGCCTCAAGGAGTCAGCCGCCGAGCGCCAGGCAGCTTGCAGGTACCAGCGATACTTGCAGGGAAGATCCTGCCGCATACCAATCAGCCGCGAGACAGTGAGGTAAGCCAGAGCTAGCGAGTGTTAAGGAGAGCCTCTATCCATATCCATGAAGGGCGAGCACCGGAGAGCAGCTGCAGATGAGGACGTCTAGCAGCGAGCACAGTTCCGCTGCTCACTCGGATGTTGATGCATCCGCCATCTTGCCCCTCATCTATTCCTAGTCTCTCCAGGATACATCTCTTAATATCAGCATAGGGGACTGCTCCTTGTAGAGTTGCAGCTTGGTATGCAGCCTGTAAGTCGCCAGATAACAAAGGTCCCAAATATTGGCCCCATTTCTCGGCCGGCCAGGATGCTGCAGTGGCCATCGTCTCAAAATTATTGAAGAAATCAGGATCTTCTCCTGCCACGTATCGTTGCAATACTACGGAAGGTAAAGTGGTAGGGCCTCTTTGTTGTCCTAGTACTACAGTAAGTTTGCCCATAGCTGCTTCGTGTGTTTGTCCTTGTCCGGAAATGACCTTTTGGATCTTGTCCCGGTCTTCTTCCACAACATTCAGAAATCGTTCCATGATTTTCCCCAGGTGTTCTTGATTCTCAAAGTCAAACAAAGATCCCTGGACTACACATAATTTCCTTCACATTCTAGACTTCCATACACACCCACTTATTAGGCACAGCAAAAATGTTCGTATATGTATCACACCAACACAGAAATATGACGTTTACAATCTTATTGTTTTATTTGTTATTGATTTCTATTATTAAAATTCAGAACTTTTCTGAAGAACATTATTCGAAAAAATACATTGTATTGACACAATAAAAACAATTATTCACATTAGTTCATGAAACATATCAAGTTAAAAAACAAATTATAAAAACATTATAGATTTTTCACCACTAAAATATCATAACTTCACAGTACATAATAAATCACATTTAAAGACCCCTGTTAACCTGTAGGATCAAAGCTTCCTACTACCGTGATTTACTGACCCAATAGCCTCATATCTGAACAAAAGTTACAGTATCCAAATTTTCGGTATATCTGCTATTTCGTAGGGCTTTTATTGGATACTATTGCTCCATGCGTCGACGCGTTTCGGTGTCATTTCATAGATATAGTAACACCTTCTTCAGGACAGCCACAATTTCATGGGGTCAATATTTCTAAGTTTTCTGTATATATAAGACAACAATATATCATAATTAAAAAAAGGTTCCTCACAATTCTCTCTTTACTTAACAAATTACATTCTAATTTATGTCATTAATCTACAGAGGAGAACCATTATACTATTATTTTCGACCCTATTCAAACTATTGTCATGAGAGGTTTCCAATATACATAGGACTCCTATCCCCTCCGTTATATTTTAGTGTTGGGCTTTACATCATACATGCTCAAAACATTTGTTACCATCATTCATTCAGGTCCCACTACTTTCCTTCACTTCAAAAAGACTGATAGTTGATGTTGTTTCTACCCAGGGAAAGATTCTATTCTTTATGGGGTTTCCTTCTTTTTGTCAGGGCATTAAAATCTGGTTACATATATCGCCCTGTGGAATCAGGAGATATTCATATGGTAGATCTTTATTTATCCTATTTCCTATTTCCAGTTTGTTTTACATCAAGGAAGAATTACCTTTATTTTCCAAAATGGATGAAGAATTCAGTAGTGCAGGTCAGATTTCTGCCCCACTTTTCTCTTCAATCTCGTTGTGTTTTTATATTTTAGCCTATAGAATTGGAGACATGGTTGTAAATTGCTATTCAATTGGTCCATTGTCACAGTCATTCTTTCTATCACTCTTAATTTACCTTAGATCGATGTTCCCCTGAACACCCCAGATTTTCTGTTCACCGGGTAATATTTCTTTTATATTCTTCTTTATTTTCTTTTTGTAAATATGTCCTGTTGACAATATTGCAGTATATTTCTCATTGGCCCCCCTTATCTGGTTTGCATTTTCGGTTGTTTTTAATATAATAGTTCTTACCTTTTCTGGCATTAAACTTCTCTCATCGAGGTATAGCATCTAGTTTCTGATTTTCATGAACCGGATATGTTCTATAAGGTAGTATTGATATTTCAGATTTTAACACCTATTCCTCCGTACTTTCGTACATATAATAAGGAAGCACACTCTACTTAATACTAGACCTATGTTGTATATTGGCGTTCCTATAGTTTTATAATGAATCAACCCCTTCTTATACCTTAGACGTATTTCTATTCGAGGCCCCATATGGGCTTGGTCGGGTCTATTCTGGTTCAGAGAAAGAAACATTTGATTATTTACTAGAATTCGCTATGTTAAAACTATGTCGGTACCCACTGCGGCATATTCTTCCTTTGTTTACCACCCATTCACGTTGTTCACACAGACGCGGTTAGGACCTTGGTTGTTACACATTAAAAAACATTCTAGCTATATGAACACCCGTGACGACAATCGCCAATTTTACTTCCGGGTTTCACAAAATTATCTCTCCTCAGTATGGGTGACGATTTGGTACACCACCCGGTAGGGTAAAATGCCTTTAAACAGTCTCGTTATCTGTGAGCTATATGGGAACCTGTCGGCTCAGGGAATTGTGGAAATACGCACTCAAAAAACCTCAAAAGATGTATATCTACGAATAAGGGCTGTACCGCTCACACCCTACAGTCTGGTGCTTTCAGTGTAAATCAAAGGTTAGTAAATCACCCTAGGTCTACTTATCCGTCGTACCGGCCGATTCTACCTACTCCTATTTTCGGATTCTGTCAGGCAGACTTACCAGATTTCTTTTCCGTGCGCGTGTCTACCTCGATACCTCCTTCTAGTCCGATCTGACCTTTACGCCCTTTTTAAACCCGTGGGGAACCCTCCAACCAAACACACACATCTTTGCCATGGCAGCCTCCATCTTGCCTTGTGATCCCACTTCTGACACCACTTGTAAGAGGGCGGGTTTGATAAACAGGCGTGGAGGCGGTAGTGGTGGTTTAAAGGAAGAAGGTTTATTGAAAGTAAATGATGATGTGACAGGGATTTGTAAAGGGTCTTCGAAATTTTCTTCTTCTTCCGATGTCTCCGGGGAAGTGTCAGGTGATGAATGGTCTCCTGTGGTCTTCGCCTTTTCTTCAGGACGTGGTTAGTCTCCCTGGTGGCTCATAAGAGAAGGGAGGAATAAATGAGGGGACCGTGAGAATAACAATAATAAACAAGAGAGAATGTATTTCCCTTCACCACACCTTTAGTGTTCAGTGTCAATCAGTAGGAAGGTGACGGAGCACGTAATTCAGTAGAAAAGGTCCGACGTAGAGTTAAGTTTAGGTAGTAGGGGCTAGGGGCAAAAGTTTATAGTGCCTTGGGTAGAATGACAAGAGTGCTCACAGTTTTCCAGTGCCTAGGGTAAAACGACAAGAGTGCTCACAGTTTGCACGTTATAAGAAAAATAATAGCAGTGCGCCGTGCATTGAACCAGCCTAAGTTTGCAGGTCGTGGTCCGAGTATTTCACCAGCTATGTAGCACGCGCCGACACTGAGAATCCAACAAAAATAACCATTCTAAGCAATCCCTCCCCGTATCTTTCCAACCCGCTACCCACCAAAGTTCCCTAGAGCCGATGTCACTCACCGACCCCGCCATAACTCTTCCTAGAGTCACGGCCCCTCTCCAGCATCCACTGGACACCACCAGTCCTCACACCAGCTGTCTTCGTCGACGTCCTGTTCGTGGGCTGTCTGGGTCTCCTCGGGTCCCGCGTCTTCCTGTACCGGGTCCGCGTAGTCTTCAAGGGCTCCTGCCTCTTCTCGGGTCCCGCGTCTTCTCTCTCCGTCGGTAAACTCCTTCCTCCGTCTTTGGCGTGGACGTTTGTTTTCTCCGCCCTCGCCTCTTTGTAGGCGTCTCCCATTCGTTCTGCCTTACTATTTCCGGGTTGTCTCTCCTCCTCTTCCGAGTCAACCCCTTCACCGCGTCCGAGTGCCTGAGGAGAAACAGCAAAGGAGCGTGGTTGTTGCAGTCCGACTTTAGGGCAGCGAAAGGTACAGTTCTCTTCTATTCCGGTCTCCTCCTCACACCCACGTAAAAAAAGAATGCAGCAGGCTGTGCACACCGAGCCTGTGGATAACCCGGAGGAAGCTTGCCCTTCAATCTCCCGTTCTGATCTAGTGAATGTCTACCGAATGAGCAAGCTAGCACAGGTACTAGGGAACCCGTCCACTGGACAATTGACAGCCAAATTCCTATTTCTGCAGGAGGAATATAAATGTGAGGCTTTTCTAGATGATATCCATCCACCCCGTCAAAGAAACTTTATGTTCAGTTCAGACTGGGCACTCTCCTGCTCTGCGCTTTTTCTGGCAAATGGACGGGCGCGGTCCAGAGGGAGTGCCCAGCCTGCAGCTGGTTAGATGAATCTGAGCTTCATGTTATCTTTTTTTGTTCTGCCTATAAATCAGCAAGGAAATTTTGGATTGTTGCTCTGTGCAGGAATTTAGGGTTTGCACACTGTGCAGAGGCATTCAGAGTTTTAAAATACGACACCGGCAGACCCATTGTATTTGCTGTATCACAATTTTTGACCTCTGTGTGGTGCAGGCGCTGGAAGTTGGTAGACAAGATCAGACAGTAACAAAATCAATCTTGTCCTCATAAACTATAGGTCCCGCAAAGAATTTCTATCCCTCACTAGTTCTAATTCATAAAAAAACAATTAAGCTGGCATGTTTTTAGAAGTATAAGTCACTGTCTGGTTTTATTTAGTCATAACGTGCACTAAGGAACTGACATTCTAGGGCTATTTTAAATTTTTAGACAAATTCACATTATTTGGACCATGTCTGTTAATACTCATGGGCTTTCACTAGGGCTTTGTTTCATCAGCAGGGTGCCTCTGTCTCTGTAATTACCCAACCTATATGAGCTCATGAATTATTGTATAGAAGTGAGGTGCCATTGTATATTTGTTTCTACTGTTAGATCCATGTAGGTGCTGCAACTAAATCCATGCAAACAAGTATGGCAACTACTGTATAATTTTGAAGTGACATGAATTTTAATTAACTGTTTTTCTATGCACGCTTTTATGGTCGCTCGACCGAAATAAAGTTTTATGAAAGGAAAGGAATATATGGTCTTAAATCCTTGTAACTCCACAAGATCTAACCCCAAACTAAAAGGGTCCCTCTAGAACATGTGCATACATTTGAATATCTTGGGCTGACCCTTACAGAACAGCTAGATTGGCGGTGACATATTGAAAGGCATAGGCTCAAACTAGAACATCACAGTGGGGTTGAATAGAGCACAACAAGGATTTCACTGCCAATTTCACCAGTAATTCAAATACACAAACAGCAGGCCCAAGGAGCAGCCCTTTATGGTGAGGAGCTCTGGGGCCAGAAGGAAACGGTAACTGTGGAAAATAGATTCCTATGACTGTTGATGGGTCTACCTATTGGTACCCCCTGGGCCTCAGATCTATCTCTGACTGGTTTGGAGTGAGACCAATCCTGTACTAGAGACGTAGCTGGGCCGCTACTGAGCTCCACTCAGACCATGAGGGCTAGGGCTAGAAGGAGGTCCTATGCATCTCTGGTTCAAGAAGGATACATTGGATCAAGTGTATTAGAGACCCTGGGAAAGATGGGGTGGGGAAATCTGTGGGACGAACCTGCAGGCAGAGGCCTCAATAAGTTCAATCTTCAAGGGAAATACTGAGTAGGTCAAACTGAGTCAAATACAGGCCCAACCTACTTTTTGCAACTTGATCGATTCCTTCCTTCTGATGAAGGATGTATTTAAATTGAAGCGATTCCTTGAAGAGCAAGAGTGACACCCCAGTTACCAGCACAGCAACCAAGGGTTGATGTTTTCACCCGGATTTTTTTCCATCTGTGCATGCAGTGTTGTTCTGGGGTGTAGAGTGTGAGTGCGGTGTGCAAGTGTATGGTTGTGGCTCAGAAAGAGGAGAGTGTATGTGTGGGGGTGTACATGATTCATTTGTTGTAGATAGTTATGATTTTTAGCTGTTGTCATATGTATAACATTAGTTGAAACATGAAGACAAATCAGTGTGATACTAAGTGTAATAATTTGTATATGCTTTATAAATGTGAAAGTCTTGATAAAAAAGTGAAACTTTAAAAAAAAGTAATAAATGAAATAAAAACTGTAAGAAGGATTACTTGGTCTGTGTGGAAAATCATGTTCTGTGGGCCCCAAAGTAGAGTTTAGATAAGGCCCCAAAGTAGAGTTTAGATAAGCCAGTAAGTAAAGAAATATAGGTCTACTCCAGAGGGTAACTTTGTACACAGTTGCGATTCCTTGACAAGATTGAACCTTCAACAGCTAGGACGTTGTATCTTCAATTCCGATACAGCACATTACTGCTTGCCTCTTTCACTGCTAAGTGGGCTTGCCCCTCCTGTGTTCTTCTGCCCAGCTACCTGGACAGAAGAAGAAGATGGTTAGCTCCAATTTGTCGGAATATTGATGTCTGGAAATAAGCAGAGGCCCTTAGAATTCTTAAGTCTGATGTGAGGCAATGTCTAGTTTTCGCTGTATCTCGCTGTTTGTTAATTATGTGGAGGACTATGCAAAGGGCGAGCCTGGAACCAACTCCCCAAAAAATCATGAGGCACTGGGCCCCCTTGGTCTGCACCTTTTCGAAGCACTTAGCATTTTATTTGTTAGAGAAGGTTAGAGCGCACTAATTTTATGGATGTAATTTATACTGTAACAACATGTCTGCCATGAATTTTTATTATTATTTAAAGTGTTATGTATTCGACTTAATGTCTCTTTGCCTTTTATTAATTGTATCTGAATGTGTATTTTAAGTATTCTTTTATGACAGAATGCCGAAATAAAGATTTGTTGTAGTTTCAAATTCTAATACTTGTTTTCTAAATGTGAAACATCTTTCATATTTCTGGTCACATTGTTGCATATACAAAACTACTGAGTTACTCGGTTACTGGTATTTTATTAAGATTATTTAGGGAGAGGATGTGGCATTATGGTATCAGAACTGGTGAACGAAATTTGAGTCCCAACGTCGGCTGAACTCCTTGTGATTCTGGGCAAATCACTCAGGCTTACATAAATCTGACCTTGTGTAATACAAAGGGGCCGAGTTTGTGCTACTTACATTTTTTTTTAAATGCCACCGTTTCTATTACAGTGTTGTTTCCCCACACCATAAATATAGGACTACAATTACCACTGCGGAACTGATATTTTTTATCTCCATGTGAAAAAACGTAGGTGTGCATCATTGTAACCTATAGTCCGCACTCAAATATTATGTGTGACTAATTTTACTAAAGGAGTGACATTTATTTGGACCATCCAGTCTAGAGGAAAACGTGATTTAACGTGGTGCCTACAACGTGGCTAATGGAAAATATTGTAAGGGACGTGTTAGAATTTACCAGAAATAAAGAGCTAACGTGATAATGAGATGTGAGTAATTAACTCATGTGGGTAGTCTGAAGTCTAATTAATTGCATTTGAAATAGAATGTATTATTAATAATGTAGTGGAAATTAGATATTGGTGAATTAGCTACATTTGTTGGTTACAGAGAAAATATGCGCATCCATGTAACGAGTGCACTTATTAAGTTGGCTAATAGTTTATATTATTAATATTATTATTTTATATTATTTTATATGTATTATTAATAATGTAGCGGAAATTAGATATTTGTGAATTAGCTACATTTGTTGCCTACATGGAAAATGTGCGCATCCATGTAACGAGTGCACTTGTTAAGTTGGCTTTTATTTTAGGCCTAACGAGCAGTATCTAACTTCATGTGTGATATATTCTAGCCTAACGAATTTCAGTACAAGCATATGATGCAGTTAAGATTTGATTTGTGCTTAACCTTCAGCGTGGAGTGTTTTGCTATATTTTGTCTCCACTGCAGATGTGGATAAAGCCTTATTGGTTAGCACAGAAGTGTTATTGTTTTGTTCAATAGTGAGGTGTGAAAGTACAAAGTAGCATGAGAGGAATGTGGTAACTAGCATGGGTATGAGTTCCCATGGAGGAGAAGAAGGATGGCCAAGGACAAAGAGTATCACTTATCTATGTGAGAATGGAGCTGGTAGAATCAAACCTAGCCAATGGAATAATACTCAAAGGAAGGTCACATGGGGCATTTCTTTCGAATACAGTTAATATTGCTTGTTGATACTTAGAAGATACAGACACCTTTGAGAATTTATAGGGTGCAGACCAATGCTTGCGTGGCTTCATGCTCAGGGCTCGGAAAATCCACTCGCATTGTCGAGCAAGATTTAATCAGGATGAGCTATTTTTAGGGACTACTCGCCCTTTCTGGTGAGCTAAAAATCCTCTAATTTCAGTCACAGAACAAAAAATAAATATAGGAAGACAAACTGACTTTTGACCTCGGTCTCTAAAAAGCCAGCAAATGTGACAAGATAACAAGATTTAAATGCAGGTTTATTGCTCACAAAGTGAATGAGCAATAAAGATGTATTTAAATCTTGCTATCTTTGTCTTCCTATATTTATTTTTCTTTCTGTGACTGAAGTTAGAGGATTTTGTAAAGTGAACTGTGTGACATTTGAACTGTGAAATGAAAGGCTGTAAGATGGCAGGCGTTTTTCTAACACAACACAGAAATAGCTAAGTGAGCTATTCAAACATTTCAAATATATTTCACTAGTTATGAAGACACATTTTTGTAATTCTTTGGTGAAAAAAGTTGTTTGATAGGATCAAAACAAATAAGAACACTTTTTCTTTTTGATGTGCACATTTTAAATATTGTTGCTAAAACCCAATTTCCAAACATTGTTTATGTGCTATTATCAGTAAAACTACATGTTAGTTCGAACGTTTTGTGGCCATTTCAATGGAAAATATGCTGTCTGTAAATGACAGTGCACTGCCACATCATGCTTTAGTAATATATTTATGAAAAATTCGTTTTTAAACATGAACTGGGAATTATTACTGCTCCTGCCCAGATGACAATGCTATTAAGTCGAGTAGATTTTTCAAGTTAATAGACCTGCAGGTCTAGTAAAAATGTTTACGATTTTCTGAGCCCTGTTGCTACTTGACCCCTGCATGAAGTACTTGTGAAGATTTCATTGCTGCCCCCTTTCTTTACTTTCCTCTGATATTGGTCCTGAACCTGAAGATCATCTGTTAGAATAGAGTTTCCTTGCTAGGATAGTATAGGAAAGGGTTGAATTAATGCTCCTTGTTGAGACTCAATGAATGCAATTTGATTTAACTTTCTTTTTCCTGATTGTTTATTTAGTAATTGAACTAATCATACTTTCTCTTCTGTTTCGAGCATATCTCTTCAAAAGATTTGGACACGTTTTACTCATATTATATATTTTTATAATGCTCATGCTAAGAGTTTTATGTGAGCTCATTTTTAATTTGTAATAAATCCCACTTAACCTTTTTCCTGTTGTGGACTGGGTTATTGTGCCTAATAGGTTACATATTGAAACTTAAGTTTTTTTAAATAATTCTCCCTTTTGCTTCTCAAGCATTCAAAGATCCATTGGTAGCAAAAAGTAAATGGATTCAGATTTTTTTAATTGAGAGTAAGCTGGAGCACCAGGATGCAAACAAAATGCATATTTGCTAAGTTAATGGAGATAATGGTTCTCTCTTTGTATATCTTAACTTACATGCAACAACTAGGATGAAAAGCGGAGAATTAAGGGACACCAAAATGGGGTTCTGAAAAACCGGCCCTGATCAGAGGATAAGGAAGTATTACATCTTACACTGATGTTTAAAGAGTAGTATATTACATCAAGTTCTTTTAGTGTTGTCACCCATTGAAATGTAGGTATCCGGTCAACACCACCTCCTCTCTCCCGGAATGGCGGGTGGCAGCAGCAGTTAGGTTAGGTATGACCGCCCGTCTCAAATTTTAGTGCCAACACTGCAACTGACTAGTCACTTTATATCCCCCTCTAGCAAAAACCTACTCTATTCCACACTGGAAAGTGCCTGCTAACCGGTATTAGGCAGTCCTATTAACTGGCTGTCAGATTCGCTCGCTAACTGGTATAGGTCAGCTTCCGCAGTGTTTATATTTCACTTGCGGACAGAGCCAATGTACACTTCGGAATTCTGTTCAGTTCTGTAGGATAAGCTGAGGCGCCCCATTGCTCCAATCCTATGTCACGTTACACATTACGCTCCCTTCCACTGCTCGACTACTCCAAGAATATACTCAACCACTTGATTGGTTGTGTGCGACCTGGAAGTGGCAAAATGTACTGACAAATGTCGCCCGGCTAAAGCTCAGTGATGGCCAACCGACGCCAGGCTGAATTTATAGAGGGTCATTGTAAGTAACGTGCAGGTGGTCTCTATGGTACGCTTGCATCAGAACATTTGTAATCCTGCAGTGTGGTTGCTGCTTGTACATTGCAAATGCTTTATTTTGTGAGCGATTTGTATGGCCCTGTTTTGCTATCATTATGGTCTCGCAGCGCCCTTGGAGTTCAGGTACCTTCACATTCTGACCTTCTTGATAGTGATAGACTGAAGTTTGTTTTCTGATTGGTTGGATGGGATCAGTAAGATGGTGCTTTCGTTTTGTTCATCTAGCTGTGTGTTGCAATGATTAGTGATGTTTAGTGTCTTGCAGGAGTTTCCCAGAGCATGAGCAGGATATCGGAGGGAACACCGAGGAGGATAGTGGGTGCCCCATACCGTACTATAATGAGCAGGCCCCCACCCTGGTAGGGACAGATACGCACACATACATGCCAAAGAGAGTACATATATATAGACCCCTGGTAGAGTGGCAGAACTGGAACCAGATGGAGGTCAATGGGGGAAGTAGGCCCCCCCTGAGAAATAGGTACATTTTGAAGTTAGTAGCTTGACGTTGTTCTTGACCAATGACTTCCCTGGAATGAGATGCTCCTAGACCCGCCTCTGCACACAGTTTTGCTATTTCTTTGACTGTTTCAAAATAAGAGCTGTTGATGATGACGACATGGCCAAGCACGGTCTGTGGCTGGAGCCACCTACCAAGATGGGACCGTACAAATGCGGTAGATAATTGTTATGGCAGTGGCGTAACGAACCTTGAGGGGGCCCCCCTGCAGGGTACGCGAAGGGTCCCCTCCGGACTCAATCTAGAGCTCCCCAGCAGTGCTGACGGGGCCCCCTGGAGGCCTGTGTTACGCCCCTGTGTTATGGGACAGCTGGATGCAATAAACACTGAATGGTAGACATAAGTCGGAGGGGGTGGAACACACCTGGAACAATAACGGTGGATGCATCGATGTAATCCATGACTGTCATGTTTGGGTAATGCTTCAGCACTAATTATGGACGGTACAGTTACTACCTGAATAATTTGTATGTACAAATGTCTTAAATATGAAATGTCAATAAAAATATGTTGAAAAAAAATAGTGTCTTGCAGGTGTTCTTTCCCAGTTTGGGTACCTATCCTATGGTGGGGTTGATATGCGAGTAGCTCAGCCTGAACAATTGTGTTACAGGTAATTGGCAGGATGACATGTTAAGGTGCACAGTGTTCCTTTAGCCAGCGAAGTTGCTTGGTGTTGAATGTGTCTTGTTTTAGGATTGTTATGTTGTCATAGAGGTTTATGTTGTTTTATGAAGAGTAGAGTGCTGTAGCAAGCTTGTTGAGGTCCAACTCTATGATGTTTGGTTGATATTTGGTGAGATCGGTGACACACATCTAGACGGAACATGCCGGATGTATGCTTGTTCTTTCAAATGTATTGTGTTGATTGTTGAATTCTAATGAGGGGGCTGGTTTGGGCTTAGCAACATCCCAAGTATGTTTCACATCTGCACGGCTCTGCACTCTTATATGCATCCTCTTGCCATTTATACTATTATTTGTTGGGTGCTGTTGTAAGCTCTTTGCCGCCCGTGGTATATCCACGCTGTTAAATGGTTGTGTTTGATACTGTAACAAGTTATGTTGGATGTTTGAATTGTTACCTGGTGGGGATTACTGTTTTGAGAGTAGTGATCACCAATTGAATGGTGTTTCTGCACAGCGAAGGATGCGTGAATGGTGTTTTGTCGAATGGCTCTATTTTATTGCGCGATGTAAAGGTCTAGATGTTATGCTCACCAAGGTCTGCTGGCTATCCTGAAGGAGAAACGCAATGGACAGGCAGGCAGTGCAGGCCACACACTCCCATACACACAAACAACTCCAGCAGATTTCACCCCGCCAGAGGTAAGATATCAAGGATGGTTTAGCGTGGTAGCTCCCCAATCTCCCTCCCTCCAAACTGTGGCTAAGTCAATATAATAAAACCCAACATGCATCTCGAACTAGGTCCCTGGTGTCTAATCTGTCCATTACCCTCGCTCTCTTTCTAATATCTTTCTAAAATATTTACCAAACGTTAATTCTTAATGTTTGTGCTTTCTGGCTCTTTCAACTAGAGGTCCCTATGAGCAATGTGACTGGGGGTCTGCGCTTTATTTTGTTTTTCAACTAAGGAGTGCCCCTCTCCCCTATATATCTGCAGTATCCCATCTGCTTACATCCATGCATAGTCATTAGTCTCTAAAGTCAGATTAAATAATTGTTTTGCCTTAATAGTGCCATGGAAAGAATAGAACAGATCTGGCCTCTGACACTCCAGCTCTGGTTTGGTTTCCGTTTAGCACGAACCGTCCGCAAAATTGGATTATCCTGCAGTGCTTTATGAGCGGAACTGTGGTCACTCAATTCCAGAACTTTAATAACTTGTCCTCTTTTGGTTTACTTGGCAGTACAATATCTTATACTTCTAGAAATGGTACCATCTCCGTTTTGATACATGAGGAGCAACATTACGCTTGATGGAGCAGGGTTTTGCGAAAATAAAACCTGCTCGGATTAAACCTCTCAGTAACATATATTAAGAATGTGCTGTGAAAATGTTATGAAAGAAAGCTGACATAAGGAGAAATGCTTTTGCGCATGCGTAAACTAATGCATGAACACTAGGCCGCAAGTGCTTTGATAAAAAGACTAATGCTGCTTTTGTGCACGTTAATAATGATTTCCAGGAAAATTAAATGGGTTGTGCATGGGTTAGTGCAATGCTGGGATGGTGTGCAATGAAATTACATTTCATGAAAATAATAATGTTAAATAATAATGTTACGTGTTTGTTTTCTGAAGAAAAAACAAGCATGGGCCTACTCTTCTGCATGCCAGTTTGGGGTTAATATATGGTAGAGAAATTAAATGAATAAAAGAGGGTTTTGAATGAGAAGAGATAACGCAAAGGCATGAACGTGACCTTTGTAGTGTACTATATGTCTGCCTAGCTACGGATAAGAAAGTGTGATATAAGTGGAAGCGGAAAACTTCCTTTACGAGATGGCAGCGGCAAACCATGGGAGCGCAGTGACTTGCAACATGAAAATACGCCACAGGAAATGTGTACTATGATTGTGTTCAAAATTGTATCCTGAGAAGAAGCTATTGTAATGCTGAAAGTTTATATATTTTTTTTCTTTTCATTGACTGATTGTTCGTACTATAGTTTTTTTTAAATTCTCTTTATTACATTTTTAACTCAAAAACACAGCAGCAATGCCATGCAAGGCAATACAAATATCAAACAAACATCATGTGATTGACCAATCCCTTATCTCATGGCTCAGCTGGATACTAGTGTCGTACATTTACTCTGCTATTCCAAGGAACATACATGCACCTTGATATCAACCTTCATCATTCAATGTCAATGACTGAGTTTGTGAGCTCAGATAGTGTCGCAAAGGTTCCCAGATGTCCTTGGGTTTGGAAGACGTTGGCCTGTGTAGTTTAAGTGGTGTGTGGATATTTTTTAAATGGATAATGCGCAGATTGCCATTGGGAATGAGGGCACTGGTGATTTTGCAGCAGTGCTCCCACTCTATGGGCCATATGTATCAACACATTTCTCCATAGACACAGAATGGGCAAAACCCTTTCATACATCTGGCCCCAAATGTGTTAGACGAGGATTTGGTCTGTCGTTCCAGTGGGCAAGACTCTTATCAGCACAATTTACCTTTTCTTCCCTCACTGTGCACAGCTTAGTGACTAGCTTGCGATGTCTATGCCTGCCTCTCTCAGGGAGCGCTTCGGGCCTTCCTCCTGCGTCACCGAGAGTGCAGTGTGGTGAGCTAGAGGGAGCGCTGGAGCATAGAGTGGGAGTTTCGCCGCCAGCTTACAGATGGAATGCCACGAGGCAATGGTGGTGTCTATCACATGTATTTCTTGTTTCTGTGTGCCTCTCTGTGATTGTGTGAGGATGCCATGTAACGGAATCGGGTGTGCATCCGCATCTTCCACAGCCACATATGGAGTAAAAGCGTGAGGGTTGTACCAACAACGTGCGTACTGCACCTGTGCACAGAGATAATTAATATATCAATCTAGCATGCAGAATCCTCCCTTGGCATTATCCAGGGTAAGTGTGTTCCATCCCACCCAAGTCTGTTTACCTCCCCAGATTAAGCATAATAATAACGATCGTATAGTGTTAAAAAATGCTTAGTTAATGTTATTGGAATGTTGCTGAATAGGTACAAGAACCAGGGCAATACAATCATCTTAATGAGAGCGATGCGATCCGCTAAGGATAGCGGTGGTGCCGTCCATCTGCCCACCTGTTGCTCCAGGACAACACACGTCCTCCCATAGTTTTCTTGCGATGCACCCAGATTCCCAGGTGCTTAACTGGGGCAGTGGACTACACTAGCGGATACTCCAGTGTAGGGGAATCTGTGACTGTGGTTAGAGGTATGATCACAGACTTATCCCAGTTAATAGTCAAACCCGAAAAAAGGCCAAACCTAATATATTCGCGCAATACGGGTGCTAGATACCGTTGTGGTTCTCTGATGAACAGCACCATGTCCTTTGCATAGAGAGAGACGCTGGCTGGACGGTGCATAAAGTTAAGAGCAGTTTCTTTAATGCCACTGTCTGATTATGCAGGCCAATGGCTCCAGCATGATAGAGAACAGCAGTGGCAATAGGTGGCACCCTGTCTAGTTCCTCTACCAATATGAAATGGCTCTGATGTTAGACTGCCTGCTCGAACCTGTGCAGAGGGGTCTGTGTACAACACACACACCCACCCAATAAAAACCTCAGGGAAACCCATTTACGGTAGGATCTGAATCATATAGCCCATTTGATGGAGTCGAATGCTTTCGCTGCATCCAACATCACAGCAGCAGCAGGGAAGTTAGGATCTAGTATGTGAAACATCGCAAATGTTATGTTATGTTGTTTTATAAAGCGCACAGCTGCACCAGCAAAGGGGCATCCCAGTGCTGATAGCAAACAGATAGAGAGGCTACTGACAGAATGAGGATCTATAGTGGAGGTGTGAGGTGGGTCTTAATAGCCTTATGAAAAGCCAGGTAATTATTAATGCTGCGGATGTGTATAGGAAGTGAGTTCCAAAGTTTAGCTGCCAGTGTGCGGAAGGATTGCCCACCAGCACGCACCCTCCTTACCCGGGGAACAACTGACAGATAATGACCTATCGAGCGGAGTGGGAGAGTAGGAGTATATGATGAAAGCAGGTTGGCCAAGATGCTGGGAGAGGAGAAAAATTCTGGATTTTAAAAGCAATGCAGAAGGACGTAAACTCTACTTGTCTGGCCACCAGCAACCAGTGTAGCCGACGAATAGCACTGGGGGTGGAGCAGGTTCTAGGAAGGCAAAGGAGAGTTCTGGCAGCTGCATTTTGGACCCTCTGCAGTTTCAAAATCTCAGTCTGTTAGTCCCCAGGTAGAGCGAGCTAGCGTAATCCAGTCTCGACAAAACAGAGACCTGAACAAGAACCTGCCTGATGGGGGATCGAAAAAACCCAACTGCGGTTTGAGCCCCCGCAGCATACCAAAACAAGTCCCTGCCACTTTCTTAGTTTGGACCTGGAAGCTGAGTCCACCCAGACACCTAGATTTTTCACCACCTGTTTGGTGCCGGGTGCACATCCTAGGGGAAAAGGCCACCAGCGTTCACTCCACAGCTCAGAATCTTTCCCTCCCAGCAAAACCTCAGACTTGCTGGCATTGAGCTGGAGGCAGTTGGCAATCATCCACTCAGCGATAGCTGGGAGATCGCTCCGAAACTCATGAGCGTCCCACACGTCGTCATCGGAGAGTGCAACTACCAACTGCGTATCATCTGCCTATGATACTACTGTAAGCCCTCTACTCCTGGCCACCACTGCTAATGGTTGGGCGAATAAGTTGAAAAGCGTTGGGCTCAGTGCTGAGCCCTGTGGCACACCTTGTTTAATAGTATGGACCATGGAGGTGAAAGGGGCAGGGGCGTTACCTGGAAGGTCCTCTCAGAAAGAAAAGAGACAAACCAGTCCAGGGCAGGGCCCACAATGCCTGCCTCCTACAACCTTTGCAGCAAGATCTGGTGAGAAACTGTGTCAAGAGCAGCACTGAGATCCAAGAAGATCAGTGCCAAATTACGTCCAGCATCCAGTGCTACCCTCAGAGGTTTGGTCACAGCTAGGAGAACAGACTCCGTGCTGTGACCCGGACGGAAGCCATTCTGAGAGGGGTCAAGATGGAATTTATGTAGGCCTCACAGATCTTAGATGCCCACAGCAGGAGAGAGATAGGACAAAGGTTCTCACGTTTAGCTGTATCAAGGGTAGGTATTTTTAACAGGGGAACAACCCTAGCCTGCTCCCACGTCCTAGGGACAGCTGCCATTGACAGGGACATGTTAATCACCTGACTCAGAGGTGTAAGAAGCACAGGTAGCAGTTTCATAAGTTGATCAGGCTTCATGGGGTCAGCAGGGGAGCTGGATTTAACCTTGCTGCATAATGAGCGCATCTCATCCTGGGAGATTGGTGGGAAGGCGGCAAGCATGTGAGTGAGAAGGTGTCTACACACAGGGTCAGAACACATAGCAGCTTGAGAAAAGGTCTTATAGATGTTTTCCACCTTGTTGACATAAAGAGTGGCGAGAGCCTCACAATGCTCATCCGACGTGATAGAGGGTGCTGCAGATACCCCAACCAAATTAAATTCTTTAAGTATGGACAAGATACTCCTGGTGGGGTTACAGCTGCTCCGGATCTCGTCTGCAAAGTCTGCTGCCTGTACTGTCTGAATAGCCCTGTGATACTTCTTGGTGGCTGCCTGATAACACCCCTTTAGGATCGGGTCATAATCTCGTATCCACGCCCGCTCCAACTTCTTACAAGCTTTGCACATAATAGCGCGCTTGACATTGTTCCAAGGACTAGATTGGGTGTTATGGCACTTAGACCATTTAGCAGGATAATTGTGTCCAAAGGACGGAGGATCCAGTCCGATAGTGCTTTATCGGCAGCATCCGGATCATCCAGCATGCTGGGTGTGTTCATAGAGAGGAGGGCGTGGAAATGATCAAAATTTAATTTGTGCCAGGGGCGTTTGAGAGAGAATTTCTGGAGCACCCTCCGAGGGGGCTCTACCCCCAAGAGTGTCATGGGGATCAGACAGTGGTCAGACCAGCACACCGGAATGGGGGTAGTAACTGTGAGGTAGGGAAGGTTGGAGAAGACTGGATGTAGCAAATGGCCAGCAGAGTGGATGAGGATTTGAACCAGTTGGAGCAGCTGACAAGCTGCTAGGTCAGCAGAGACAGAAGTTACCTACTTCTGAGTCACTCAGGCTGTCAAGATGCAAGTTCAGATCACCAATAACACTGAAGTTGGCAGATCTCATAGCCAGGGAACTGACTGCATTGATTAGTGCAGCCTTAAACTCTTTTGAAGGTCCTGGTGGGCGGTAAACCAGTAGGCCAGAAATGGTATAGCTAATGTTAAAAGCGATCCCAAATCGTGCACACTCACAGCCCACCAGGGTTTCTTTGACAAAAGTGCAGGTGTAGCAGGATTTGAAAACAACTGCGATACCTCCCTCTCTAGCCTCTCTATTGAGAGTCACAATGCTAAAGCCCGGGGAAATCGCCAAGTCTGGCTCAGCCACCATGTCAGCTGACAGCCATGTCTCCGTCAAAAAAAGAACATCTGGAGATCCATCCTGTAACAGGTTGTCGACATCAGGAAAGTGCTTGGATAGGGAGCGACAATTAAGGCTAAACAGTTTTCACATATAGTTCGTAAGTTGTGGGACGTGGCTCTTTCTGGTATGAAACCAGATTGATCCGGTAAGACCAATGCTGGCATTAAAGGTTGAAGCCTGGAGGCTAGAATTTTTGCAAGTATTTTTGCATCCAGATTGATAAGTGATAAGGGGCGGTATGACCCGCAGTGAGAGGGCATCTTGTCTTTTTTTAATAAAGTTATTATCATAGCCTGTCTGAGCGACGGTGGAAGCTTGCTTGTCTCATGCGCCTCCCCATACATTTCCAGTAAATGGGGTATCAGGAACTCTGCATATTCTCTATAGAATTCTGCCGTGAGGTCGTCCGGCCCAGAGCCTTTTTATTTGGCAGAGCACGTATTGCCTCCTGAATATCAGAAGATTCAATCGGTTGACTTAAATAATTTTGGTGTCCTTTAGCTAACCAAGCACATGCGATGTCTAATGGATACTCATCCAGTGTTGGAGGTTCGACACTACCCCACGATGGGTACATGTTAGCATAACAGTCACAAAATTAATCAACTATGGCCTGTGGCGTGTAGAGCCCCTCACCCTGCGCATCTGTGATTTTTGTAATGGTATGGTGTTCAGCGCGAAATTTAAGCTTGGACACTAAATTATGGCCCAGCCAGCTACCCTCTCCATACGCACGGGCTATATGTCTCCTAGACTATATCGAATCTCGGTCTCTGCCATCTCATCATGTTCTAATAGCAGATCTTTAATGCGAAACAGTTTGTTTGCACAGGACCATGATTCGTACTCTCTTTCAAACTCGGACACTGCATGTTCAATTTTAGTGATTTGTCCTCTAATGTCTCTTAGAATACCCGCTGTTGTGCTGATGCACGCGCCCCTGATAGTGACCTTGAAGGCCTCCCATAGAGTTGCAGCTTCCACAGTTCCCACATTTAAACTAAAATACTGCACTATGGCTTCTCTAATGGTGTTGGCATATATAGGGTCAAGTAGAGCTTTTGATCGGAAACTCCACGTGAACTGGAATGGGACATTATTAGGAATATGAATGGTGACCTTAACTAAATTGTGGTGAGATAGCGAGCAAGGGAGTGGGAGGACAGCAGTTACCCAGACATTCACACCTTTGCTTAACATCCAATAGTCCAAACGGGACCAGCTCCCCTGCACCGCAGAGGCGTGTGTACCCTCCGGTGTATCACAATTACAAAGCCACCAAGCGGCAACCAGACCACATTTGAGCATACCCTCCCTGACGCATTGGGCGGTTCTAGGTGTGCGCTCACCTTGTTTGCTGGATTTATTCTTGCTAGGATCTAAGTCTGTGTTAAAATCGCTCCCCCACAAAACTTTGGCTTCAGGCCATTCGCGTAGTACATTAAGAATCCTTGCAAACAGTTCAGGTTCATCCGTGTTTGGCCCGTACACATTAACAATGGTCAGTAGCTAGACACCCAGCTTGCCATGTACAATAGCGTTGCGCCCCTCCCCGTCTGTGCACATTTTAATCAGAGTGAAAACAAGACAACACGTTTTAAGGGTTAGGACCCCTCTCGCATAGGACGAGTATGAAGAAGCGAGTTTATACCGTGCCCACTAGAGAGCAATCTTGCCCTCTATCTGTTTTGCCAGGTGCGTCTACTGAAAAAGAGCAATCTGAACCCCATGCCTATCCAGATAAGCAAAGACCTGTCTAATTTTCTTGGGGGAGTTCAACCCTCGGACATTCCACGTTAAACATGTGAACCTATCTCTATCTGTCGCCATTGAGTGTGTTGAACAATGATATGCATAGTTCCCAACTGTACAAAATCAAACAGGTACATGTGAACCATAGCCTTAGCGTCACGCCAATCACCTGTAACAAACCCCAGCTCCCATGTTTTATTTCACCCTCCCCTACCCACTTTAGCATACCCAACTTGCCAAATCCATCCCACAAACTAGCAAAAAAAAACCAAAGTGTTAAACGTGGACATAGTGTGGTATGGGGAGCACCCATTGGAGAACGCTGGAGCACAACCTACTCCCTAGGTGAAAAAAGAGGTGGCTGATCAGTGTGGAATAAGTTCCCTAAACTTCCCATCTCTTAGAACATTGACACCTGGAATCCCAGATCCACAAAACATGTCATTATATTGCACCCCCAGCCTCAAGGGACCTAGTATGCAAAAAGGATACAGGTATAGTTATACAGTTCAGCAGGAGCTCCACGCCCGACATACATGATACCAATGCGGTCATTGATGTTGTTAAATGCAGTCTTGCGACAGTATCAGTCATTTCAGAAAGTCTGCAATGTTCTGCATATCTTAGCCTTCATCGTCCGAAGCATCGGGGACGGACTACTTCTTACGCCGGAGAGTTTTTGCTTATTCCTTGGCCTGTTTAGAGTTGGTGAAAGTCCTAGCCTTGTCATCTCAGCCAGTGCGCAGCCGGGCCGGGTACAATATGGCATACTGCACGTTTTTCAATATAAAAATTTTCTTCACATGCTGTTACTCCTTCCTCACTGCCTGGACCGCGACTGTAAAGTCAGGGTAAAATGCCACTGTGTTGCCCTGATAAGTGATGGTACCTTTCCGACACGTTATGCGCAGCACCGAGTCACGGTCCCTATAATATAGCAGGCGTGCAATAATCAGCCTAGGTGGTGCCCCCGGGGGAGGATGGACCGCCAGGGATCGATGGACTCTCTCTACTATAAGCGCTGAATATTTTGCGGAGCATATTTTCCACATACGTCTCCAGCCTGCCCACATTTGTCGATTCCGGCACGGCCATTATGCACAGATTATTGCGTAGGGACCTGGCCTCCAGGTCTTCATTTTTGGCCTAGATGACAGCGAGAACCTTCCTCATATCCAGTGCCTTGGAGGTCACATACTGCAACCCGTAGTCCGCGTACAATATACGTTGTTCTGCCACGCCTAGTCTGGTAGTGTGTCTTTCTAGCTTGGCAGACATGTGGTCCATACGGCCATTGAGTGACTCGATTTTGCAGTCTATGGATTGAAGACTGGCTTGTATGGCAGACAATGTCTTTCCAGGGAGGATGGAGCGTCCGAAGGATTGTCCAGTTAGGAATCAGAAGAGGCTCTCTGTTGCGGTTTACCAGGTTTCCACAGGTCAAAAGTTAGGAGCAGCTGAGTTTTATCCATTTTTCCCATGGTGAGATTCTCCATGTGGCGTGGCCGTGATCGACACACCTTAAGCAGCGCAGATCTGTAGAGCTAGCCACTTGTCATCGCTCTCTTTCACTGAAGCCCTCTGCATGCACACGTCTCTCAACACCAACTCTTATCTGTATGTCAGAGGTGTGATATTCACAATCCTGCGGCACAGGGCTGGCACTGAGTTCAGCGCGCCTGTCCCGGTCTCCTTATGTTTTAAGACACCACTGACACACGCTACTTTGTGTAAAGACACTAAACTTGGTCAGACTTTTTTTATGATCAATGCAGCCCGGCCATCAAACTGTACATAACTTGGGGAGAGGGTAACCTACCTTCCCCACCTCCACCTCTCTCAGTATGGCCGTGAAAATAATCAACGGTTGTCACACCCTGCTGCAGCTAGAAGTCTGAGCTTGGCACTATGTGGGTCCAGAGCGTCACCTCGACTTGTCTTAAGTGCCGCATAGGGTGGGGGGGCCACAAAGCCAAACTCGCAGTCCAGCAGGCTAGCACAAGTGTACAACAGCACTCATCAGTGTAAATATAGGGCCACAACAGTGAATCGGTTCAGTCATGGTGTTTTGAGCCTCAGTCGCTCCCTTTGCCCCATGCCGGTGGTTCACAGCAGCAGGTCACATGCTGTCTCTGTACGCTGCCAGGGTCACTTCACCATGCACTCCCACACTGGGCCCTCAGCCTCCCGTGAGGGAGGTCGCCACCAAGCCAGGATCCACCGTCGCCACTGACCAGTTCCTCCTCGGATGTACCAAACCATTAGGCCGTACGTTGCGTTGTTACGTACTGGGAATGGCGGCTGAGTGAGCAGGGCTGGAGCTGTCCTCAGAGTATCGTGGTCGTGTGGGGGCTATCTGCTGGGGCAACTTCTGCTGAGCAAGGGCGAGGGCCAGAACGAGGTGTGACACTAGCACCAGCGCCACGCCGAGATCATGACGAGGTGAGAACGCGCCGGAGATTTCGGCGAGAGCGTGAAGGGCTTGTGTGTTAAGGCCGGCCCGCTCTGGAACGCGAGAGGCCGGTTCTGCCCTGACGTGCGTGCGTGCCGCGCTATAGGTGCATCTGCCTAGAGGATTTGACCTGTGATACTATTCAGGGCTGCCGGAGCCCCCTTCGCCTGCCGGTACCCCTCGAGGCAACAGAGTGCGGATACAAGTGTGAGTACAGCAGCACATGTGGGGCGTTGCGCGGTGGGGCAGAAGCGCTGCTGTGGGCTTCCAAAGATTCCAAGGATTATACGGTGTGCAGGGGCGAACAGGCCCCGGAGCCGGCCTTCTGCTGTGGTGGTGCCCAGGAAAGAATTAATGAAAAACGCTGTGAGTGCTTTTACGCCTTGCTAATTGGGTGGATGCTTGGCCCCCCTACATCTGCCACTTTGTTTTAGTTTTAGGGCATATCGGCGCTGAGAACTGCTAACAGTCTTGTGGAGGCGGCGACATTGTGCAGACTGTTGCAACATTTCTATTTGGGCCTGAGCGCTGGTATTTGACTTGAGCACACAGGTACCTCACAGCTGAGAGGTGCTGCTATCTGGGCACCAAGGTCGTCAAACCCCTTGCAATGCGCACTGATATTGTCTGACTGTCTGCCTGGGAGATACGACTCAGTTCTGTAAAGCCCTTAGCTGCCACCGTTGGAGACCGGAGGTGGCCGGGCTGGGCCCCCCCTGTAATCTCACACCAGAGGTTTGGCAGTTTAAATGTCTCCACCTTAAGATGAATTCTCGCAAAGGAAAGTCCAGACATGCACCTATGGGGGGAAGTGTTGCAGGGACCCTAGATCAAGGGCCAGCTCTGTCCTTGCCCATGAAATTGCTTTGACGAAGCGCAGACTATCCCTAGATATGCTACAAGCAAAACGTTCATCACTGGGTGGTCTGTCCTCGGCACGCACGCCCAAACGCTGTTTGGCGACAGGAGCCAATTATCGTCCAATATCACTCCTCCCCTGGGTCAGCAAATTGCTGGAGAAACATATTAATGCCTCCATCACTCAATACCTGGAAGATAATCTCCTGCTCCATGAGTCCCAAGCAGGTTTCCGCCCTAAACTAGGGACGGAAGCGGCTCTTCTGACAGTGACTGAGATGGCAAGGAAACAGATGGATCAAGGCGGCACTGTAGCAATTATGTTGCTTGATCTCAGTGCCGCCTTCGACACCATCAATACCAGCATTCTTCTCCACCGCCTACGCCAAATAGGAATCTCAGGGAAGGCCATACTTTGGCTCCAATCTTTTATGAAGAATCGCTCGTTTGAAGTAGTTGAGAGCAATGCCCATTCAAAAATCTGGCCCCTTGATCAAGGCGTTCCACAGGGTTCGTCTTTGAGCCCTACCCTATTTAATGTGTATCTACAACCCCTTGCTGAAATTGTGCAGTCATTTGGCCTAGACATCGTAACCTACGCCGACGATACACAACTGGTCGTTTCTATGAACCAGCCTAATACTTCCCCCCCTAACCTCACCAATTGTTTAGTAGCAGTAAACCAGTGGATGACCTCTTCTCATCTAAAGTTCAATGGTAAGAAGACTGAGCTTATGATCCTGGGCAACTCTCTCACCCCTGGTCCCATGTTAGAATGGCCTCCTAGCTTGGGAAACCCGCCTCAACCTAAAACCCAAATTAAGAATCTGGGTATGTGGCTGGATACTAAGCTAAATTTCATGCAACAAGCTACTGTCCTGTCCGCCACCTGCTTTGGCCTGATGCGGACGCTCAGGAAAGTGCTGCCACTATTACCCTTCCAAGCACGTAGAATCATGGTGCAAGCCATTATTCTATCTCGATTAGACTATGGAAACTCTCTATACTTGGGAGCTCCCATTTCCACCACAAGAAAACTCCAGGTCACCCAAAATGCGGCTGCTCGCCTCCTCTTAGGCCTGAGCCGGCGAGAATCTGCTACAGCAGCTCTTAAGGAACTGCACTGGCTGCCCATCAAGGCTAGAGTTCTGTTTAAATCTATGTGCATTATGCACAAGGCCATGTGGAAGACTGCCCCATCTATGATCTGCTCTCTGGCAACCCCTTATCTTCCTCATAGACCTTTGAGATCTAGTTCAGCTTTCCTGGCCACGGTAAACAGAACCAAACGGGCCAGATGGGGCGGGTGATCCTTCTCTTGGAATGCCGCCAAGGCTTGGAACTCCCTGCCTGATTCCCTTCGCGGCGAACCTAACCTGCTGAAGTTCCGGAAAAACTTAAAAACGCTCCTCTTCATCTAACTTGGCTCTCTGGCCCTCTCTTGAATCAGACAATACAGCGCTACGAGGCCTCCGGGTTGTTTGCGCTCAACAAAACCCTATTAATAATAATAATAATAATAATGATTCTGGTTGCCTATTGGAGGGTGCTAGTCAGTGCTCACGTGCCTCTTTGGATATTTTGGTGACCGGGGAGGCTTTAAATCCAAATTTGGTACTCATTGACGATCTGGTGACTGAGGGAGTATCTGTTGGTACCAAAACACACGCGGCCGCAATAATTGTGCCTAAACCTAAAGCTCAATCTAAGGAATCTTTGGTAAGCAGAGCAGAGCCATCAATAAAGAGGAAGAGAGGTGGAGATCAGCAAAGGCAGAAAAGCGCCAAAATACAGAAGACCAATAAGAATAGTGGTACACTAACCATGACATCCCCCTTAAACGTTGATCCTGAACCTAGGATTTTAAGAATTGGCATTGTGAACTTGGAACGGCCTGGTGTTATCCCAGAAGCTTGGGAGGCTCTACTATGTATGAAACTGGGGGACATTATTCAGTCAGCTCTTTCACCTATCTTTGATAGGTTAGGTCAGATTGAAGAAAGACTGACTAATTTTGAATTGCAGGTTGGGCCTCATGTCCATACTATTGAAGCTTCTTTGCAGTCTATTGGTTGTGTAATTGAATCTTCATCGAATGTATTGCCCCAAACTGTACCTATTAAAGCCCCCCAGCCGACTATGTCATCATCCATTGCAAAATTACCAACTGTTAGCAGTTCTGACAAAGCAGGCTCAATTTTTGTGCCGGGGACGGACACTATAGGTAAACAGGTAGCTGAGGAGGGGGACATCTCAAGCGAATTTGCCCAGTTAATCCCGTGTACCCCAAGGGAGAGGGGCAATAGATCTCGGGGTAGCTTAGTAGGTGACACCATACATAATCAATCTTTTCAGGACACGAGTACCCACTTAACGGTGGACAATGGTCAGTCGGGCCGTAACTTTGGTCCTACGAATAATGGTGTGGATTATAGTGCAACGAAGGATGGCCTCAGGGCCGTCCATCTCCCACCTGCTGCAGCCCCTTTGCACCAACACTGCTAAAGGGCCAGTTGGAATCAACTGACCAGCTAATGGCCAAGACCATGCATTGGCTTACTTCACAACTGAAGTCTGTAGGGGCCGGGGCATGGGACATCTGCAACCAATTAATAATGGCAAGACGGGCACCGTGGGTTGGACACTCTATGAAGGATGGGGAGGGTGATTGTGTAATTGTTAATTTTAATAATGAGCAGGTTGTTCGATTTATATTAGAGTACTTAGGGAGTACAAGGCAAGGGCATCATCGTGGGGAAATCTACCTTTTACCTTTAGGGTTTTTTACAGACCCCATCACATTTCTCTGATGGGGGTAAGAGGACGGGATGCCTTCAGTAGACCCTCAGGGAGGCTTGCTCACTTTGATCTAACTAACAGATTTGCCCCTGTGTCAGGTTTAGATGCCTGCGACTGACTACTTCCAATAGTTGTCTCATCATCAAAAGAAGTCATTAGTCAACATGTTCTTACCCCCCCCTGAGACTAACATAAAGTCAGTAGCGACTATAGTGCAGGGTAGCTCTGTCACACCTGAAGTTATTAATATGGGCAACACAGATTACATTTCTATTCCATCTCCTATTAGGCTGAGTAGTCTCGAACAATCTGGTGATCAAACTCATAACTGCATTATTTTCAACCTGGAATATTGCGGGTTTAAGGTCCAAAAGAGATGAACCTAATTGGCTATCTTATATAAAAACCTATGATATAATTGCTCTTCAGGAGACTGGGGATAGGAAGGAAAATTTTTGGCTGGATGGTTTTAGTTCATATTTTGTACCTGCACGTCCAGCCTTGGCGGGCAGAGCAAAAGGAGGTTTGCTGTTTCTTCTCTCCCTGGAGTTAAAAGGCTCTGTAAAAAGGCTTGAGTGACTCCCCACATTGTTTGATTTTGGAGCTTAGTACTCATAATCAACCAACTTTTTTATTGGTAAATATTTATAAATCGGTGGAGTGTGATTATGGAAATCAACAATCAACATTTAAGTACCTTGAATTATTTTTTGATGGATTATAAGTCTAAGCATTCCACATCTTTCTATTACGTTTTATTAATGGTCGATTTTAACACGTCTCTATGTGATCAACATTGTTTAATGATGACCCACATGGCTTTAATTATGCCTCTGGGCCGCATTTTGAGCACACCAGGCGGGGCGAGTGCCTTGAGTCTCTTTTAACTGAGGCTGATCTTTTTGAAGTTAGCTTTGTTAATCGGGAGGATCTGTGCCCCACATTTAAATCCAATGTTAGTAACTGTATTATAGATTTTATCTTTATGTCCCCCATATTATTGAATAAGGTTGACTTTTATAACGCTCAGGAATCGCTGTTGAACGATCATTACCCGGTTATCCTAACTTTGGATACAACCTGTGGTATTCTGGGCAAGGGACGTAGGAACCAGGTTTTGAATAAGGTGTTAACCTGTGACAAGGGAGGAGGCTTAGATGGGCTTATATCACTCCAGATATATTTTTTAAAGGCCTGTGGGAAAACTGCGCAGACGGCATTACCATCTGTTTAGACCCCCTCAGTACCAAGGGAGCAGTACTTAGAGCCTTTGAGGGCATTTGTATTCAGATAGGTCTTGATTTAACTATTGAGACCTAAATGTGGCCCAAAGTGGTTTGATATGAAATGCTCATCCACGCATCGTTCTTTATCCCTTGCCCTGAAAAAACAACCTCGGGATAGGGGTTTGATAGCCAGGTGGAGGAAGGAGTATGAGTTAGTCCTTCACAGGCGGAAAGATGAAATCAAGGAAGAGGCATGGAACTCTTTTTTGTCTGTGGAGGTGTTAAAGTATCAGTACTCCATTTTTCTCAGGTGAGGATATTGAAGCTCAGGATTGTAATATTAGAGAAGATCAATGGCTTTGTCATTTTGAGGCGATCAATGAGTCAAGGGGGGCAGGGATAGTACTCTGTGGTCGCCCCTATGTCAGGATAGTACCGCGATTGAGTTTAATGACTTGGAAATTGAGAAAGCAATAAAAGACACTGTTAGTAACAAAGCACCGGGCCCAGACGGTGTTCCTGCAGATCTCTTTAAAAGTAATCCTCAATTCTGGGCTAAAATCCTTGTTAAAGTTTTTAATGCTGTAGGTACAGCAGGCTTACTGGCCTCCTGGTCAAAACCGTTTATTATTCCCATTTTTAAAAAGGGGCAGAGAGGGGACCCACAGTGTTACAGGCCAATATCCCTCATTGACTCTTCTGTGAACATTTTGGGAAAGGTAATTTTAGCTAAAATCACAGATTGGGTAAATGAAAGGGATATCCTATCAAACAAGCAATATGGATTTAGATGTGGGAGGAGTACTATGGATCAATGTTTAAATCTACATCTTTTAATAGGCAAATACACTATGGCCAAGGAAGGTTGTTTAACAATGGCTTTTATGGATTTATCCAGCGCATTTGATCTGGTTAACAGATCAAAGCTCTGAAATATTTTATTGGAAAAGGGACTTGATCCCTGTTTATTTTATTTTTTAGCTAATTTCCACCAAGATCTCAGAGCCTCTGTTAGGCTATCCCAGGCTGGCGACTGTACCAGATCTTTTAAATTGGACAGGGGCGTACGGCAGGGGTGCATCTTGGCACCCCTGCTCTTCACTCTTTATATGAATGATCTGGACAAATTGCTAGTAGAGGCCGCGTTGGACATTCCACGAGTGGGAGGGTGTCCAGTCCTTGTCCTCCTTTACGTGGAAGACGCGGTTCTTTTGGCCCGTACGACAGTAGGCCTACAACAACTCTTAGATGCTTTTGGGGCATTTATGATCTCACTGGATCTGGTTGTGAACAATGGAAAGTCGCACTCCATGACAGTAGGTCATCAACCTAGAAATACTTTTTATTGTAATGGTTTGGAGGTCTCTTCTGTGTCCTCCTTTACTTATTTGGGAGTTCTTTTTGATGACAGGTCATCCTGGGTCCAACAACAAAAAGCCAAAAAGAATGCAGTTACACGAGCTTCTTCATCCCTGTTAGGATTTGCGCGGCATCTGGGGGTCAGACCGATAGAGGCTATCCTAAAGGTCTATAAAGCAAGTGTTTGGCTATTGCGGCCTATGGATCTGCCATATGGGGATATAAAGATCAGGCTGGCATCCAGATAGCGGAAAACAAATTTCTAAGGAGTCTTCTGTCCGTCCCACAATCAACCCCATCGTATGCTATACATCACGAGTTAGGGATGGGTTATGTCACTGATACATTGAGAGTAGCTCCGTTGCTTTGCTGGCTCAAAACTTGGCTGAACCCCGAACTAACCCTGAATCATTTGATCTTACGAGATTGTATAGCATTGGATAAGTCTGTAAAAATCAAATGGGTGGCATACGTAAAAAGGGGCTCTGTGGCAAAAACTATTGGGGGCATTACCTGGACTCTCGAATTGGCGCTTTGTGTGTCCCGCTGTTGGTCTCCCTCCCGCTGCTGCATTTGGCCATCGGCGCAGGGTGGTTAGCCAGGGGAACTACAATTCCCGTGAGCCTTTGCGGCGGAAGCCGCCACCGCCTACACCGTGCCCGGAGGCACTTAAAAACGAGGAGAGCCCCGGTGGAGTGGGGCTCTGTGGCAAAAACTATTGGGGGCATTATCTGGGCTCTCGAATTGGCGCTTTGTGTGTCCTGCTGTTGGTCTCCCTCCCACTGCTGCAATTGGCCATCGGCGCAGCGTGGTTAGCCAGGGGGACTACAATTCCCGTGAGAGCCTTTGCTGCGGAAGCCGCCCCTGCCTACACCGCGCCCGGAGGCGCTTAAAAACACAGAGAGCCCCCGCGTGGGTCGCGCCGGGTTAAGCCCGGGACAAGGACGGGACCGTCCACGGCCGCCAGAGGCCAGAAGAGGCTGGGCTGGGCCACCCCTCTAACCCATAAACTCGGACATAAAGTAAGCTGAATGTATTTTATATGACATTGAACTAAAGACCTTGCTGCCCGCTTTACTCTTAAGCAGTGAAGGGGCTACCCTCGGAGTGATTAGTGGACATATTATAAGCTGAATCGTTAATGTGAGTGTTCGTGTCAGCTATAGCCTTTTTTAACTGTAAGGTTAAACCATTTGAGAGCGCCAAGTGAATCACAAAGTCTCTAAAGAGCGCAATAATAATTTAGGGCTATGACGTCCAAACAAGGCAGAGGGGGACAGAAGACCGGGGTGGGAGGAAGTGTGGTAGGCACCCTGGATGCCTTCTTAGTTAGAGCTGGTTCCGTGCTCCAGCATGAAATAATGCTAACAGAAAAAAGGCTGTCGTTAGGAGTCTACGCAGCGTAAAAAAGATCGTCAATGGGTAGCATTCAGTTAGCCAAATCACCTGTGATAGCGGTTCAACCCATAAGCCTCGTAAGTACTGACCCCTCAGATCACTTACAGGGGGACATGGGGAAAGTAGTGATAAGTGCAATTATGGACTCAAGAATTGGGCATACCTCTCGACCATTGGAGTCAATCACTCCCCAGGAAGGCATTGTATCCGAGAAATTAGAAGACAGGAGTCTGGTACCCTCTACCCTGCATAATCTGGTTTGCCCTCCGGATCAAACTTTAGCCATTGTTAAAACCTTTCCCATTATAGATAAAGGGGAAGCTTGGGGGGCGTGGCTAAGCACGCAATGGCGGAGGACGCGCTTGGGTATAGCTCCGTGCTAAGCTCCCCTTCCCCGAGCCGATTCTCTGCCAAATTTCACTGCGGCCGCCGGAAACTGCAGGCGGACGTCCACGGAGCTTGCCTCGGCAGTCTGGCCGACTTTCAACCCGGGGCTCCGACGGGCCGGACCCCGACCTATCCTGAGACCCTTCTGCGGGCCTGGAGGCCCCCCGGCCGGCGGTGTGGTCACGGGAGACCGAGGCTTGGGCCCAGCACATAGGCCCCGACCCGCACTGCCTGAGGGCCGCTAACTGACTGCTGCCACACTGGGAGCGACCACCGGGGGCTCGAAAGCTGCCCTGCCCCACCGCAACTGGCCCGACCAGCGGAGAACGGGAGCCCAGCACTCCCATCGCGGCCCTCACGAGACTGCTGCCGGCGCACCTGAAGCAGCCGGGGAGCGAAGATCGACCCCGGTGAGGAGCGGGAGTGACGGGAGGCCCACCCCCGGGACGCCGCGCAGCACCTGGCGCCACCCGGTGAGTCCAAGACGACCAAGCAGGCGCAGGAGACCCGGAGAGGAGAGGCCGCCCCCCAGCCTGCCGCCGCGGGCCTGAGCCCCCGGCCCGGCCGGCGCTCTACTGCTGGCCACGGAGCGGATACGCCCCCCCTGCAGCGAGGACACACGGGGAGACACTTGTGGTCGAGCCCGCCTGCGGGACCCCCCCCACAGAGGTAGAGACTGTTTAAGGGGGCAGCGAGACACACGTGCAGGGGGGAACAGGCCAGGACGGAGTGGCCGACTGAACTCGAGACACTCGGACTCCCTGGACCCCCGCTGTGCCTGGGGCTGCATGGCAGTGCTGAGCCGCGGGAGGGAGAGGGCCCGCCTGACCCCCCCCCGGGCGCGAAGACGACGGCCACGATTGAAGGGGAGACTTCAGACCGACGGACCCCCAGCCCAGGAGGGGTGTGATCCCGGAGGTGCCACCGGAGTGGCGAAGGCAAAGACTCTGCTGGACGTGCGCCCCGCACATGTCAGGAGGGGTGCGGACCCGCACCGAGACTAGTGGGGGCCCGCCAAAGGGGAAAACGGACAAACTGCTCAATAAATTGGCCGCCGAACAATTGGCCACGAGGCTAGACAGTGTGCTGGCGGCCGTAGAGCGAATGGAACAGTCGCTTCAGCAGACCAGAACCTCCCTGGAGTCAAAAATAGATGGCGTTGCTGTGGACCTGACCCTCCTGCGGGACGACCACAGGAAGCTGTCCGACCGGACCAAGGTCCTGGAGGGCGCGGTGAAGGAGATCGAGCCCAAGGTCACCTAGACGGACAGGCAAGTGCAGGATCTCCTGAATAGAGTAGAGTTCCTGGAGGACAGGGCCGAGGATGCGGAAGGGAGGGCGAGACGCAACAACATCAGGCTCGTAGGCGTCCCGGAAAAATGGGAAGGGAATCACCCCTCACAGCATGTGGAAGACTGGCTACGGGCCCTGCTACCTGAGGGCACACTGTCGCCCCACTTTGTCGTGGAACGCGCGCACCGAGTGCCGACCAGGCCCTACACCACCGGCGCTAACCCAAGACCACTGCTCTTCAAGATACTGAACTACAGGGACCGGGACACAGTGCTGCGGGAAACGAGGCGAATGGGCGAAATACGCATAGACAATGCGTCGATCATGTTTTTCCCCGATTACACCATCCAGGTGCAACGCCAAAGACACAACTTCATGGAAGTTAAGAGGAGGCTACGCGCCGCAGGCCTCAAATACTCCCTGCTCTTCCCTGCAAAGCTGAGAGGGGTGGCGGGGGACAACACCTACTTCTTCGGAACCCCTGGGGAGGTCAGCGAGTGGCTGGACGGAGGCACGGACACGGCACCCAAGCACCCTCGAGGAGGCGAGACGAGGTCCAGGCCGCGCGGCCCACGGCGCCGCCGCAGACACAGAACTCAACAGTCCCAGCGGACGGAGGAAGGGTCGCGACACTCTCCCCCGTTGGACCAGATGCTCCAGGAGCAACGCGATGCGCTCCGGAGGGTTTCCCAGCTCAGCAATCCGCCCTCACAGGAAACGAACCTCGAGGAAGGCCAACAGACAGTGCCCAGCGATGAAGACGAGGCCATTTATGGGATCCCGAACTCACAGATCTCTGTAGACCTGCCAGTCGTCACGCCGCAAGCCTCTGACTTGATCCACTAACTCCACAGGAGAAATCTGGGAAATATCTGTCAAGGCGGGGGGGAGGCGGCAAAGGCCAACTGGACGCTGAGGCGCAGCCGACACCAGGTGCTGCTGGGGGCGCACTCTTCTCCCCCCGCTTGCCGATTGGACAGTGGACCTCAGGAACAGTGAGTACTGCCTTAGTGGCACTGGTGGCCGGTGGGGATGGTGTTGGTGGGGTTACCTCTTGACCTGTACTCATCCTTAACCGCCTACAGGTACGGTCCCGGGTGGGAGGGGTGCCTTTCCTGACAGGGACTAAGGGCTCACAACATACCACATCTCTACCCCCCGCCTGCTGGGACTCACACAAGCGGGGCCCCCCACGAATAGAATGGCATCGTGCACCGGAACGCAGCCGGTGGCCGGCAACGGCCTGTAACTTGAGGCTCGGGGATGGAACTTGACCCCTTAACTGACTTAACATCCTCTTTGCCACAACTGTGCTTATGCACACTGCCCCTTAGACTGGAACGGTTGTCCCTCTCAATTGAGATAATGGACGGTGGCCCGTTTCGCCACTGCCCTTTTGGTATTTTAGTGGGACTCACCCACAGTTGGTTACTGTTGTTCATTGTTTTTCCCCTACCTAACGCCTTCCTGAATAATGCTGAGTGTACAGTGGGGGGTGGAAATGGGAATGCTGAGAATAGCGATGAGAGGGCCCTTGGTGGAGCTGCTGTTTGTAAGACTGTTGGGGAGGAGTACACACCGCTAGTATGACTGCAATAAAGATATGCACTTGGAACATCAGAGGTATGCACACACCTGCACGCAGATACCAAATATACTCCTACCTGAAAAGACAGCAAGTACAGATTGCACTCCTGCAGGAGACACACCTATGTGGGGCGGAGGTGGCTGCACTGCGGCGCAGGTGGAGGGGTCAATTGTACGCCACTGAATACTCCTCGTTTGCCCGTGGGACACTACTGTGGGTCAGGCCGGGCACCCCCTTCACAATGTCGGAAGTTCTCACGGACCAGGGGGGGAGATATGTCCTGGTGAAGGGTCGCATGGACGGGCAACCAGTAGTCCTGGCGTCCATTTACTCTCCAAACACAGACCAGGGAAGCTTCCTGACACATCTTTCGGAGAAACTGGCGCCCTGGCACGGTGTCCCCTGGGTATTGGGAGGTGACTACAACACGGTGCTGGACCCTGTGCTAGACCGCTCGGCCCCGCTCAGGCCAGACGCCACATCCTTAGGGACCGCGAAGGCACTCACACGATGGGCGGCGCAGTGGGACCTGAAAGATGCATGGCGCGCGCACAACCCAGACACCAGGATATACTCTTACTACTCGGGGGCACACGCGTTGCACGTCCGCCTAAACAGGTACATGGTGTCAACGGAAATGCTACCGCACATTACTGAGTCCCAATACCTCGGCCGGACACACTCGGACCACAACCCACACACGCTGGCCGTAGCTTGGGAACGCCCACACCCACCCATCCCTACATGGCGACTGCAACCTGCTCTGCTACTCGACGCCCCCTTTAGAGACTCCCTGCAGGCCCGCGTAGCACAATACTTCACTGACAACTCGGGCACAGCGTCCTCCCCGAGCGTGGAATGGGACGCCTTCAAAGTGGTGATACGGGGTCATTGCCTGGGTACACAGGGAAGTATACAGAAGAAACTAGAGGCGGACTTGTGCAGGGTGGAAGCGGACTTACTCCGTTGGGAGCGGGAGGCGGTGGTCGGCGCGGGTGACCGGCTGCGAGAGGCCCGTGAGGAACATGCGGCGCTACTGGAAAGACTGAGGCACATTAATTTTGCGGCCCACTCCGCGCGAGTACACCAACACAGTGACAAGCCGGGGAGACTACTGGCTTGGCTGGTCAAACAAGAGTCCCGCACGGAGCCAGTGTCCGCTATCCGCACAGCTGAGGGGGAGATAGTGTACACACAAAGCAAGATACATAAGGCGTTTGTGGGGCACTACCGGGCCCTGTACAAGTCACAACTGAGGGTCTTCGCGGCCACCATCGCGGATTACCTTGCAGACATTCAACTGCCTTCCCTAACGGACGCACAACAGGGGGATCTAGGAGAACCATCCACTTAAGAGGAAATGCGCGAGGCCATTTTCGCACTGTCCAATGGCAAGTCCCCCGGCCCAGATGGCCTACCCGCCGAATTCTTTAAGGCTTGCTCGGACACACTGGTCCCGGAGATGCTCAAGCTGTATGTAAATGCAATTGAGGACTCGGCGCTCCCAGACTCGCTCAACGAGGCAAACCTGGTCTCGCTATTGAAGCCAGGCAGGGATGGCACGTGCATGGGGTCCTACAGGCCTTTAGCCATGTTGAACACGGGCTACAAAATCTTCACCTCCCTGTTGGCCCTCCGCCTGGCCTTGGAGGTCCTGGACCTGGTACATACAGACCAAAACGGGTTCATGCCGGCGAGGAGCACTTCTCGTAACCTGCGTCGCCTCTTACGGGTTCAGGAAGCGGCCACACTACACTGGCCGAGATCGGGGTGCCTCGTCTTGGACCTAGAGAAGGCCTTTGAATCGGTGGAGTGGCCGTTCTTAGGAGCGGTGCTGGACAAATTTGGCGTAGGGGATGCCTTTGCGGAAATGGTCGGGCTGTTTTACCAGAGGCCTAGCGTCCGAGTGTGGATGGGTAGGCTGCTGTCAGAGACGGTGCGGGTACGCAGAGGCACCAGACAAGGTTGCCCCCTGTCACCCCCCTTTTCTCTCTGGCCATCGAGCCCCTGGCAGCTCTACTGCGGGACAAGGGAGCGGAATGGGGGATCCCGCTGGCTGATGGGATGCACACGGTCTCGCTCTACGCAGACGACCTACTACTCTATGTGCGAGACCTCACCGCGGTGCCCGCCACACTGTCGGACATTTTCCGTACCTTCGAGGAAGTGTCGGGCCTCAGGGTCAATTGGACCAAGTCCGGGGTATACGCATTCAGCCCGGAGCTGGAGGAGTGCGACGTGCACCTTGGAGGCGCTCGGCTTGCTTGGTACCCGACTACGTTCAAGTACCTCGGGCTACACATCTATAGAGACCCGCAGAACATACTGGAGGGCAATATAGTGTGCGCCATCTCCTCGTTGCGGGCCCAGATGACCTTCTGGAAGACCTTGCCATTGAACGTGCCCAGCCGGATTGCACTGTCTAAAATGATAGCGCTACCCAGGCTACTCTACCACTTTGCGAATATCCCACTGTATGTCCCCACGAGGATATTCCGCGAACTGGAATCGATGCTCCGCGGCTTAATCTGGAACACGGGGCGCCCGCGAGTGGCCCTGGCGAAGTTGTACTCCCCGACAGCGGAGGGAGGGCTGGCGGTCCCCAACATGGAGCTGTACTACCTGGCGGCGCAACTGCAATGGGTGACATATTGGCTCAGCGACTCACACCTCGACGACACCGCCAACGCAGATTACCAGTGGACACACCCATAGGTGTGCGCCCTGTTTCATCCGCTGACCGAGGGACCCCGCCCTCTGCCCCTGCACATGGCCGTAGCCTGTAAATGCTTCATCCGTAGCCTGAAGCTGACACAGACTGTCAGGCCGTATGCCCCTGCCCTTCCCCTAGTGGGCACCCCCGGAGGAGTGGGATGGTGACACCACGCAACATGGAGCTCTGGACTACCGCCGGAGTGGAGACTATGGGCGACCTGTACGCGGACGGGGCCCTGCTTCCCTTTGCGGAGCTATCGGAGGGCACGGGTCTGCCGGCAGGGCAATTCCTGCTCCACGCGTCAGTGGTAAGGGCGTATACGGAATCCTGGGGGGATATCCAAGAGGAGCCACCGATCCATCACCTAATTCAGTACCTGCATGTTATGGGCAGAGGCTCACACATTATACACTGGCTGGCGCAGGCACTACTCATACACACCCAGAGGCCCACACAGCCGATCAGGGACAAATGGGCGGCCCACCGTGGGAGGGATTGGACAGATAAGGAATGGAAACTGGTCCTGGCCAGCCCTGTGAACGTCCCACGTAACTCCCGTTTCCGAACCATTCAGTTGTATATACTGCACCAGGCGTATTTATCGCCAGATAGAATAAACAAATACTTCGCGACCGACACTGCCGCCTGTCCCAGATGCGACCTGCTGGGTGCGGACATCCTGCACATGCTCTGGAACTGCCCATCTCTGTCCACATACTGGGGGGAGGTGACGTCACTCCTGACACACAGCACAGGCCCGGGGTTACCTGACACATGGGAGGCATGCGTTCTTGGGTTATACAAAAGGACTAAGCAAAATAAAAAGCAAGCCCGGTTCTGGGATCTGGGCCTCATCACGGCCAAGCGACTGCTCACTCGGCACTGGAAGAGAAGGGAACCACCGACCCCCGCACACTGGTATGCATCCTTTACTAATTGGGCCAGAGCAGAGGGCACGGCGCTGCGCGGGGAGGAGATAGCGGGTTTGAGACAGTTCCCGATCGCACACCTCTGGGATGACATCCTGGGGTCCCTACAGGAGGAGGGCGAGGCCAGGGAGCTCACGCAGAGACAGCTGAGACGGGCGGGCGCCCCAGGAGCGACGGCACCATAGGCAGGGCTGCACGTCACACCCCCCCCCAGAGAGTAACACCGGCCCCTAGACGCGCAGGTCACGGACACAACCAGCCACCCACACGAGGGCTCTCTAACATACACTGACCCGACTCTTGCCCTCAGCACCATAACCCCGACACCGTCCCCACGAGTACACTCCCCCCCCCTCTTCTTTACCCCTTCCATACTCCCACGTTTACGGTTTCAGACTCCTGTTCTTCCCAGCTGCAAATATACCCACTATCACACAACGATAGAAGGATGTCACTAGCCGAGCACTCGGCAGCGAGCCCGGGAGCGGGCGGCGCCCGCCGAAACACCAACTAGGGCGACTCATATGTTTGCCGCACGCATCACACACTGAGCCGACAGTTGGTGAGGCACTACCGCCCACCAAGTCTGTCCCTCACCAGCTCTACAGCTATCTGCACAAGCACGCCATAGACCCCCAGCTCCACTGACACACTCTCAGTGCACACTGCACCGTTCAAAGGGTCATTGGTGCTATGCATGCCGAAGGGACATGGCGCAGCGCTGCCACAACAGACACACTGGGACATGCCGATGCGAACTGCTTTGTTTTTTGTTGCAGAGTTAAAGGTTTATTTATAGTAAAAATGTAAAATGAGACGTCACTTATAGAGATGATTGTGTGCTGAACACGACTGTTATGAATAAAATACCCGAGGCTTAGCACACCAGACGGCGAGTAAAAAACTGCAGAATGCCTTCCCCTGTAATCCTTTGCCCCAACGATCCACCGACTTGTTGCAGCCGGCCCACAGGGTTGTAGGCTTTGCTATATGTACTGCACTTTTGAACAATAATAAACGTCTTCAAAAAAAAAAAAAATAGATAAAGGGGAAGCTTGTGATACCAGATCAACCAGGCTGAAAAGACCCGCCCGGGAATGTATCCGTGCAAGTGGAGGGTTGGGGGAGCCCTTGGCAAAGCGGACAAGGGGTGGCCTAGCAACTCGGTCTCAAAATAAGAACAAAGGGAAAAGTAAAACTCAGAAGGAGAAAATATCAGGTACCGCTGATGCTGGGGAGGACCAGGACCAGGTTATAAATTTTGATGCTAATGATTCATGTAACTCAGGGGGTAACCAGGCCTTCTGGGAGCGCATGGAGTCATTGATATAATCTATTCTCGACCCCTTTTGGATTAAGCTTGAGGTAATTGAGGATAAAGTTACGAGTTTGGTAAAAGAAACCGAAGTAGGAAATAGCACTGAACAACAGAATGTAGGGGGAGGCAATGTACCCACTATCCAGCCAGGGAGCTTAGCGACAGGTGAGATTCTGGCCAAGCAAAAAACCATCATAGCTACTGACCAACCGATTGAAAGAAAATACGCTCCCAATCATTCAGTGGTGGACGGGAGATCGCATCCTGGTAGCCAGATATTGCTACCCGGTAATTCACAAAACACACAGTTGATGGACAGAATGCAGAACAATGTCTTACATTCACCCCAGTACAAAGATCTGGGCCTAAATCCCTCGTTGTTTTGCACTCCACACCACCCTAGGTCAGACAATGGTTATATGCAAATCAGCCTTGACCCTGTGCCTCATGGGAACAGTCCAGCCCGAACTACCAAGCCATGTCTTTCCCAGACCGGAATCAAGCATCCAAGGACCGGTTTCTGGCTATCAGCTTTCTTCAGCCTGGATAGCTTGACTCCACTGATGTTGAGAGCCTGGGACTCACGTCTGAGCATACCCAGCCCACTCGAGGTGAAAAGTGCAAGAAACACAGTTGATGGACAGAATGCAGAACAATGTCTTACATTCACCCCAGTACAAAGATCTGGGCCTAAATCCATCGTTTTTTTGCACTCCACACCACCCTAGGTCAGACAATGGCTACATGCAAATCAGCCTTGACCCTGTGCCTCATGGGAACAGTCCAGCCCGAACTACCAAGCCATGTCTTTCCCAGACCGGAATCAAGCATCCAAGGACCGGTTTCTGGCTATCAGCCTTCTTCAGCCTGGATAGCTTGACTCCAGTAATATGGAGAGCCTGGGACTCACGTCTAAGCATACCCAGCCCACTCGGGGTGAAAATTGCAAAAAACACAGTTGATGGACAGAATGCAGAACAATGTCTTACATTCACCCCAGTACAAAGATCTGGGCCTAAATCCATCGTTTTTTTGCACTCCACACCACCCTAGGTCAGACAATGGCTATATGCAAATCAGCCTTAACCCTGTGCCTCATGGGAGCAGTCCAGCCCGAACTACCAAGCAATGTCTTTCCCAGACCGGAATCAAGCATCCAAGGACCGGTTTCTGGCTATCAGCCTTCTTCAGCCTGGGTAGCTTGACTCCAGTGATGTGGAGAGCCTGGGACTCACGTCTGAGCATACCCAGCCCATTCGGGGTGAAAATTGCAGAAAACACAGTTGATGGACAGAATGCAGAACAATGTCTTACATTCACCCCAGTACAAAGATCTGGGCCTAAATCCATCATTTTTTTGCACTCCACACCACCCTAGGTCAGACAATGGCTATATGCAAATCAGCCTTGACCCTGTGCCTCATGGGAACAGTCCAGCCCGAACTACCAAGCCATGTCTTTCCCAGACCGGAATCAAGCATCCAAGTACCGGTTTCTGGCTATCAGCCTTCTTCAGCCTGGATAGCTTGACTGCAGTGATGTGGAGAGCCTGGGACTCACGTCTGAGCATACCCAGCCCACTCGGGTGAAAATTGCAAAAAACACAGTTGATGGACAGAATGCAGAACAATGTCTTACATTCACCCCAGTACAAAGATCTGGGCCTAAATCCATTGTTTTCTTGCACTCCACACCACCCTAGGTCAGACAATGGCTATATGCAAATCAGCCTTGACCCTGTGCCCCATGGGAACAGTCCAGCCCGAACCACCAATCCATGTCTTTCCCAGACCGGAATCAAGCATCCAAGGACCGGTTTCTGGCTATCAGCCTTCTTCAGCCTGGATAGCTTAACTCCAGTGATGTGGAGAGCATGGGACTCACGTCTGAGCATACCCAGCCCACTCGGGGTGAAAATTGCAAAAAACACAGTTGATGGACAGAATGCAGAACAATGTCTTACATTCACCCCAGTACAAAGATCTGGGCCTTAATCCATCGTTTTTTTGCACTCCACACCACCCTAGGTCAGACAATGGCTATATGCAAATCAGCCTTGACCCTGTGCCTCATGGGAACAGTCCAGCCCGAACTACCAAGCCATGTCTTGTAATTCACAGCAAGATCTAGTACAGCAAACTTATCAACAACCTCCGGGTGTACAACCCCTGCAACCCCTAAACAATCTGTCTGGGACGGTGAACGTCCCCACACCAGGGCAAGGTAGCAGGCAGGCCAGACAATCCCATAAGATTAGTTTGAGAGGAGCTTCGCGCGGATCCAAGATGGACGCGCGAGCACAGGGCTCCTGAGACCCTCTTCGCCTCCCGCATCTATCCTGCCACAAATCCTGATTTGATCGACGGGTACTTGTTGACTATGCCCTGCTGATTCGGAGGACTTTTTCGGAACTTAAATCGGACGCCGCAAACCGGACTTGCTACATCCTGAAGTTTGTGGCCTACATCGTAGACCGACCCCGGTCTTGAGTCTCCGAGGTACCCAGGTGGCAAGTCAACAACAACGGCCAGTTGGACACGCCCACAGCCCCTGGGGCACTTTCGGTTTCGATTTGAGCCATTGTTGACGACGCCTTACAGCTGCCCCATTAGTCTTCTCGTCCCAGCTACGGATCCTGACTCTGCTCTGGTTCTTAACCCTCCTGCCCTTGGGGTCCATCGAGAGCGTGATCATTCTGACCAGGTTACAACGACTCCGTGGGAGTTCAAAGCCCACTATGGCGGGCAAGGCGGATGCCGAGAAGCGGAATACCAAGGGCACGCATCGTGGGGGTTTCATCCAAACCCAGACTATAGAGCTCTACACTCGCCCGAAAGGGTCCCCAGGTGGAGAGAGCAAGGCTCTTGAAGGGACCGTGGATGGTACTCCATCATCGGAGGAGCCGACACTAAAGGACATCATGGGCGCCATTACTAGTGTTCGGACGGACATGGGCCATCAATACGAGACTCTTGCTGCCAAGATCGATACGGTGGCGATCGAGGTTAATCTTATCAGGGTCGACCTGGGTAAGACGAATGAACGGGTCAAGTCTTTGGATATTAAAACTGCGAGCTTGATCACTGATGTCTCGGACCTTCAGGCTGAGGTTCGCACTTTCCGTACTTCCAATGACCAGTTTGCCCGCCGGCTGGAGGATTTCGAGAGCCGGGCCAGGCACAACAACGTTCGCATCGTGGCAGTTCCAGAGACCTCACCGGACGTCTCCACGGACCTTCTGGTGGAGGATCTGGTCCTTAAACATCTTGCGCCTAAGGGCCTCAGTAACTTTTTCACTGTGGAACGAGCACATAGAGTTCCCGGCGGGAAGCCGAAGCTGGGGGCCGCACCGAGACCCATCATCGCCAGGATTTTTAATTTCCGGGACCGAGATGCTATCCTGCAAGCTTCAAGAACCACGGGTCCTACCAAATTTGACAATGCCTTGGTCAGTTTTTAACCAGACTTCACCCAGGCGGTGCAGAAACAGTGCAAGAGACGACTTAGGGATATTGGTCTGAAATATGCCATGCTCTTTCCTGCCCGGCTGAGGATCGAGTATGAGGAGCGGGCGTTTTTCTTCGATCGCCCCGACATGGCCAGTGACTGGTTGGACACTTTGCCATCGCATCGTATGGGCGGCGAGAACACTGAAGGTGCCGAGGGTGGCCCGGCCGAACAGGAGTAGTGAGTCCGCAGCGGCGAACTGGTTACTTTGGACTTCTAGCAGTGGCTTTTTAATAGACTTGCTACTACCATGGGTACCCAGGGGTGGGGGGAATCGGGCTTCCTCTTCCTCCTCTGGGGGTTTTTCTCTCTCTTCTTGTAGGTTAGTTTCATGGGGCGACAGGCACACTGCAAGTTGGGATGGCTTTCTGGTCTAATGCAGGGGTGCAGGGTGGGGGTGTGTGTTTTTCAGGGTTCCTTGGGGGTGGTCTTTTTCTTTTTGTTTTGTTCGAGGCTGCTACATTTCCTGTTGTCAATTCTGTGTGCTTCTTCCCAGGCGAGGGGGGCTGGGTGCTCAATGCCGGGATGGGGGGGGGGGGGGGGGGAGGTTAGGATGCTGAGTTGGAACGTTAACGGTCTTGGAGATAGAATAAAGCGGGGTATTGTATTGCAATATTTGAAACGTTGTACTCCAGATGTGATTTTGCTTCAGGAGACACACTTGGTGGGCAATGCATGCCGTGCACTAAACAGACGTGGCTACCGTATGGTAGCGCACTCGGGGTTCACTTCTGGCTCGAGAGGGGTGGGGGTCATGGTACGTTCGTCCCTCCCCTTTGAGATCGATGATGTGGTGTTGGACGACAGGGGCCGCTATGCGGCTATTACGGGCGGTGGGAAGGGAAAACGGTCTCTGTCTTGTCTGTGTATGTTCCCCCTGGCCTGCAGTCTACCACGTTTGCTGATCTGGGTGAGGTGATTCTGGGGCTCCCTGGTGACATGTTGGTGGTGGGCGGCGATTTTAACTCTGTGGTTAGTGGGGATGAAGATCCTAGTCCCCCCAGGACTTTGCCTGCGGCACAGCTCTGGCTGAGGAGGCTACTGGACATGCTGGGATTGGCTGACTGTTGGAGGCAGCTACACCCTGGTCACCTCCAATACACTTTTTACTCAGGTGCCCCCAGGAGCCTCTCGAGATTAGATTATATTCTTATGCCAGCAGCACAGATGGTCTCGGTGCGGGAGGTTCGGCATTTGGCCAGGGGAATCGCTGATCATTCTCCGCTTTGGCTTACAATTGATGTGCAACTGGGTGCCGAGGGCCGGGTCGCCCCGATCAACCCCTGGCACCTTCATAATCCTAAATCAGGTCGGAGATAGTGAAATGTATGGATTACTATTTGGCTGAGAATGAGGGATCGGTTTCCTCCCCGGTTACACTGTGGGAGGCCTACAAACCGGTGATTCGTGGTCAGGCCTTGTCTCTCATTGCCAGCGAAAGGAGGCGTAGAAATGCCGCGGTAGTGGAACTGGAAAATGAGATCACTGACTTGGAGGGACAGGTTGGGACTGGGGGCTCTCCGGAGGTGTTGCATTCCCTGGCCCTGAAACAATTTGACTATAAGACGCTGGTCACTGAAGCCGCTAAGGCGATGCACCGTGAGCAACAGGGGCACTTGTATGATGTGGGTGATAAAGCGGGAAAGTTGATTGCATGGCTGGACAAAAGGGATAGATTGAACCGAGTGGTGCCTGTTGTTGAGCGCGTGGATGGTGTTCGAGTCGTGGACCCGATTGACATAGTCCAAACATTTGCCCGTCACTTTCAGGCGGTATATGCGCCGGTCTCTGATAGGCCGGAAGAGGATTCGCATCTTTTGCTTCGAGATATCACCCTGCCTGGCCTGTCGGATTCTGACAAGGAGCTTATGGAGGTGGATTTTTCCACCGATGAAGTAGCGCTCGCCATCCGCTCACTTCGGTCCGGGAAGGCCTCGGGCCCCAACGGTATTCCGGTGGAATTGTATAAACTCTGCCCAGACAAAATGGCACCGTATCTCCGTAAGATGTTTGTGTCATCGCGAGATCTCGGCTCTCTTCCTCGGGATCAGAGACTGGCGTCCATTGTCGGAATTCATAAAGATGGCAAACCCCGTGATCATTGCTCATCCTATCGGCCGATTTCGCTTTTGAATGTCGAGCCCTAATTCTTGCAAAACTTCTGGCGAATCGGTTGGTTACGACGATAGCGGACTTGATCCATCCGGACCAATCTGGATTTATACCCCACCGAAACACCGCGCTCAATTTACGTCACCTCCATGGCGTCTTGGCGAGGGCGGGGTCTCTCCGAGAACCAGCCATTTTGGTTTCCCTTGATGCCTCGATGGCCTTCGATACGGTTGAGTGGCCGTATTTGTGGGCTGTTCTCGCTAAGTTTGGGTTCGGCCCCAAATTCATTGGGTGGATAAGACTCTTGTATGAGCAACCGCTGGCACAGGTGGTGGTTAACGGTAGGGCTTCGGAGCCCTTTACCCTTGGGCTGGGAACGAGACAGGGATGCCCCTTGTCGCCGCTCCTCTTCGCGCTTGCCCTTGAGCCCCTGGCTGCATGGTTGCGGTGGGAACCATCGCTTAAGGGCATCCGTTGGTCACCTGATTTCGAGGACCGTAGATCACTCTATGCCGATGATATATTGTTGTATCTTACCTCTCCTCGTAAGTCGTTGGGCGTCCTGTTTGATGTGCTACGCTCCTTTGGGAGGAATTCCGGTCTGGTCATTAATTGGGCCAAATCCTGTATTTATCCACTTACGGACGATGAGCTCCTTCTCCCCCGCCATTGTCCGATATCGGTTTCTAGAGATGGTTTCAAATACTTGGGGATCTACATTTCACTAGACCCCAAAGCCCGCTAAGAGCGGAATTTATTGCCTCCGCTTTCCCGGCTTCGTTCGGATGTGGCGGCGTGGTGCGGCCTGCCATTATCCCCTTCGGGAAGGGCGGCCCTGTTCAAAATGATGTCTCTCCCCCGCTTTTTATATGCCATTCAAAACACACTTGATTTGGTACCTGCCGGCTACTTCCGAGAGATCGAGGGCTTGCAGAGGCGGTTGGTATGGGGTGGGCGCCCACGTATCGCACTGGCCAAATTGACTCTGCCTTGGTACGATGGAGGTATCGCGTTGCCCGACATCAAGCGCTACTATTGGGCTTCCCAGTTGAGTGCTGTGAACCACGCTATGTACGGCCCTGTCCCAAACCCCGCGTTTGAGATGGACAGATGGCAACTCCCTGGGGGAGATTATAACCGAGCGCTCTATTCCAGAGCCGACCGGAAGCACCTCACGGGCCCTACTACAGTGGATGTGCGAGTTTGGGGAAGCTCGACCGCCGCCACGGGCTGGACGGATAGATTGATGAAATCTACCCCATTGTATGCTGCGGAAGCGCTAGGTGGCCTGTGGACATCGAAGGGTTTTGATAGATGGGATCTCATTGGTATCAGCAGGGTGGGCGACCTCTGGGCCAAGGGTACAGTCAAGACTTTCGAGGTACTTCAGCGAGAATATAACTTGAGTGACAGGGAATATTTCCGATACCTCCAAGTCCGCCATGCGATCAACTCGGTTTTCCCGGCTGACACTTCTATCCCGGAGGCCTCCCCTCTTGAGGATAGAGTGCTTGATGGATATGTCCCAGATATCACTATATCTCTCATTTACAAGAAACTTATCAACGATCACTCGGATCTCCTTCTGCAACTGCGGACTTTTTGGACCAGTGACAGATTAGAACTGGACGATGAAGACTGGCAGGCGGCGAGATCTTCCCCTAAGGAGGTTGCGATTCCGGCGCGTCTTAGGCTGGTGCAACTTAAAATACTGCATCGGGTATATGTCACGGGCCCACGACTGATACATATGGGTTTTTCTGTGGATGGATTGTGTAGGCGCGGATGTGGTATGCTGGCTACTTTTTTGCATATCCTCTGGGAATGTCCGGTGGTAGCGGCGTTTTGGCGCCAAGTGCATGCGGTTATGGGTGAAGTGACGGGGTTGTGTTGTTGCCTGAGGCCAGGCGTTGTCTGTTGAATGTCTGGGAACTGAATGACTGTACTGTTGCTCAAACTCAATGGGTCACATTGGGTAATATGGTTGCTAAACGGGACATAGCCCAGTTATGGGGTTCCCCAAGGCCGCCGACTCTCCTGCAGCGGAAAGAAAATATGGACTGGCCCATGTTCAGAGAGAAAGTTGTGTATGTTTCCCGCGGCAAACCCAAGAAATGGGGTAGGATCTGGAGTCAATGGAACGCATATCGTGGTGAGATTTGTACCCCCCATTCACCGACCTTCCGGATCCGCTTCTTCTCCTTTGATCGTGCGTTCCCTATACTCAGTTTTTGTTGCCTATACTGTATTGGTTTGCTACCAGGTTTCCCCCCCCCAACCCTCCCCGATATTTCTCCTCATTTCTATTGAAATACGCTTTTCACCCATCTCCCACTGCCATAAGGGACAGCCAGTTTATGCATAATATGCCTCGATCTTTCTTTTTTGTATTTTTGTTTGTGGGTTTATTTAAATAAAAGTTAAAATGTAAAACCTTTCACGGATCCTAGCTATACCACCTGCTTGTACATAATCATGAAACATCGCTGCCGTACCCCCGGGTTGTCGGCTGAGGAGCTGTGTATTTTGATATTGCTGCTATTGTGTTTGACTGACCAGCCTCCGTGCTCGTGGGTCTGTAACTGTCTTTTTCTTTACATAATAAAGGTTTTCAAAAAAAAAAAAAAAAAAGGATTAGTTTGAAACCAGCCCAAGACATTATTGATTTACCACCAGCCGCGGGCCTCCTGGTTGTAGTTTTGGTTGGTGTACCTCCATTGAGATCAGACCAAGTCGAAACCTGGTCCCAGCTAAAAGATAAATCTGTGGATTGGCTCACTAAACATAAAGGCTTTAGTCCTTTCCGATCGAATAACATCTTGATGGTGCGCAGAGTGGCATGGCTTGGGAATTCACAGAAAAAGATAAGGGGGGACTGTGTTATTCTCAATTTTAGAAGACCAGAATTTGCCCAAACAACCCTTGAAGCAAGAGATCATTCTTTAATTACTACTTGTATTGCAGCTGTACCATTGGGCTATTTCTATAGGCCCACTGCAAGACCACAAGGGAGGATTACTCCGTCTCTTCCAGTCGCAAACAGTTTTGAGGCTCTGTACAATTTAGATGAACAGGGTTGACTGCAGGATAGGGACGCGCTTGTTGTACGGCGGCCAGCAGCTGGGCTGTTGGCAGAGGGGAAGTCCCTGACCATGGCGCCTGACATTGAAGAAGAGGTTGTACGCCAGTTGCCACTAAAAACCCCGTTTGACATAGCAGCCTTAGAAACAAAACAAACAGGGCATACTCTATTCGAGCATAAGATAGAGATTCTATCATGGGATATTGCCGGGCTGCGGTTGAAAAAAGGGGAGATAAACTGGGAGGCCTTTCTGTCAATGCACCATATTATTGCTTTGCAGGAAACCTGGGACGCTAGAGATCCCTACCATTTGGATGGGTATCATTTCTTTAGCAAAAATGCTGAACCATCTGTAATGGGGAGATCGAGGGGGTGTCTCTTGATATTATTCAATCTTAAATTATTGTACAGACCAGAACTGGTAGCGACAAGTTCCCCAAATATTTTACCTGCAATGTTGGTGGTAAATTTTTATAATTCCTTCACTAGGACAGATGAATTGGACCATTTAAGAGCATTATCTGTTTTTTTGGATGATTATGATGTAAATAATGATATGCCCTACCATCTTTTAATTCTTGGCGATTTTAATATTCATGTCTGTCATCTAAATTGTTTACAAGGTATTGAGCACGAATACGGCCCGCAGGGGGTTACCCATTTTGAACACACGAAGAGCGGGACGTATCTGGAGAGTCTTTTATCTGCCCATTATTTGTTCGGCCCATCACAAGTAGAAACCCTGTGCCCTGTCTCAACCTATATAGGCCAAGGTCACCACAGTATCATGGATTATATTTTAGTATCATGTCCTTTGATGGACTTAATAGGCTTTTTTTGTGTTACACAGAACGGTCTGAGTGACCATAATCCACTTACGATGGACATTAAAATGAAGGCCCTTAAAAGTGAGATACCGTTGGCCCTTATTTCAAATTCTAATATAGCCACCATATGTCAGGGTCAAAGGTTGAGATGGGAGGTAATTACACCAGCTGACTTCCTAGATAACTTGTATAATAGTAATTCCGACGATTTGAGCTTATGTCTAAATATGGACTCTGACCCAATGGTAATCCTTGGTGCCTTTGACCGTATTACAAAACAGGTAGCGGTTAATTTGACTCGGCGAGGTAAACCAAGGCCCAAGGAATTTAAAAAATGGTTTGACCATGCTTGTACTATTGCTCATACGGCACCTTTGGAGGTGTTGAAAGAGTCTGACAGGGGTACAAAAAAGATTGTAGAGGTCAAAAGGGACTATAAAAAAGCAATAAAAGTAAGAAAAACCCATCTAAAAGAGATGGCATGGGATGTACTGATCCAAGCGAGTGTCTTGACAAGTAGCACCCACTTCTGGAAAGTGATTATTAGTCCATTATTTGATGAGGCAGATAATGCAATTAAAGATTGTCTCATCCTTCCAGAAAGGTGGGTAGAGCACTTTAGTGGCCTATACTCTGAGACCAGTCAGTCACCCTTCACTCCTCATGTGGAATCTATACAGGCCCCAAAAATTATTTTCCCAGAGGAAGAAGTAATGGAGGCGATTGTGTGCACATCAAATGGGAAAGCACCAGGCCCAGACAGGGTACCGGCTGATTTATATAGGGCCGACCCCAGTTTATGGGCTAAGATTTTAACTTCTGTGTTTAATGCAATCTCTAAAGTTGGTCTCCCAATGTCTTGGGGTAAAGCAGTTATAGTCCCAATATTTAAAAAGATCTCAAAAGAAGATCCGGCCTGTTACAGGCCCATCTCACTCTTGGATTCTGCTGCAAAGATTATGGGAAAAGCCGTACTAGCCCGCTTGACAAATTGCCTGGATAAAAACTCCGTCGTCTCGGACCTACAGTACGGGTTCAGACAGGGAAGGGGCACAACGGGCCAATGCCTTAATTTACACCTTGGTATAAAAGGGGGTGGTGAAGGACTGAGCATCTGAACCAATCAAACACTCACACCCAGTCAACAGATCTGGGTTTAATCCATCACCGTTCTTTAGCCCACTCTGCCACCCCAGTTCAGACATGGCCATATGAAAATCAGTCTGACCCTGTGCCTCATGGGAACAGTCCAGCCCAAACTGCCAAGCCATGCCTTCACTGGACCGGAAACAAGCTTCCGAGGACCGGTTTCTGGCTTTTCAGCCGTCCTCAGCCCGTCATAGGGAAGTACACGGTCGCAAAGCAGGGGGACATACATCTAGCTTTTATGGATTTGTCCACTGCTTTCGACCTTGTAAACAGGGAAAAGCTCTGGGCTTCCCTATATGGCATGGGGCTGGACCCTGTATTGATATCTTTCCTGGCTGATATCCACGAGAATACTATGGCAGCGGTCCGTTATAATGAGAATGGGAGTTTGACAAATGCTTGGCCAGTTAAGCGAGGGGTAAGGCAAGGATGTATACTTGCACCCTTGCTGTTTACATATTATATTAACAACTTGAGAGACGCATTAATTTCATCTTGCAAGGACATCCCAAGAGCTGGCTCAAAAATTATCCCCGCACTGTTATATGCAGATGATGCAGTTTTATTGGCAAGAACGGCAAGAGGGCTACAATCGCTTTTAGATTGTTTTATTAATTTTATGGATTCTCTAGACTTAATAACCAATTTTAAAAAGTCACACTCTACGTCAATAGGTGGGGGACGGGCAAAAAAGGCTAAATTTTTCTGCAAAGGGCAGGAGCTCATTGAAGTCGCAGCCTTCCCATACTTAGGGATTCTTTTCGACGATAGAAGGTCATGGGTCACGCAGCATGCCCATAAAAAGAATACCCTTGCAGGGCGTCGGGGGCTCTGTTAGGGTTTGCAAAGCGACTAGGTTGTAAATCACTCCCGGCGCTCATGAAAATTTATAATGCAAAGTGTGTCCCAATGGTGCTATATGGGAGCGAGGTATGGGGTTACACAGATGCTAGCAAAATCCAAACAGCAGAAAATGTCTTTTTACGAAAGTTGTTGTCGCTTCCATCATCTGCTACTACTTTTAATATTTATGAGGACCTTGGGGCGGGCTAAATTTCAGATCAGATCGTTGTGGCCCCTTTAATAGGTTGGTTGATAATTTGGGCACAGCATCCACCAAATCTAAACCATCTGATTATTCAAGACTGTATGTCTCTAGACAGAGCCCTTGCTATCCCGTGGATCCGTTATACATTAAAACTCAAATGGATTCACTAGGTAACCCGGATCTGTTCATGAACCCCAGTGCATTAGGCAAGACGGCTATTAATGCCGTAAAGTCTCAGTTCCTGAACAGGGCAATGTTAATGAGAGAGGAAGGGGAATTGGTAAAACCCTCAGTCAGGAGTTTCGTAATGCTGAGTATAGGGAGAGAAATCCACCCATACTTGACCTATATAAACAAGCCATACCATCTGTTTGTTTTATTGAGGTTCAAGTATAACATACTCCCACGGTTATTATCATTCCCAAAAGTTTTTTTTAAAGAAGGGGCTTTGGGGTCTTGTCCCTGTGATAATTTTTCCGAGCAGAATACCTACATATGGTTTTTTTCTGAGATTTTTATGTTCTATTACGTAAGAAATTCATTTTGCCATTGTTAAGGGGCTGTAATTTTGATCAAGTTAGACCAGCCATGGCCTACTTGCAAATGGTTGGGTCCTCAGTGGTGTGTTTTGGGGTAGCTAGTTACATCACAGGGGCCATCAGGCGAAGGAACAAAGTACAGCTACACTAGTAACCGTCCTCTACCTTTTTATCCGTAGTAATTTTTAAATAGACAATTTGTGGTGTGACGATTTAGCTGATGAATTATTGGATTTTAAATGGAGAACTCAATGGGTGACAAACTTTTTAATCTGTATATTTGTATGCCAAGTGTTCCTTTTTGATGGTGTTATGTAATATTTTTGGTTTATGTTTTATTGATAGTATTTGTTTATTTGTAATATGTTATTATTATTATTTGTTTGTTTGTAATGTGATTATTTACATCATCAAATATTGTCCTGTGCTTTGATGGTTTTAAATTTTAACCGAATAAAGCAAACTTTGACTGACTGACTGTATGTTAATTAAATTAGGACAGCCAGAGCTATATGAGGATCCTGACAAGATTCGAAAGGAGGACGTGTTGTGGGTGAAATTGAATTTTAAGAACCTCTTGTCGGTGGAGCGAGAAGAACAGGAGCTATGTAAACCCTTAGTTAGGGCCCATTACCTGTTAAAAACATCTATTAACACTGAACCCTATCTGTTAATTGTTAATAAGTCGTACCTTCGCTCGCTTCTAACGAGGCTCCATTTTAATTTGATCCACCTAACATTGGGGGATTATCATGGATGGTGTACACCTGAAGATGTTGATCCTTGCCAATGTGAGGATTTCTCGTCCCAGGACACATTACATTTTATGATGTTTTGCGACTTTTTTACCAATATTCGCAGAAGATATCTGTTACCTATACTGAGAGACAGGGGTTTCACTCAGGCTAGACCAGCGCTAGTTTTTCTTCTAGCTTTGTGTAACCCTGGTGAAATTTTTAATATTGCATCCTTTTTGGTAGCAGCAGTGAGGATTAAGAACAAGAGAACTTTGAGGATGAGTCCATCCAAAGGTATTACTCATTAGCCATTGCCTAATTCTAGTTTAAGGGATCTGAATATGTATTGGGTTCCATTATGAATTTTAATATCGCCTATCTATTTTTAATGTTATGTTTAAAGATTTGTAGTAGTGTCTATGTTTATGTATTGTTTTTTTTGTACTTTTATGATTTTAAGTAATCAAATAAAGTGGATTGACTGACTGACTGACACCGTCGCTGCTGCTTACGGATTCCCCACAGCAGGCTCCCTGGGTTGCACTTGAGGCACGCAGCTCTGCTCAAGACGGGGGGACGGCGTGCACCACAGCCTATCACTGCCCACACCGATCCAGCCACAACACGCAGCGATCAGGTCTCACCGGTGGGACGGATCCATAAGGGGCTCCTGCAGGTAAGGCAAAAACCAGCGATACTCTTCTTCATTTGCACTGACTCCTAGGCAGTCCTCCAGCTGCCGATGCACTGTTTTCACAGCTGCCATGTTAGGTTGTTGACCCACTCTACCCCGCGTCTCAAGCCTGGTCCCACTGCTGTTACGGAGGATGGACACCGCAATTGCAGGCTCTTCATCCGCTGGATAGTTCGCCCTCTTCGCTAGAGTTGTGCACATCGGGCTCATGGGGCTCACCACAGGGCTGTGCAACGGGTGCTGGAGACGGTCGGCTGGTTTACCCTCACACACCACGCCACCCGCTCACATTCAGCCCTGGTTGCCTCTTCTAAACTGCACAGGAGGAACGGGGTCACCCAGGCGCTCGTAGCCTCAGTTAGAGTTGGCAGCGGTGCCTCCCAATGTAGAAGCGGGTGTGCCGACAGCCTCCGGGCTCCAACAGGCGCTAATCTGCTGCCATGTTACTTTCAGTGCCAGCTCTCAGTCAGCCAGCCAGAAGTCAAGTGCAGCGGGGGCCGGTGATCGCTGCAAAGATGCCTCCGGCAGCCTCCCTGCAGCTATATGTCAGTTGCCTTGCCACCGATTATTGAGCTTGGATGGAGTCTAGGGAGCAGGATAAATGAAGGATTGGCACGTCGGCCGGCGGAGCTACATTACAGCGCAGCCATCTTGTTGTGCGCTCTCTAGTGCCCCCAATGCTGGAAGTTTAAGACAAAAGAATATTGAATCAAGTGGTCATGATGAGAGTGGTGTGACAGAACACCCCCATCCTTAGCCAATGAGAGATGGAGTTTGTTCTCATTTTGAAACATTTGCGGGTTAGACATTTTGGTTTTAAGGTATAATTGAAAGTCCCTGGGGGTGTTGGTCAGCTAGTGGGAGCTCTTTGCTTTGCTGTTTCCAGATAGAGGCCTACCGGTTTCCTGACTCCTGCCTTAATCTTTGCCATTTGACTCTCCTCTCCCTTTGGCCAGAGGGTAGATTTTCCCTGAATCTTATTTGAGTTAGTAAAGATAATATTCTGAATTTGCATATTCATTTGCAAATGTATTTTGTCTCTGAAACTTTTCTCACTTCGCCTATCCACTCCTTCAATGCATTGTTTATTGATCTGAGTTTGTTTCTATTCATTTCCAAGATATGTTCTCTGTGATGGTTCATGATTTGCATTGTATGATGGTACTTGATGAGCATTCATTTCACATTATTTTTCGATAAATATTATAAATTACACATTGAGTCTGTTATTACTTAGTAATATTGATAAGTGCATATTATTGCTATCAATTTCTCTACTTCCCATGGTCAGTTGCACAAATATATACATATTGTAAGGAGGAATGCAGGTTCTATTGTTTATTTGGTAAGTTAGGTATAAACTTGCATCACACTGAACCCCAGCATGAAGGGATTAGTTGGGTATTGTAAATGGGCCTTTGTTTGTGAAACATTATCGATCCCTGATCGCTGGATCAGTTTTGGTAGCAGAGGATGGTTAATTATTGATTAGTTTGTTATTAATTATTGATTTATTAGTGATTAATATAAAAAGTTAGTGTCTTTGTTTTATGTTGTCTGCAAGAACGGGTACAGAGTTACCTAAGATCCTGGGATGATGTTATTTTAGCCTATGAAAGGTATCACACTGCAGAAGTACTTTGTCTGTTGTCATAATATCGAAAAAGTGAAAGGCTGTTGATGGTATTTTAAGGACTTTTTCGATCGAAAGACGATTTCATGAAATAGTGGAAGGTCCCCTTCTGAAACATTGGCCTTACATACCCAGAGGAGTACCAAAACCTCTTTCTGAAAAGAAAGTCCTCTTCAGAAACTTTGGCTAGTGTCCCCAGAGGAGTACCAAGTCTTCCTTTAACTTGATTGGGAGTAGTGTAGCGCTAGTCGTTATTTTACTAGAAGTGAAAGAATCTCTTTTGAAAAGTGAAACTATTTCCTTTATTAGTGGAACAGACAAAGTAACATTGTTTTGTGTTGTTTCTAACAATAATTTTTAGTTAAGAAAACTTAGAAATACATTGCCGTATTATTTTGCAAAGGGAGGGTCAGTAGCAGGAGTAATACTGACAAAAGGGCTGCGCTGGCATTGGTCAGGCAGCGAGTGCATAGAGAGCTGTGATTGGAGTGAACTGTATTGCTATTGGTCAGAATAGTAGATACGTAGTGAACCTTGATTGCTTGGTGTGAGTCGCGCTGGTATTGGACGAGCGTTGGCAAATAGACTAAGCAGAATTACGGAAGGATTTTATTTTGTTTGTTGAGATATTTAGCGTAAAAGGAGTTGAAAAATGAAGATGGTAAAAAGAATGAAAGATTTTTTTTTTAAAGGACAAGCCGATTGTTTCTAGAAGGGACTTCCTGTAACTCTTCCAAGAACACCCGCTACTTTCATGATGTTGGAAGGTGGATATCATATGTGTACATGGTTAGAGAATTGGATGAGTTATTCAGGAGATGATGGAGTTTTAGCATTTCCGGAGCATGGTACATTTAACGTAAGAATTTTGGAGAACTTGAGGGGACGAATGAATTAATTAAAAAACAAATCCTAGACCTAAGCAGCATGAAGCGCTTGAGGAATGGGAACATGAGGCGTATAAAAGGGAGAGAGACAGGAATTTAATAAAATACAGGAATATAATATCGAGGTATTCTGAAGCTAGATGGGATGATCAAATGAAAAGATGGAGGAGATATGTAAATGCAGATGGATTATATCCAGTAATAGTTGCTGCTGAAGTTCAGGCTGGAGGTAAAGAAAATAAGAATAACCTAGAGACTTCAGAACTAGAAGTAGTCCCGAATGAAATAGATGATGAGTTACTGGATGAAATACTACTAAAGAGAGCTCCACCAGATCAGGAAAGTTCAGGGGAAACAATTCTGAATGCACCACTAATTGAAATACAAGTTCCTCAGGTTCCACAAACTCTGCAAGCTCTACAGGTTCACAGGTTACACAAGTTCCAGTGGCTTCACAAGTTTCATTGGGTACTGGAGTGTTGCAGGAGAATGAGGTTGATATGTTGAATAAGACGAGAGAGGAGTTAACTCAAAGAATTAGTCAGATGAGTCTGAATGCAGAAGCATTATCATACCATAGGTCCATTGTATGGTGAGAGTCGGAATATATCGAGAGTACATGAATTGACAATTCCTGTGAATAATGTCAGAAATGTTAATGGATCGGAACAAGTTGAAATGAGTACTTCATTAATTGATCTTCCAGTTAGTAAAAACATGACAGAAACACCAGAAAGAAGTGAACAGATGGATCCTAGAAAAATAGTGCAGAATGACGGAGTAACAACTCCAGAGTCAGGGAGTTCAATAGGTCTTTAACCAGAGGAGTTAGATGACTGGATAAGAGGAATGGAAAATAATAAGTCTCAATCGAGTATAGATGTAGGTAGACTGAGAGCGGATCTGGAAGAGTTGATTATTGGCACAATAAGTCCAGAGAGACTGAGTAAGTACCGAGATGAAGAGTTGTTGTTTTGTGTAAGATTATTACATGGAAAGCAAAGAATCTGCATGAGAAATTGGCAAAAGCTGCACAAGAATATGGAGTGGATATAGAGAAGTCTAAAGTATTGCAAAAAAAGTATAGACAGGATTTTACTGATAATGAGTTGGAGAGTTTGAATACGTCTGACAAACAATTGCAAATAAAAGAATTAATGAATACTTTGAAAAAATGGGGTGATTTGGAACGATTAAAAGGTAGATGGGCGAAAAAGAGGGAAGATATGCATGCAAGTATAAATGTGTCTTTATTTCTATTCAGAGAAACAGGACAGGCTGAAAATGGTATGCCCAATGAGAGAAGCTCCAGGTTGTGGATATTTTCAGGTTCCTTGGTCAAGACAGGATATATTATCTTTTACGAATGATTTTCCAAGGTTGAGGGAGAAACCTGTTGAGTGGTCCAAACAGGTAGAGAGGTTTGTAAAGGTTTCAAAAGTTTTGTTGAAAGAATTAGATGCTTTGTTTGAGATTGTAGTTGCAGCTGATTTATGGACCAAGTATAAAATTACTGTTGATTTTGCCTAAGGAAGAATATCCTAGAGATGTGACAACAGGAGCACCCTCAGAAGAAGTGATGAGAAAATATAATCAAGTAATTACTTTCTTGAAAAGTAAGATTTCTCCGAGAGAAATAGATTGGGTAAAAATTGACAGGACAACACAGGAACCTATAATCAGTACATGCTTATTATGTGAGGTTGTTACAGGTGTTTTAACAGTATAGGGGTTTCGAGAGTATTGGTGAGAAAGATATGACATTTTGTATATAGGTTTGTTTTTGGATTAAAACCTGAAATTAGTAATATGATTCAGCAACATTTGATTTGTTTGCAGAGTAAAACAGTTGATGAGATTCTGAGATATGCTAAATATTTTAGTGATGATATTGAATCAAGGCATAAAAAGCTGAAGGAGAAAATGATGTGGGCATGGGTGAAAGTGGCAGAACAGAAGGATGGAAACAATGGTTCACAAACAGATTTTCAGATGAATAGACAAAATCCAAATGGCCAGGCACCAAATGGAGGTAGAGATAAAATGAGCAGAGAAGAAATTAAAAAGAAATTTCCTTGTCATGGGTGCAGAAAGTTTGGACATTGGAGGAATGAGTGTAAATCTTTAATGAAGAGCAATAGAATGAATCAAAATTTCAATCCGCAGATGCAGAATGAGGTGGTTGTGAATCAATAACAGCAACAACAGCAGCAGGTAGTTGCACCACAGACACAACAAGTACAGGTGCCACAAGCTCCTATGCCAAATAATCTGAATGCTCAAGTACAGCGATACAGTGTGAATACTAGATTTCATGCAGGTGAACAAGTTGGTAAGAATCTAAATGTACAAATGGTTTCGCAATACTTGTTGTAACGCTGTGAGAGTGATTCAGACTCATTTCAATGACGGTGCCTGAGGGGGGAGGAAGAGTGCGTGCTTGGCGCATCTCTTGAGGTAGATCAGTCAGGTCCTTTTGTTGTTGGAAAAGTGGAAGGTAATGATATTACATTCCTTGTGGACACTGGTGCTACCCGTTCTGCAGTGAGAGTAGCGGAAATTCCAAACCTACTCCTCCCGAGAGAAACTATCCAAGTTGTGGGAGTCTCAAATAAATATATTAAGACTCTCATTACAAGGCATATAGAAGTTCATATTGGAAAATTCAGAGGCATGCGTCGCTTTGTGGTATGTGATAAAAGTCTGGTAAACCTTTTAGGCAGGGACATGCTATGCAAGATTAACTGTACCATCTATTGTACGCCAGACGGTATTGCCATCTATTGTACACCAGATGAGGATGTTGCTTTTAAAGTGATGTTAGCTAAACAAGGGACAGAAGTGAATGATTTGTATTCATTACTTACAAAAGAAGACTTGCCTGCAGAGTTGAGATTGAACAAGGTATTCTAAAAGAAATACTAAGTAGTCCTTGTAATTCAGATTCAGAAAATTCAGATTTAGAAAATGCTTTATTTGATTATAGATACTTGATAAAATCATAAAAGCAGAGAATACAAAAACAATTAATTTAAAATATACATTAAAAAATATATTAAAAAAACAACTAGCCCAACAATACTTAATTTTACAGTTTTAAAGCTAACAAGTTATGCTTTTCCTTTTCCTCAGTATACTTTTTAAAAGTCCAGTCATGATTCCAATACAGTACACATTATCCAATAATTGTAAAAATAGGAAAGCCGGATGACATTGCCGCCACGCTCCCTGCTTTAAAAAAGGCATAATCCATCTGGCACGTTCCTTAGCATAACATTTACAAAAATGGATCATGTGCATTGTTGTTTTGGGTGCTAGATTATCGCACGGGCAGTGGCAAAAATTCCTGGACCAGTCATTTATAACTGGAAATTAAACCAGGCAGTGAAAGCAATCAAACCTAAACCTAGTCAGTATGTATCTATCGTATCCCCCTATACACCACACTAGGTAGGGTTGAATGGAGTTGCTGGCCAGGGTCAATTGATGCCGGATCAAAGAGTTTTTATTAAATTCCACTGCTAGTCTGAGAGTCTCAAAATGGTACAAGCATAAGGCTTTAAGCTCTTTTCTAGATATTGTGCACATGGGATTTGGCTTAACATAAAAATCTGGTCTACTCAAGTCATTTGACAATTTTCTTACATAGTTCAACCGGGGATTTTTTTGCCTGATCCAATCCCATTGAGTCCTTAATAATCTCACGGTTCAATCCTAGGCTGGGAGAGGTCTAGACTCTGTGCCAGAGTAAACTTGGTGGCATTTTGATCACATGAGAGATGTGAGGATTCCCCAATTCATTGTGGCAATTAAAAACAGATGAAATCTGAGGAACAGCTAATATAAACCTTAAAAAAGTCTTTTCCACCACCTGTATTGGGGAGACATCATAAAACCCCCAGATCCCCGCCCCATATGTAACAATACTTATGCATTTAGCTTGTTAAATTTTTAATAGGATCCCCGGGGTCCTTCTACCCATTTTTTCTAAAAAATCATCACTGCCGCGGTCGACCTCTTAAACAGAAGGGTCCTACTCATGACCGCAGGTCCCCAGTAACCCGTGTCCTCCAACAAAACACCAAGACAAGAGAACGTTTTGGTTGGTTCAATTTTGCCACTCCCAGCTGCTAGGCTTCTACATTTATTCTTCCCCTTCCCACATGACATCGCAAATGTTTTCTTTACATTGAGTTTCAGTCCCCTATTGTCCATAAAATCAATGGAAGTGGCAAGGGCCCTCTGTAAACCGAGCTGGGTTCTAGCCATTAACACTGCGTCATCCGCGTAAAGAAGGGAGACAATCTGCTTGTACTTGAATTGTGGGGAATCTCTCGCCCTGGCCCCCAGTTCCTCTTCCAGAGCGTTGGTATATAATAAGAAAAGGAACAGGGGCAGTACGCAGCCTTGCCTAACGCCCCTCTCCACGCGGAAATACTTTGTGCACTCTCCCTTTAGTCCATACCTCACCTTAGCTGAGGCCCCCGCATATAATTGCCTCAAAAATTGCACCAGTGAGGGCTCAACCTTTAGGTCCTCAAAAATTTTCCATAACCTACTATGGTCAACGCAATCGAAAGCTGCGGTAAGATCCACGAATACCAGAAATAGTTTCCCTGCTTTTGCTTGGGTGTACTTCCCCTGTAGGATGTAATTCACCTAATATGGGGATTAAGAAACCAAGTGGAAAATACAGGATAGTACAAGATTTATGAAAGATTAATAAGATTGTGGTACCTTGCTGCCCAACAGTGCCAAACCCAGCAGTGATTCTATATCAAATTCCTTGTGAGGCAGAATGGTACACAGAGATTGATCTGTGTCAAGCATTTTTCTTGATACCATTACATCCAGCTAGCCAATATTTATTTGCTTTCCGGTTCGGAGACTGTGTTTTGGCGTGGTGCTGAGTCCATTAAGGGTATACAGAGTCCATTGATTTCTAAAAAATGTTTGGAGTCATTGATCATGCCAGAAAATTCAGTGTTAGTGCCATACATTGATGGCCTGCTAGTGGAATTAAAGACATGAGAGGCCTGTGTGACAGATACAATTGCCTTACTGAATCATTTGGCAAAAGGTGGGCATAAAGTGTCACCAACAACATTACAGTTTTGAAAAAAGGAGGTTCAATATTTAGGACACAATTGAAAAAGAAGTTATAAAAGTATCACAAGACCCGATTACTGTGATTCTGCAAATGGGTCCTCCTAAGACTCAAAAAGAAGTTTCAATGTTTTTAGGAATGGTTGGATACTGCAGACAATGGATCAGTGGGTTTTCACTAGTTGCTAAACCTTTACAGAGGTTGATCTGCTTGAATTGGATGAAGAGTGTATGAAAGCTTTTATTGAATTTCTAGATGTGCGCAAACTCACCATTGAGATAGTCCAGTCAGTGTTTTCGCCTTTGATTGCAGTAGCAGTAGCAATCAAGCAGTACCAGCTGGCAGCAGGCATGGACGTCTCGCTCTCCCGATCTGAGGTCCCTGCTTGTGGCCAGCAGCAGCATCCTGAAATCGCCCTGGGCATGCCCGCCCGCTCGTTTAGCCGGCCGAGGACGACAAGGAAGGGTTGCCCGCCCACAGCTTGCACTTCCGCTCCCGCCTGTGAGTATTGCTCTGCGCCCAGTTCGCTTCGGCCCAGATTCCCGCCCTCAGCGGTTGGCGAGGGGTCGTGGGCTGAGGCAAGGTGTGTGGTGTGCAGTCACAGAGTGTGGTGGTAGCAGTGTGTAGCGGCCCGCGACTTCCGTGACCCCCCTGTGGCTCGCGGCTTAATGTCTGGGGGCACAATGACAGTCTGAGAATTTTCTCTTTCATCTCTCACCTTTGAAGGGCCTAAGGTGCGGAGGAAGGAGCAGTACAGTAGCAGAAGGTCCAGCAATTGTGCTGCCGAGTTGAAACTGGCAGTTTTCCTGGCAGTTTTCCTCTTTTTCTTTCCTCTGTGCTTCACCAAGGCAAAGGATAATAAGCGTGCGGATTTAGCCTCCAGTGCCTGCAGCTCTAAGCTCTACGCCCTTTGTCTTGTGTGCCGTTTGGTTGTGTGCTATTGAAAACGGCTGATGCTGTTTGGAAGCAAGAGGGCCAAGTAGTGTTGGAAGCCTATGTTGTGCTGGAGCTGCATTTAAGTCACCTGCCGTTAGGGCAGCTCTTAACCCTGCTGTAATTATTCAACCGAACAATACTGGTGGGAAATCTGGACAACCACCAGGTGAAACTGCTGCTTCACAATTAGGGGGGGGGGGGGGGTAGTAAATCGGAAATGGAAGAGGACTTGTCGGTGGACAGAGTAAAAGAACCCCCAATAAGAATGTGGCAAAAAAGGACACACCCCACTATCTCAATTGGCAGGATTGGTATCCCTTTTTGACAATCCTCAAGTTTGTTCAAGAAGTAAGAACAAATTTGAGCCTGGTGTTTTGCTACCCAATCTAAGTGATCTGTCATTAAAAGTGACTCAGTGTGTGGAACGTAGCATTGGCTCTAGGCAGATGAAAATGGAGGATTATACTCTAACGGATATAGCCAAGAAAATGGAAAAGAACAAAGAGCTAACTGCACAGCTGTAAAAGGCAGGCGCCTTAGAGATGAGTCCAGAGCTGTCCGCGGTTTTAACATTGGTCAACCACATATGCCTGCTCTGTATAGTAGTACTCCTACTAGTTCGTCCCATGCTGTTGATTTACTAGAACTTTCCGCTGAAGGGATTTCATGCTTATCAATGGACAAGGGGGCAGATAATAATATGAATTCATTTGAGAAGGTGCAGATGGGGGTAGCTTGGAGATTCTTTACGCTCTAGAGAGAATTATATCTGCAGTTTTATCTTTGCTAGAAAAAAGCACAGTAAATACAGATCATATATTGGATGTCCTCAAGCCCATACTAACAGGGGTTCAAGAATTTAATCAAACCAATCAAGCCATAAAGAATTTGGAAAAGGGTTCTGTAGTATCCAGTCATGCATGTCGAATGTGTAACAGGATGCCAAAGAGTGGTACTAAATTGATGGATGGGGAAAAGGAAGAAGTGAATGTGGGATCTGAAAGCGTCTCCTTTGGAAGTAGCCCAACTGTTCGTTTACCCTCAGTTAAACCTCAGGAGAGCGCACAGTTTATTAGTCAAGGGGAAAAATCAAATTTTAAAGGATCCCCAGTAACTCCCCCATTACGACTTTACTCGATTAAAAAAAAAAAAAGTAACACAATCAACCGAAGCGTAAAACCAACTGAAGAATTAGTAAATACCCTAGACAGTGTACCTTTAGGGGAGGTCCCAGTATTGAATGAAGGCCACATCAGAATTGGTCGAAGGGGTAAGAGGAAGACCAGGAACCGACTTATCCCTAAACAAAAACAAAAAAAAAACTACGGTTCCTTCCAGTAAGTGAGGAAATAAATAGTATAAATCTTCCTCCAAGTAGAATGGAAACAGGAACTTTGGGGCAATCCATATCCATATTGAATACGGGTAAAAAGACTGTGCATGATAATAATAATCAGTTGTTTTGTGTGAACAAGGTGTCGATAGTAACCCTGGGCGAAGCACTACGCTACGCTCACGGAGTTTGCGAAGTTTGCGCAACTTCGCACTACGCGAGCTGCACGTAGCACAGTGCGAACACGCGTAGTGCAGTGTAGCGTAGTGCAGCGCTCATTTTTTGCTTGTTTGCGGTCCTGAACGTCATGTTCGCGACCGCGAGCAAGCAAAATTACATCCCGGCGAGATTCTCAACGCGGGGAGGTAAAGTTTCTCATTGTGAGTGGTTGCGCATGCTCGCGACCCCTCTCAATGAGAAACTACCAGTTCGCGTTGAGAAAGCTGCAGCTCGAGTAATAATCTACTCGAGCAGCAGAAAACTACAGCTCGCACTGTGCAAGATGCAGTTTTCAATGATTGCACAGTGCCGGATGCTTGTTCGCACTGTGCAATCATTGAAAACACATCTTGCACAGTGCGAACATGCTACTACGCATCTCGCGTAGTGCTACGTGAAGTTCTCGTAGTGCGAAGTGCACTTCGCGTAGCTTCGCGTAGCGCTACTTCGCGAACTACGCCCACCCTTAGTCGATAGCCTCACAGTGTCAAGAGGGCCTGGAAGAAAGTGGGATAAACCATGAGAAAAGTAGTGACCCCATATTAGGAAAGGTAATGGAAATTGTATGTGTGCCGGTCATAGACCATCCAGTGGACTTAAGTGGAGATGTATTCCACCGAAGTGGGCAGGATACTCTTCTTGCAAGATTTGACCCTGGCCAGGGGACAGCTGGGGTGGAGGACCGGTTTACAGTTCTTAATGACAAAGGGGGGAAGTCTGATAGACGGGAAGCCCGGGAAGCCTGGTATTAGAACAATAATGAAAACGGAACCTGGAATCGGGCAAGTGAGCAGGACTTAGATTTTTGCCTCCCAGTTTGAAACAGAACCAATGTTACTGAATAGGAGTGCCCTCCTACAGATGTTAACAGAAATAAAGGATTTGGGGTTAATAACCAGTAAAGATATTGAGACGGTCTATATAGACTGAAGGAGCACTCCCCCAAGCACTAGAGCTACATTTACTTCAGGGTTAGTGTCAGCACTGGTTATGGCTAATGCGGACTGCTTTAGGAAAAGTGGTATAGATGTGATGCCTACTGTATCCCCTAGCAGAGTTCCAGTAGAAAGCTTAGGAACGATTTATCAGTCCCAAGAGTACGGAGGCTCTAATAATAGGGGTGTAAATATCCCTATAAATCTAAAAGATATTGAAATAACAGTAGGGATAAACTCAGGAGATAGAGAAATTAACATTTTAGAACCAGAAGTCTGATGGCCCACTAACCCTAACAGAGAGGATGAGGTAGCAAAGTGGAGTTGGGTTGCAGGTACCCTGAATAGGTCAAAAACATCTACCATAAAACCCATAGTGCGGGGGTAGCAAATTAGGAAATATTCTATCCTGGAATGTGGCGGGGGTAGGAAAATCAAGTTATAAACTTAAATCATTTTTAGAATTAGCCCCGAAAATCATTTGCCTCCAGGAAACGTGGATGGAGTAGGAGTTTCAGTTCGAAAACTTTTATGTGTACTGTAGTACAGCAAAATAATCTGTAAAAGGGCACGCAAGCGGAGGTTTAGCTATCTTGCTTAGCTGTGATATAGTATGGAATCCTGTGATTTATAAGCCTCCATCAAAATGTTGTATTGTAGCAAAACTGTGGATGGGTGTGAATAACAGAGGGCAAGCAATTATTATTTTTCTAGTAAATGTATATATTCCCCCAGGGAGAGTGTCAAATACATTGGTCGATTCTGTCTGTACTTTTGTACAAGGATTAAGTAACAAAGAAGTATGTTCACGTATAATGATGGTGGGTGATTTTAACGCCAAATTATCCAATAGTGCAGTTATGTCCTTGAACTGGAGGAAGTTTGGGCTATTCCAGATTCTGTATTGCCGGTCCACATAAGGTCAGATAAACGAGGCTTGTTACTCCTGAAAAATTTTAGAAGCTTAGATCTGGTAACGTTAAACGGGAGATTTCCGGAGGATTCCCCCGCAGCCTATACATTTCGAGGGCCTCATGGTCACTCTTTAATTGACTACATGGCAGTTTCTTTCCAACTATTTAATGTATGTACACAATTTAAGGTATCTGCCACAAACATGAGTGATCATAATATTTTGTTGTAAAAGTGGACAAAGAAACTGAGAAGCCTGAACTTTGGAATCAGAGGGAGGAAAAGGACTCTTCTAATCTAAACAATGGGCGCACTTGCTGGTCAAATAACTTGCTTCCAAATTTTAAGACGGTTTTTGAAAATATCACCTTTATTCCCTCCCAAAAAACACCAGTTCAGAGGTTTGAGAGAGTCTTGGCCGTAATTAGATCCTTTGGAAAAAAGAAGCAAGTTTTTAGTTCTACTCCATTAGTAATAATTCCATGGGAAACTTAAAAAATGAATCGAGAAATTAATGGTTTAATTAGAGACCAATTTAGGTTGCCCACGATACAAAGGCAGAGAGAAATAAATAGGCTGAAACAGGTATAGAAAAGGAAAATAACTGCTAACCAAAGGAGGGTGGAAGACCAAAAATGGGTTAGACTCCGAGAGGTGGCTCATTCTGGAGACTCTAGGAAGTATTGGGCTCCGATAGCAAAATTTTGTGATGGGAGAGAGAAGTCAAAACCTATTTTAATCTCAGAAGCAGAATGGTCTATGTATATTTCCCAACTCTATGCTTTAAATCCCATAGTTGGACAGAACCAAGAGGCTAATACCACCCTAACTATTGGGGGCGATCATGGGCCGCCATCATGCACGGAGATTGAGGGTTACATTAAAGGGGCAAGATATTCGAGCACAATGGGCCCAGATGACATACCAGTAGCTATAATAAAACAGGATAGTGAAGTATGGGCAAAATTATTGCACCCGTTGTTTGCCCATTGTTATACCTACGGGTGGAGAAGTGTGGCTCAATGATTAGAGCGCCAGACCCTGATGCAGAGGTCTAGCCCGGGACCAGGGTTCAATTCCCCGCCTCGGCAGGTCTTGGGCTCAAAATTCCACAGACCTGATAATTCTCACCTCGGTGCCTATTCCAATCATGGAGTCCCACTCTGCAACTCTGGGCAATAGCTTGCTTAATCTCCACAATGGCCCCCACAACGCTAAGGATGCCTGGCCTCCACCTTGGGGGTGCCCAAGAGTGGACGCCTCACAGGGAAAGCCAGGATGGGTTCCACAGCGGTATTCGTACAAGCGCCTAGAGACCCTTGCGGGTGAGTAGTGCGCTATACAAGTATCAATTTACATTTTTACATTTATGGGGATAGTCCACAACCCCGGAAGGGAAGTATTCTGTTCCCGCTATATCAAAAGGGTCCAAAAGATTAGCCGGCCAGTTTTAGACAGATTTCGCTCCTGGATGCAATGGGTAAACTATTTGCAAAGAGTATACTTACTTATCTCCAAGAGTGGGCATTTGGAAATTATTATATCCCACTGTAACAAACAGGATTCCGTAAGAATAGTGGCACACTGAATAATATCTCCATTCTGCAAACGCTAACTGAAAAATATCCAGTAAGTCGGGGCATGCCATTATATTCGGCTTTTATAGATTTGTCCACAGCATTCGATAGGATAGATCGGGGGAAGCTGTGGAGGAAATTGGTCACCATGGGGATACCAGGGAATCTTTTAAGGTTAATAATTGCTCTCCACCATTCTACTTGCACTCAAGTATTATTAGGGGGAGCACAAGCCCTCTCGAAGAAAATAGTAACCAACAATAGATTGACGCAGGGGTGCCTGCTGGCCCCTTTACTCTTTTCTATCTATATTAATGATATGCCAAGAAGAGTGGGGCTTAGTAAAGGGGATCCCCCTAAATTAGGAAACTTAGAGATGAGCTGTCTGCTATATGCAGATGATGCCATAATAATGGATTTAACCCCAATTGGACTACAAAGACGACTTGGTGAGCTAATTAGGTATACAGAGGATTATTATCTAAAAATAAATATTATGAAAAGCAAAACCATGATATTTAGTGCTAAAGGATGTAAGGTCAGAAAAAATTTGAATTGGTTCCTGGGAAAAGAGAAATTGTAAGTAGTAACATGTTATCTATATTTAGTAAAAATATTTACAAATAGGTGTTTAACGAATAAACATATGGACCATTGTAAAGGCAAGGCTATTTCACACACTGTGGGAAAAGACATTTCTCAAATATTATTTTGGTTTATAAAATAAAGATTCCGCCCACTCTGAGCTATGCCAGGGAAACAATAGATGCACAACAGTGGGCCAAATTCGAGAGAGTGGAAGGACAAATCTGGCACCAAATATGTAATCTGAATTATGCGGCACCGATTGCAGAGCTTAGGCTCGAATTTGGTCTCCTTTCTACATATGTGCTTTCAAAGGCCGCGTGCTTACGATGGAGTAATGCACTGTTAAATAGCTCCGAAAATTTGCTCCGGGAAGCATTGTACAGAGAAATATTTGTAAATATGGAGGAAAAAAGTGCTATTTTTAGGAATAATTTAAAAGCACTATCAATGTTTGGTTTAGATATGGAAGGGGTAGCGGTTCTCCCTAATAGGGCATTGAAAATTATAATAAAGAAAACAATCTATGGGGTCTCTCGCAAAAGAGATATTAAACTGTGTTCAAAGAATAGAAATATGGATTGTATAGTGGGGAGTAGTATTGTCAAACATCCCCAACCTTATGTTTTATGGAATCTTAAACATGGAGTGCTTAGGGTGATTTCGCTACTAAGATTGAATTTACTCCCCCTACGAATCGTAATAGGAATCTGGGAGGGTATCCCTAAATATATAAGGTGTTGTCATTTATGTAACTCCTATATACAAGACTTGAAACATGTTTTATTTGTTTGTCCCTCATTCGAGTCAATACCTCGCAGATATTTAAGGAATTGTTTTCTAAAGTATAATATTTTTACTGCAGAAGAGGCCCAAAACTGTTTGTTCCTCCCTCATCCGAACTGATGTGTTTTAACATTTTTAGCATTTTTAAACAATTTTTAAATATTTATTAAGGGCTTAAAGATTTTCTCAGTATGTTTGTACATAGCATTTGCACTATTTTTTTATGTTTACAATTAAGCATATGCACTTTATAAACCGTTTTTTGCTGCTAGTTACTAATTATTGGATTTCAAGCACTTTACCAAAATTGTTCTGCTGCTAGACTATTATATATTAGACGGTTATGGTCCGATAGATTAGTTTTGGAATTAAGTATGGGCACTATTATAAACTTCTAGTTTCTTATCCTTTAGGATTCCAAGTACCTCCCTAAACCCGTTTGCTGCTAATCAATTGTAGATTTTTACACTAAAAGAAGCATGTTTATGGTATTGAACTTCTTTGTACTGTTATGCTGTTGGTTAACAGTACAGTTTAGTGAATAGATAAAAAAATTTTACATGGTTCTTGTGTTCACGATCTAGTACTGTATAGCGAATTCTACATTTGTTTTACATTTGTATATTGATAAGTTTTAATATCGAATGTCTTAGGATAGCGAGTGATTATAAATCTGTATGAATTCAAGTATGTCAACATGAATACGCAAAATTCAGGCCCTCTTGCTTCTGTTAGGATTACACGGGTTCTTAGATGTAATGGCAATATGAATTTATGTTGATATCTTTTGTGGAATGTAACGTGTTTTTAAGATGTATTTTTATGTGGAATTCCAAATCATAATAAAATCATCAATCAATTGCTAGATAGTCCTTGCTGAACACCTGCATTGGGAATGAAAAGAGTATAAAAACGACTTTGCTTTATTCTGCTGTGAGAGAGATGGATGTGCACTTTTTAGTCATAACACAAAAACATGGAATGGCACATTGTCCAGTGGCATCGTTTTCTGCTACTTTGGATTCAGTGGCTGCGTCGTTACCTGTTTTTTTTTGTTTGTTTCAAAAACCTTTATTGCCATTCACACAATGTACACAGCTGTTGAAGCCTACAACCCAAAGGCCGGCAGCGTGGAATAACAGTGCATCACAATACGTTAACACAGCCATTTTACCGACGACCAATACGGTCCGGTGGCGAATCAGAAGTATTATCATACAGTGTCTCCATGCTGTGTACAAACGCACTCCAATGTAAAACAGGCGAGGCTTCGAACGGCGGCTATTAATGATGTTCAGTCCTTCACATACTCCTCTCCCATACATGCCTACTTGGTTAACTAACCTATCTAGCTAAGGCTCCAGTTTTTACCCGCTACCCTACCCCTGGCCCCACAGTCTCCACATCCAACACCCCAGTCACAGACAATCATCTCAGACGTCCATGCCCGATTCGCAACCCTATCTTCCGCAAGATGACACACAGCTCTCCATCAGGCACTCCCATACAACCAGCACACCTACTGCTCCACCCCACCTCTCCCCAGCCACTCAGCAAATGGTTCCCAAATGTCCAGAGGCCGCGATCCGCTTGGCATGAGTTCCCAGTAGTTGGTCAATTGATCTCTGCAATATGTTGCCAAATGTACCCATCCCGCCACCGTTGGGGGAGCAGTCTTTTTCCAATGTAACGCGACCTGCCATTTAGCCAACAACAGCAGCAGGGTGGCTAGTTTTCGCGCCTTGCATGGGACCTCCAGTACAAAACCCAGCAAGTAATGGACTCGGGGTCAATTCCACCTCGATAATCCGCCCTATGTGTCCTATGACCTCCTCCCAGTAAAGCGCAATCTGCCGACATTTCCAAGTCAGGTGAAATAAATTTGCCTCAGTATCCCCACATCTCCAACAATCCGCATCAGCCTGAAGTCCCATTCGATAAAGCTGTTTAGGCGTACAATATGTTTTATGCAAGAAGTTGAAGTGTATAAGCCTCAGCCTGTAATTAGGAGATAAGTTCTCGAGCTGCGAGCAGCAAAAAGCCCACTGTGTTTCACTAATGACCATGCCCGATTCCCTTTCCCACTCTGCCCGTGAAGTACATTGAATTAATGGTGAGTGTTCTTGTGTGTTCCTATATATACGTGTGATCAGCTTTCCAGGAGAGCTGTTAGACAATACGTCTTCCAGCACCGGCAATGGGGGTGGTGCCTTCTGGAACTCAGAATACCGGCCTTTGCAAGCCGCTCTTAACTGATAATA